>NC_080382.1:78566132-78922940 GCF_014773155.1 Arachis stenosperma
CTCTCTCATGATTCTTGATCTTCTCTAATTTCATGGAGGAGAATGGAATGTTCTTGGTACTCCACCTTAGTTGTCCCATGTTGGAACTCAATTCTCCTAGGGAGGTGTTGATTTGCTCCCAATAGTTTTGTGGAGGAAAGTGCATCCCTTGAGGCATCTCAGGGATTTCATGATGAGGAATTTCCTCATGTCCATGAGTGGGATCTCTTGTTTGCTCCATCCTCTTCTTAGTGATGGGCTTGTCCTCAT
The DNA here is from genome assembly GCF_014773155.1 of Arachis stenosperma. Classification (NCBI taxonomy): domain Eukaryota; kingdom Viridiplantae; phylum Streptophyta; class Magnoliopsida; order Fabales; family Fabaceae; genus Arachis; species Arachis stenosperma. Next base: position 78,566,382 of record NC_080382.1, read on the forward strand.
CAATGAGGATGTCTCCCTCTATGTTAATTCCAACTGAATTACAGAGGTGACAAATGAGATGAGGGAAGGCTAACCTTGCCAAGGTAGAGGACTTGTCTGCCACCTTATAAAGTTCTTGAGATATAACCTCATGAACTTCTACTTCCTCTCCAATCATGATGCTATGAATCATGATAGCCCGGTCTATAGTAGCTTCGGACCGGTTGCTAGTGGGAATGATTGAGCGTTGGATAAACTCCAACCATCCCCTAGCCACGGGCTTGAGGTCATGCCTTCTCAATTGAACCGGCTTCCCTCTTAAATCTCTTTTCCATTGAGCGCCCTCTTCACAAATGTCTATGAGGACTTGGTCCAACCTTTGATCAAAATTGACCCTTCTAGTGTTGGGGTGTTCATCTCCTTGCATCATGGGCAAGTTGAATGCCAACCTTACATTTTTCGGACTAAAATCTAAGCATTTCCCCCGAACCATTGTAAGCCAATTCTTTGGGTCCGGGTTCACACTTTGATCATGGTTCTTGGTGATCCATGCATTGGCATAGAACTCTTGAATCATTAAGATTCTGACTTGTTGAATGGGGTTGGTAAGAACTTCCCAACATCTTCTTCGGATTTCATGTCGGATCTCCGGATATTCACTCTTTTTGAGTTTGAAAGGGATCTCGGGGATCACCTTCTTCATGGCCACAACTTCATAGAAGTGGTCTTGATGCATGATGAGCGGATAATTTATACGTTTTTTGGCATTGTTTTTAGTATGTTTTTAGTACATTTTAGTTAGTTTTTATTACTTTTTTTATTAGTTTTTAGTTAAAATTCACTTTTCTGGGCTTTACTATGAGTTTGTGTATTTTTCTGTGATTTCAGGTATTTTCTGGCTGAAATGGAGGGACCTGAGCAAAAATCTGATTCAGAGGCTGAAAAGGATTGCAGGTGTTGTTGGATTCTGACCTCCCTGCACTCGAAGTAGATTTTCTGGAGCTACAGAAGCCCAATTAGCGCGCTCTCAATTGCGTTGGAAATTAGACATCCTGGGCTTTCCACTTTTCACAATAAAACCTGAGAATTATTGATATCCTGACTAAGAGTTACAAGATAACCATAGCTTGCTTCAAGCCGACAATCTCCGTGGGATCAACTCTTACTCACGTAAGGTATTACTTGGACGACCCAGTGCACTTGCTGGTTAGTTGTGCGGGATTGCAAAAGTGTGATTGCAATTTTGTGCACCAAGTTTTTGGCGCCGTTGCCGGGGATTGTTCGAGTTTGGACAACTGACGGTTTATTTTGTTGCTTAGATTAGGACTGTTTTATTTTTGTTGGTTTAGAGTCTTTTATTTGAGTTTAGTTTCATATTTTAAGTTTGGTGTCAATTGCATCCTTTTGTTTTCTTTTAAATTTTCGAATTTGCATGTTCTTAGTCCTTTCTTGATCCTTAAAAATTCTAAGTTTGGTGTCTTCTTTGTGTCTTCCTTTAAATTTTCGAAAATTTGTGTTTGATTTTTTAAAAATTTTAAGTTTGGTGTCATTTTGTTGTTTTTCTTTTTCCTCATTTCAAAAATCAAATCTTTTTCAAAATTATTTTCAATCATATCTTTTCAATTGCTAATTCCAAAATCTTTTCAATTAACTAATTGATTTAGTTTTTAATTTGTTTTGATCTTATTTTCTTTTAGTTTTCGAAATTTTATTTTATTTTCCATTTATTTTATTTTAATTTTTTTTCGGTCACCTTTAATCAAAAAAAAAAAAATTTCTACTTTACTTGTGAATCAATATCATACTCCCTTTCTCCATCATGGACCTAAGTGGAATTGAGCAGTCCAGAAGGATTCTGGGGTCATATGCTAACCCCATTACAGCTGCATATGGGAGTAGCATCTGTATACCTCCCATTAAAGCAAGCAGCTTTGAGCTAAATCCTCAACTTATTATCATGGTGCAGCAAAATTGCCAGTATTTCGGTCTTCCACAGGAAGAACCTACTGAGTTTCTGGCACAATTCTTACAAATTACTGACACAGTACGTGATAAAGAGGTGGATCAGGATGTCTACAGATTATTACTGTTTCCATTTGCTGTAAAAGATCAAGCTAAGAGGTGGTTGAATAACCAACCCACAGCAAGCATAAAAACATGGAGACAGTTATCAGACAAATTTCTGAATCAATTTTACCCTCCAAAAAGGATGACACAGCTAAGGCTGAACATCCAAGGCTTTAAACAAGAGGATAATGAATCCCTTTATAATGCTTGGGAGAGGTATAGAGGTATGCTAAGAAAATGCCCCTCTGAAATGTTTTCAGAGTGGGTACAGTTAGACATCTTCTACTATGGGCTTACAGAAAAAGCTTAGATGTCTCTAGACCACTCAGCTGGTGGATCTATACACATGAGGAAGACAATTGAAGAGGCTCAAGAACTCATAGATATTATTGCTAAAAATCAACATTTATACTCTAGCAGTGAGCCCTCTACAAAAGAAGAAGCAATGGCAGTAGCTACTGATCCTGATCCTCAAGAACAGATTGTTGAACTTAATCAACAATTACTCTTGATGACAAAACAGTTGGCAGAATTTAAAAGATGCTCCAAGAAACTAAAATTTCCAACAAAAATATAGAATCACAGTTGAATCAGACAAAACAGTAGTTATCTAAACAGATAACAGAAGAATGCCAAGCAGTTCAACTGAGAAGTGGGAAGACATTGAATAACACTGCTCAAAGTAGCAAAAAGCCAAGAAAGGAACAATTGACAGAGGATAACCAAACCACTATCCAAAATCCCTCTGAGGACAGTAAGAGCCCAGAGAGGAATACTCCTGGCGTTCAAATGCCAGAAAGGAGGGAAAAGCTGGCGTAAACGCCCATTCCTTGCCCAATTCTGGCGTTCAAACGCCAGAAAAGGGGGAAAAGTTGGCGTTAAATGCCTATTCCTCACCCAATCCTGGCGTCCAAACGCCAATGGGGAATCAAACACATGAGAGTGCTGAGAGTAACCCCTCTAAAAAGGCTTCTCCAACCACCTCTGTAAGGAATAAACCTGCAGCAACTAAGGTTGAAGAATATAAAGCCAAGATGCCTTATCCTCAGAAACTCTGCCAAGCGGAACAGGATAAGCAATTTGCCCACTTTGCAGACTATCTAAGGACTCTTGAAATAAAGATTCCGTTTGCAGAGGCACTTGAGCAAATACCTTCTTATGCTAAGTTCATGAAAAAGATCTTAAGTCATAAGAAGGATTGGAGAGAAACTGAAAAAGTGTTTCTCACTGAAGAATGCAGTGCAGTCATTCTGAAAAGCTTACCAAAGAAGCTTCAAGATCCAGGAAGCTTTATGATACCATGCACATTAGAGGGTACTTGTACCAAGAAAGCTCTATGTGATCTTGGGGCAAGTATCAATCTAATACCTGCATCCACTATCAGAAAGCTTGGCTTGACTGATGAAGTCAAACCAACCCAAATATGCCTCCAACTTGTTGATGGCTCCATTAAATATCCATCAGGCATAATTGAGGACATGATTGTCAAGGTTGAGCCATTTGCCTTTCCCACTGACTTTGTTGTGTTGGAAATGGAGGAGCACAAGAGTGCAACTCTCATTCTAGGAAGACCTTTCCTAGCAACTGGACGAACCCTCATTGACGTTCAAAAAGGGGAATTAACCCTGAGAGTCAATGAGGATGAGTTCAAGTTGAATGTTGTCAAAGCTATGCAGCATCCAGACACATCAAATGACTGCATGAGCGCTGATATTATTGACTCTTTGGTGGAGGAGGTCAATATGACTGAAAGTCTCGAATCAGAGTTAGAGGACATCTTTAAAGATGTTCAGCCTGATCTGGAGGAACTAAAGGAAATAAAAGAAATTCTGAAAATTCCTCAGGAAGAAGATAAGCCTCCTAAACCCGAGCTCAAGCCACTACCACCATCCCTGAAATATGCATTTCTGGGAGAAGGTGACACTTTTCCAGTGATCATAAGCTCTGCTTTAAATCCACAGGAAGAGGAAGCACTAATTCAAGTGCTAAGGACACACAAGATAGCTCTTGGGTGGTCCATAAGTGATCTTAAGGGCATTAGCCCAGCAAGATGCATGCACAAGATCCTATTGGAGGATGATGCTAAGCCAGTGGTTTGACCACAAAGGCGGCTAAATCCAGCCATGAAGGAGGTAGTGCAGAAAGAGGTCACTAAGTTACTAGAGGCTGGGATTATTTATCCTATCTCTGATAGCCCATGGGTGAGCCCTGTCCACGTTGTCCCCAAGAAAGGAGGCATGACAGTGGTTCATAATGAAAAGAATGAACTGGTTCCTACAAGAACAGTTACAGGGTGGCGTATGTGTATTGACTACAGAAGGCTCAATACAACCACCAGAAAGGATCATTTTTCTTTACCATTCATAGACCAGATGCTAGAGAGACTAGCAGGTCATGAATATTATTGCTTTTTGGATGGCTATTCAGGTTACAACCAAATTGCAGTAGATCCTCAGGACCAAGAGAAAACAGCATTTACATGTCCTTCTGGAGTATTTGCCTACAGAAGGATGCCTTTTGGTCTGTGCAATGCACCTGCAACCTTTCAGAGGTGCATGCTCTCTATCTTCTCAGATATGGTAGAAAAATTTCTGGAAGTCTTCATGGATGACTTTTCAGTATTTGGAGATTCATTCAGCTCCTGCCTTAACCATCTAGCACTTGTTCTGAAAAGATGCCAAGAGACCAACCTAGTTTTAAACTAGGAAAAATCTCACTTTATGGTGACTGAGGGGATTGTCCTTGGGCATAAAATTTCAAACAAGGGAATAGAGGTGGATCAAGCTAAAGTTGAAGTAATTGAAAAATTACCACCACCTACCAATGTTAAGTTAATCAGAAGCTTTCTGGGGCATGCAGAATTCTACAGAAGGTTTATAAAGGATTTTTCAAAAATTGCAAAACCTCTGAGTAATCTGTTAGCTGCAGACACGCCTTTATCTTTGATAAGGAGTGTCTGCAGGCGTTTGACCTTCTGAAAGATAAGCTGGTCACAGCACCAGTTATCTCTGCACCAGACTGGACACTGCCATTTGAACTAATGTGTGATGCCAGTTACCATGCCATTGGTGCAGTATTGCGACAAAGGCACAACAAGCAACTACATGTCTTTTATTATGGCAGCTGTATTCTGAATGATGCACAGAAGAACTACACAACCACAGAAAAGGAGTTACCTGCAGTGGTTTATGCCATTGACAAGTTTAGATCTTATTTAGTAGGATCAAAAGTGATTGTGTACACTGACCATGCTGCTCTTAAATATCTACTCACAAAGCAGGATTCAAAACCCAGGCTCATAAGATGGGTGTTGCTTCTGCAGGAGTTTGATATAGAAATAAGAGACAGAAAAGGGACAGAGAATCAAGTAGCTGATCACCTGTCCCGGATAGAACCAGTAGCAGGAGCATCCCTCCCTCCTACTGAGATCGCTGAAACCTTTCCGGATGAGCAATTGTTTGCTATTCAGGAAGCTCCGTGGCTTGCAGACAGTGCAAACTATAAGACTCAAGGTTCTCCTTCTGTAACCATGGAGAGGAAGCATGAAGAGCTTCTCTCAAAACAGAGTCAAACAGAGCCCCACAGTCAAACTCTAAGTTTGGTGTTGGGAGGCCACAACCAACTTCTAAGTTTGGTGTTGAACCCCCACATTCAAACTCTAAGTTTGGTGTTGGGAGGTTCCAACATTGCTCTGAGTATCTGTGAGGTTCCATGAGAGCCCACTGTCAAGCTACTGACATTAAAGAAGCGCTTGTTGGGAGGCAACCCAATGTTATATTTAGCTATTTTCCTTTGTTATTTTATGTTTTCTGTAGGTTGATGATCATGGAAAGTCACAAAATCAATTAAAAAAACAAAAACAGAATGAAAAACAGAAAGAAAATCAGCACACCCTGGAGGAAAACCTTGCTGGCGTTTAAACGCCAGTAAGGGCAGCAAATGGGCATTTAACGCCTAGTCTGGCACCATTCTGGGCGTTTAACGCCAGAAAGGGGCACCAGACTGGCGTTAAACGCCAGGAAAGGGCAAGAAGCTGGCGTTAAACGCCAGAAATGGGCACCAGCCCGGCGTTTAACGCCAAAATTGGCATAAAGAGCATTTTTGCTCGCCACTTGGTGCAGGGATAAATTTTCCTTGACACCTCAGGATCTGTGGACCCCACAGGATCCCCACCTACCCTACCCCTCTCTCCACCCCTATATAAACCCATCTTCACCCCCTCATTTTCACACATTATACACACTACTTCTCCATCTCCTCCATTTTTTCTTCTTCTCCTCCTTTCTTTCTTCTTTTGCTCGAGGACGAGCAAACCTTCTAAGTTTGGTGTGGTAAAAGCATTGCTTTTTGTTTTTCCATAACCATTTATGGCACCTAAGGCCGGAGAAACCTCTGGAAAGAGGAAAGGGAAGGCAAAAGCTTCCACCTCCGAGTCATGGGAGATGGAGAGATTCATCTCAAGGGATGCACTTTCCTCCACAAAACTATTGGGAGAAAATCAACATCTCCCTAGGAGAATTGAGTTCCAACATGGGACAACTAAGGGTGGAGCACCAAGAACATTCCATCCTCCTCCATGAAATTAAAGAAGATCAAAGAATCATGAGAGAGGAGCAACAAAGGCAAGGAAGAGACATTGAGGAGCTCAAGCACTCCATAAGATCTTCAAGAGGAAGAACAAGCCGCCATCACTAAGGTGGACCCGTTCTTTAATCTCCTTGTTTTTTATTTTCTATTTTTTTTTTGAATTTTTATGCTTATGTTTATCTATGTTTGCGTCTTATTACATGATCATTAGTATCTTAGTGTCTATGCCTTAAAGCTATGAATGTCCTATGAATCCATCACCTTTCTTAAATGAAAAATGTTTTTATTACAAAAGAACAAGAAGTACAGGATTTCGAATTTATCTCTGAAACTAGTTGAATTAGTTTGATGTGGTGACAATACTTTTTGTTTTCTGAATGAATGCTTGAACAGTGCATATGTTTTTTTGAATTTGTTGATTAAAGAATGTTAAACTTGTTGGCTCTTGAAAGAATGATGGAAAAGGAGAAATGTTATTGAGGATCTGAAAAATCATCAAATTGATTCTTGAAGCAAGAAAAAGCAAAAAAAAAAAGTGAAGAAGAAAAAGCAAGCAGAAAAAGCCAATAACCCTTTAAACCAAAAGGCAAGGGAAGAAATAAAAAGTGATCCAAGGCAAAAAGAGTGTGCTTAAGAACCCTGGACACCTCTAATTGGGGACTCTAGCAAAGCTGAGTCACAATCTAAAAAGGTTCACCCAGTTATGTGTCTGTGGCATGTATGTATCCGGTGGTAATACTGGAAGACAGAGTGCTTTGGGCCACAGCCAAGACTCATAAAGTAGCTATGTTCAAGAATCATCATACTTAACTAGGAAAATCAATAACACTATCTGAATTCTGAGTTCCTATAGATGCCAATCATTCTAAACATCAAAGGATAAAGTGAGATGCCAAAACTGTTCAGAAGCAAAAAGCTACTAGTCCCGCTCATCTAATTGGAGCTAAGTTTCTTTGATATTTTGGAGTCTACAGTATATTCTCTTCTTTTTTTATTTTGATTTTCAGTTGCTTGGGGACAAGCAACAATTTAAGTTTGGTGTTGCGATGAGCGGATAATTTATACGCTTTTTGGCATTGTTTTTAGTATGTTTTTAGTACATTTTAGTTAGTTTTTATTACTTTTTTTTATTAGTTTTTAGTTAAAATTTACTTTTCTGGGCTTTACTATGAGTTTGTGTGTTTTTCTATGATTTCAGGTATTTTCTGGCTGAAATGGAGGGACCTGAGCAAAAATCTGATTCAGAGGCTGAAAAGGACTGCAGATACTGTTGGATTCTGACCTCCCTGCACTCGAAGTAGATTTTCTGGAGCTACAGAAGCCCAATTGGCGCGCCCTCAACTGCGTTGGAAAGTAGACATCTTGGGCTTTCCAGCAATGTATAATAGTCCATACTTTGCCTGAGATTTGATGGCCCAAACCGGCGTTGCAAATCAGCTTCAGAATTCCCGGCTGGCACAAAAATTGGAGTTAAACGCCCAAACTGGCATAAAAGCTGGCGTTTAACTCCAGAAAAAGTCTCTACACATGAAAGCTTCAATGCTCAGCCCAAGCACACACCAAGTGGACCCCGGAAGTGGATTTTTACGTCATTTACTCATTTCTGTATACCCTAGGTTACTAGTTCACTATTAATAGGATCTTTTGACATTGTATCTTCACCTCATGACACTTTACACGTTTCTCATTGTATCTTCTACAGCATGAGTCTCTAAACCCCATGGTTGGGGGTGAGGAGCTCTGCTGTGTCTTGATGAATTAATGCAAATACTACAGTTTTTCATTCAATCACGCTTGCTTCTATTCTAAGATATCACTTGTTCCTAAACTTGATGAATGTGATGATCTATGACACTCATCATCATTCTCACCTATGAACGTGTGCCTGACAACCACCTCCGTTCTACCTTAGATTGAGTAGATATCTCTTGGATTCCTTAATCAGAATCTTCGTGGTATAAGCTAGAATTGATGGCGGCATTCAAGAGAATCCGGAAGGTCTAAACCTTGTCTGTGGTATTCTGAGTAGGATTCAGGGATTGAATGACTGTGACAAGCTTCAAACTCCTGAAGGCTGGGCGTTAGTGACAGACGCAAAAGAATCACTGGATTCTATTTCAACCTGATTGAGAACCGATAGATGATTAGCCGTGCTGTGACAGAGCGCGTTGAACATTTTCATTGAGAGGATGGGAGGTAGCCATTGACAACGGTAAAACCCTACATACAGCTTGCCATGGAAGGAGTCTTGCGTGCTTGAAGAAGAAGACAGTAGGAAAGCAGAGATTCAGAAGATAGAGCATCTCCAAAACCTCAACCTGTTCTCCATTACTGCAAAACAAGTAATTATTTCATGTTCTTCCCTTTCCTCTTTCTAGAGGTTTCTCCGGCCTTAGGTGCCATAAATGGTTATGGAAAAACAAAAAGCAACGCTTTTACCACACCAAACTTAGAAGGTTTGCTCGTCCTCGAGCAAAAGAGGAAGGAAAAGAGTAGAAGAAGAGGAAATAGAGGAGATGGAGGGGGCTTTTGCGGTTTGGCTGAGGGGGAGAAGTAGTGTTTAGGTTGTGTGAAAATGAAGGAATGAAGTAGGGTTTATATAGTGGTGGAGAGAGGGGTAGGGTTTGGCCATTATGGGTGGGTTTGGGAGGGAAAGTGGTTTGAATTTGGATGGTGGGGTAGGTAGGGTTTTATGAAAGATGGATGTGAGTGGTGAAGAGAATGGTGGGATTTGATAGGTGAGGGGTTTTTTTGGGGAAGAGGTATTGAGGTGATTGGTGAATGGGTGAAGAAGAGAGAGAGTGGTGGAGTAGGTGGGGATCCTGTGGGGTCCACAGATCCTGAGGTGTCAAGGATAGCTCATCCCTGCACCAAGTGGCGTGTAAAATGCCCTTTCTGCCAATCCTGGCGTTAAACGCCGGGCTGCTGCCCTTTTCTGGCGTTAAACGCCAGTCTGGTGCCCCTTTCTGGCGTTAAACGCCAGTCTGGTGCCCCTTTCTGGCTTTAAATGCCTAGAATGGTGCCAGACTGGGCGTTAAACGCCTATTTGCTGCCCTTACTGGTGTTTAAACGCCAGCAAGCTTTTCCTCTAGTGTGTGCTATTTTTCTTTATGTTTTTTATTCTGTTTTTGCTTTTTCAATTGTTTTTGTGACTTCACATGATCTTCAACCTATAGAAAACATAAAATAACAATGGAAAATAGATAAATATAACATTGGGTTGCCTCCCAACAAGCACTTCTTTAATGTCAGTAGCTTGACAGTGGGCTCTCATGGAGCCTCACAGATATTCAGAGCAATGTTGGAACCACCCAACACCATACTTAGAGTTTGAATGTGGGGGTTCAACACCAAACTTAGAATTTGGTTGTGGCCTCCCAACACCAAACTTAGAGTTTGACTGTGGGGGCTCTGTTTGACTCTGTTTTGAGAGAAGCTCTTCATGCTTCCTCTCCATGGTTACAGAGGGATATCATTGAGCCTTAAACATAAAGGATTCTTCATTCGCTTGAATGATCAATTCTCCTCTGTCAACATCAATCACAACCTTTGCTGTGGCTAGGAAGGGTCTGCCAAGGATGATGGATTCATCCATGCACTTCCCAGTCTCTAGGACTATGAAATCAGCAGGGATGTAACGGTCTTCAACCTTTACCAGAACATCTTCTACAAGTCCATAAGCTTGTTTTCTTGAATTGTCTGCCATCTCTAGTGAGATTCTTGCAGCTTGTACCTTAAAGATCCCTAGCTTTTCCATTACAGAGAGAGGCATGAGGTTAATGCTTGACCCTAGGTCACACAGAGCCTTCTTGAAGGTCATGGTACCTAATGTACAAGGTATTGAGAACTTCCCAGGGTCCTGTCTCTTTTGAGGTAATCTCTGCCTAGTCAAGTCATCCAGTTCTTTGGTGAGCAAAGGGGGTTCGTCCTGCCATGTCTCATTACCAAATAACTTGTCATTTAGCTTCATGATTGCTCCATGGTACTTAGCAACTTGCTCTTCAGTGACATCTTCATCCTCTTCAGAGGAAGAATACTCATCAGAGCTCATGAATGGCAGAAGTAAATCCAATGGAACCTCTATGGTCTCAGTGTGAGCCTTAGATTTCCATGGTTCCTCATTATGGAACTCATTAGAGGCCAGTGGACGTCCATTGAGGTCTTCCTCAGTGGCGATCACTGCCTCTTCCTCCTCTCCAAATTCGGCCATGTTGATGGCCTCACACTCTCCTTTGGGATTCTCTTCTGTATTGCTTGGAAGAGTACTAGGAGGGAGTTCAGTAACTTTCTTACTCAGCTGACCCACTTGTGCCTCCAAGTTTCTGATGGAGGACCTTGTTTTAGTCATGAAACTTTGAGTGGTTTTGATTAGATTAGAGACCATGGTTGCTAAGTCAGAGTGGCTCTGCTTAGAATTCTCTGTCTGTTGCTGAGAAGATGATGGAAAAGGCTTGCCATTGCTAAACCTGTTTCTTCCACCATTATTGTTGTTGAAACCTTGTTGAGGTCTTTGTTGATCCTTCCATGAGATATTTGGATGATTTCTCCACGAAAGATTATAGGTGTTTCCATAGGGTTCTCCCATGTAATTCACCTCTTCCATTGATGGGTTCTCAGGATCATAAGCTTCTTCTTCAGATGAAGCGTCCTTAGTACTGCCTGGTGCAACTTGCATTCCAGACAGACTTTGAGAAATCATATTGACTTACTGAGTCAATATTTTGTTCTGAGCCAATATGGCATTCAGAGTATCAATCTCAAGAACTCCTTTCTTCTGATTCGTCCCATTGTTCACAGGATTCCTTTCAGAAGTGTATATGAATTGGTTATTTGCAACCATTTCAATGAGTTTTTGAGCTTCTGCAGGCGTCTTCTTCAGATGAAGAGATCCTCCAGCAGAGCTGTCCAATGACATCTTGGACAGTTCAGACAGACCATCATAGAAGATACCTATGATGCTCCATTCAGAAAGCATGTCAAAAGGACACTTTCTAATCAATTGTTTGTATCTTTCCCAAGCTTCATAGAGGGATTCACCTTCCTTCTGTCTGAAGGTTTGGACTTCCACTCTAAGCTTACTCAATTTTTGAGGTGGAAAGAACTTTGCCAAGAAGGCATTGACTAGCTTTTCCCAAGAGTTCAGGCTTTCCTTAGGTTGTGAGTCCAACCATATCCTAGCTCTGTCTCTTACAGCAAAAGGGAATAGCATAAGTCTGTAGACCTCAGGGTCAACCCCATTGGTCTTGACAGTGTCACAGATTTGCAAGAATTCAGCTAAAAACTGATGAGGATCTTCCAATGGAAGTCCATGGAACTTGCAATTTTGTTGCATTAGAGAAACTAATTGAGGCTTAAGCTCAAAGTTGTTTGCTCCAATGGCAGGGATAGAGATGCTTCTCCCATAGAGGTCGGGAGTAGGTGCAGTAAAGTCACCCAGCACCTTCCTTGCATTGTTGGCATTGTTGTTGTTTTCAGCTGCTATGTCTTCTTCTTGTTTGAAGATTTCTGTTAGGTCCTCTACAGAGAGTAGTGCTTTAGCTTCTCTTAGCTTTCGCTTCAAGGTCCTTTCAGGTTCAGGGTCAGCCTCAACAAGAATGCTTTTGTCGTTGCTCCTGCTCATATGAAAGAGAAGGGAACACAAAAATATGGAATCCTCTATGTCACAGTATAGAGATTCCTTGAGATGTCAGAGGAAAAGAAGAATAAATAGAGGAGGTAGAAGAAGAAGAATTCGAACTTATCAAGAGAGATAGAGTTCGAACTGTTGATAGTGGAGGAGTGTTAGTCCTTAAATAGAAGGATGTGAGAAGAGGGGAAGAATTTTCGAAAATAAATTAAAAGATTTTGAAGAAATTTTGAAAAATTGAAGAATGATTTTCGAAAATTAAAGTTGGGAAAAAATAAAGTGATTTTTGAAAAAGATTTTGAAATTAGAAATAAAAAAGATTGAAAATTATTTGGAAAAAGATGTGATTAAGAAGATATGATTGAAGAGTTATGGTTTTAAAAGGATATGATTGAAAAGAGATGATTGAGAAACAATTTAAAAAGATTTGATTTTTAAAATTAATGACTTGGCTAACAAGAAATTTAAAGGATATGATTCAAACATTAAACCTTTCTTAACAGAAAAGGCAACATACTTGAAATGTTGAATCAAATCATTAATTGTAGGCAAGTATTTTTGAGAATGGAAAGAAATTGATTTTGAAAATATATGATTGAAAAGATATGGTTTGAAAAAGATTTGATTTTGAAAAATTATGAAAACTTGAAAAAAAATTTGAATTAAAAACAAAATCTTCCCTCTTGTGTCATCCTAGTGTTAAACGCCCAGAATGGTATCCATTCTAGCGTTTAACGCCCAAAATGCTACCCTTTTGGGTGTTAAACGCCCAGCCAGGTACCCTGGCTGGCGTTTAAACGCCAGTTTTCCTTCTTCACTGGGCGTTTTGAACGCCCAGCTTTTTCTGTGTAATTCCTCTGCTGCATGTTCTGAATCTTCAATTCTCTGTATTATTGGCTTGAAAAAACACAAATTAAAAAAACTTTTTTTTGAATTTTTAATGATGAGGGATAATCAAAATGAAAATAAGATCAAATAAACAATGCATGCAAGACACCAAACTTAGAAGTTTGTATACTATTGACACTAACAAATTGAGAATGCATATGAGAAACAACAAAACACTCAAGACAAGAGAATTTAAAGATCAGAGCAAGGAAATCATCAAGAACAACTTGAAGATCAATGAAGAACATAATGCATGTAATTTTCGAAAATTAGAAGAATAAAGACATGCAATTGACGCCAAACTTAAAATTAGACACTAGACTCAAACAAGAAACATAAAAATATTTTTGATTTTAAGATTTTATAAAATTTTTGTGCTTTTTCGAAAATTGAGTGGAAAAGAAAAACAAGGGTTCAAAATTCTTAATGAGAATTCCAGGAATCATTGCAATGTTAGTCTAAGACTCCGATCTAGGAATTAGACATGGCTTCACAGCCAGCCAAGCTTTCAGTGAAAGCTCCGGTCCAAAACACTAGACATGGCCAATGGCCAGCCAAGCTTTAGCAGATCATTGCTCACAACAGCAAAATTGATAAAAATCAACAAGCTCTTGTGATGATAAGTTGAAACCTCGGTCCAAAAGATTAGACATGGCTTCACAGCCAGCCATACTTCAACAAATCATCATGAAACTCTAGAATCCATTCTTAAAAACTCTGAAGAACAAAATAGAAATATTTTTTTGTATTTTTGAAAAATTTTTGAAAAGTAAAAAGCTTAAACATAAAATAAAATTACCTAATCTAAGCAACAAGATGAACCGTCAGTTGTTCAAACTCAAACAATTCCCCGGCAACGGTGCCAAAAACTTGGTGCACGAAATTGTGATCATCAATGGCGCCATCAACATGGTACACTCAATTGCAATCTCAACTCTTTATCACAACTTCGCACAACTAACCAGCAAGTGCACTGGGTCGTCCAAGTAATAAACCTTACGCGAGTAAGGGTCGATCCCACGGAGATTGTTGGTATGAAGCAAGCTATGGTCATCTTGTAAATCTCAGTCAGGCGGATTCAAATGGTTATGGAGGATTAATGATTAAAAGATAAATAAAACATAAAATAAAGATAGAGATACTTATGTAATTCATTGGTGAGAATTTCAGATAAGCGTATGGAGATGCTTTGTCCCTTCCGTCTCTCTGCTTTCCTACTGTCTTCATCCAATCCTTCTTACTCCTTTCGATGGCAAGCTGTATGTTGGACATCACCGTTGTCAATGGCTACAGTCCTATCCTCTCAGTGAAAATGTTCAACGCGCTCTGTCACAGCACGGCTATTCATCTGTCGGTTCTCGATCATGTCGGAATAGAATCCAGTGATTCTTTTGAGTCTGTCACTAACACCCCACAATTGCGAGTTTGAAGCTCATCACAGTTATTCAATCCCTGAATCCTACTCAGAATACCATAGACAAGGTTTAGACCTTCCGGATTCTCAAGAATGGCCGCCAATGGATTCTAGCTTATACCACGAAGATTCTGATTAAGGAATCCAAGAGATATCCACTCAATCTAAGGTAGAACGGAGGTGGTTGTCAGGCACACGTTCATAGGTGAGAATGATGATGAGTGTCACGGATCATCACATTCATCAAGTTGAGGAACAAGTGATATCTTAGAACAAGAATAAGCTGAATCGAATAGAAGAACAATAGTAATTGCATTAATACTCGAGGTACAGCAAAGCTCCACACCTTAATCTATGGTGTGTAGAAACTCTACCGTTGAAAATACATAAGAACAAGGTCTAGGCATGGCCGAATGGCCAGCCTCCCAAAGAGGGTTCAATCATAAAAACATGATCAAAAGATGATCCGAAGATTGAAAGATTCCCCAAATACAATAGCAAAAGGTCCTATTTATAGAGAACTAGTAGCCTAGGGTTTACAGAAATGAGTAAATGACGTAAAAATCCACTTCCGACCCACTAGGTGTGTGCTTGGGCTGAGCATTGAAGCTTCCATATGTAGAGACTTTTCTTGGAGTTAAACGCCAGCTTTTGTGCCAGTTTGGGCGTTTAACTCCCACTTTTGTGCCAGTTCCGGCGTTTAACGCCAGGAATTCTGAAGCTGACTTGGAATGCCTGTTTAGGCCATCAAATCTCGGGAAAAGTATGGACTATTATATATTGCTGAAAAGCCCTGGATGTCTACCTTCCAACGTAATTGAGAGCGCACCAATTGGGCTTCTGTAGCTCCAGAAAATTTACTTCGAGTGCAGGGAGGTCAGAATCCAACAGCATCTGCAGCCCTTTTCAGCCTCTGAATCAGATTTTTGCTCAGGTCCCTCAATTTCAGCCAGAAAATACCTGAAATCACAGAAAAACACACAAGCTCATGTAAAGTCCAGAAAAGTGAATTTTAAATAAAAACTAATAAAAATATAATAAAAACTAACTAAAACATACTAAAAGCATACTAAAAATAATGCCAAAAAGCGTATAAATTATCCGCTCATCAGAAGACCATTCCTGAAGACTTCAAAGTTCAAGCTGGATGCATTCTCAGGAACTTATTCCTTTGAGATAGATGGCAGAACGGTGAGTTTCAGTCTGAATGAAGCTATGAAGCACCCTCCGGAAGATCATTCTATCTTCAAGTGTGACATCATTGATGAAACTGTAGCTGAAGTTCATCAAGAAAAAGTAGAAGAGAAATACTTGGAGCAAGGTCCAAGTGTGGGGACGCCCTCTGAACATAATGAGGACACTTTGCCATTATCAATAACCGCAGATAATCCCGAGCCTAGCCATGAGTAGAAATCGGAATTGAAGCCCCTCCCTCCACACCTCAAGTATGCGTACCTTGAGGATAATCAGAAGTTCCCAGTTATCATTGCAAGGGAACTCAATTTTCAACAGGAGGAGCAGCTGCTCAGTGTGCTACGACAACACAAGAAAGTAATTGGGTGGAGCTTGGCGGATATAGTAGGCATAGCCCTCAAGTTTGTGAGCACAGAATATTCTTAGAAGAGGGATCAAAGCCTATCTGTCAACCCCAAAGAAGATTGAATCCCACCATCTTAGAAGTTATCAAGAAAGAAGTGACCAGGCTACTTGAAGCAGATATTATTTACCCCATCTCAGATAGTGGATGGGTCAGTCCAGTATAAGTGGTGCCCAAGAAGTATGGAGTCACAACAATAAATAATGAGCATAGAGAGCTCCTGACAACTAGAGTGCAGAATTCATTGAGAGTTTGTATTGATTACAGGCGTCTCAACTAAGCCACTCGTAAGGATCACTATCCCCTGCCATTCATTGATCAAATGCTTGATCGCTTGTCAGGTAAATCCCATTACTACTTTTTAGATGGTTATACAGGCTATTTTCAAATTCATATAGCTCCTGAGGATCAGGAAAAGGCTACTTTTATATGTCAATTTGGGACTTATGCTTACAAGAGAATGCCTTTTGGCTTATGCAATGCACCAGCCACTTTCCAAAGGTGCATGATGAGTCTTTTCTCTGATCTCATTGAGAGCTGTATGGAGGTTTTTATGGATGATTTTAGCGTATATGGTGATTCCTTTAGCCTTTGCTTGGATAATTTAGACAAAGTATTAGATAGGTGTGTTAGTTCAAACCTTGTATTGAATTTCGAAAAGTGTCATTTTATGGTAAAACAAGGGCTTGTTCTATGACATGTTGTCTCTCATATTGGTATTTCTGTAGACCCAGCAAAGGTAGATGTCATTTCTAGTTTGCCTTACCCCTCTTCTGTGAGAGAAGTCCGTTCGTTCCTTGGCCATGCAGGTTTCTACAGGAGATTCATTAAGGACTTTAGTGAGGTAGCATTACCTTTATCCAGACTACTGCAGAAAGATATTGAGTTTGAGTTCAGTGAGGATTGCATGCAAGCATTTGATAAGCTGAAGATCACCCTGACTCAAGCTCCAATTGTGAGAGGACCAGACTGGAGCCAGCATTTTGAGATTATGTGTGATGCCTCCAAACACGCAGTAGGAGCGGCACTGGCTCAGCAGGACGGTAAGGATCCTTTCGTAATAGCTTATACGTCTAAAACCCTAGACGCTGCTCAGTCTAATTACACTACTACTGAAAAGGAGCTTCTTGCTATTATTTTTGCTCTGGATAAATTCTGAGCCTATTTACTTGGTACTAAAGTAGTAGTGTACTCGGACCATGCAGCTCTAAAATATTTACTAGCTAAAAAAGAGTCCAAACCAAGGTTGATACGTTGGATATTATTGTTGTAAGAATTTGACTTAGAAATTAAGGATAGGAGTGGTAACCAGAATCTAGTGGCAGACCACTTGAGTCGTTTTGAGAACATTAAGGATGACTCCACCCCTATCAATGATGCTTTTCCATTTGATAGCTTGCATGCCGTATCTGAAGTAGCTCCTTGGTATGCACCCATAGCTAATTATCTAGTTAGCCATACTTTCCTTCCCAATTTTACTAAGCATCAAAGAGACAAGCTGAAAAGTGAGTCTAAATACTATATATGGGATGATCCATATTTATGGAGGTGTGGTGCTGACCAGGTAATTAGAAGGTGTGTACCCCAATCAGAATTCCAGTCCATTTTAGAAGCTTGCCACTCTTTCGAGAGTGGAGGACATTTTGGCCCTCAAAGGACAGCTAGAAAAATTTTAGACTGTGGATTCTGGTGGCGTACTCTTTTTAAAGATGCTGCTTTGATAAACCACTATTTTATGGTTTATCTTGTACTCAATTGAGTGGATTTTATCAACTCTTTACCCACTTATTCATACTATTTGCATGGTTTTGTATTTGCCTTCCTAATTATGTGATTTGATTGAAAACATGCGTCTTTGATCTTATATTTGCTTATTATTAATCCTCTCTTATTACCATTAGATGCTTTGATATGTGTGTTAAGTGTTTTCAGAGATTATAGGGCATGAATGGCTCAGAGGATGGGAAGAAAGCATGCAAAAGTGGAAGGAATACAAGAAGTTGGAAAAACTGCTAAGCTGTCTAGCCTGACCTCTTCGCACTAAAACGGCTATAAATTTAGCTACAGAGGTCCAAACGACGCGGTTCTAGTTGCGTTGGAAAGCTAACGTCCGGGGCTTCGATTTGATATATAATATGCCATAGTGGCCCTGACGCTAGGCGACGCGACCGCGTGCCCCATGCGGCCGCGTCGCAAGTGACGAAAATTAGCGAAATTGAATTCGCAACCAGCAAATTCTGGGCTGTTTCTGACCCAGTTCTCGACCCAGAAAACACAGATTAGAGGCTATAAAGTGGGGGAATGCATCCATTCATTATCATGCACTCATAATTCACTTCTCATGATTTAGATTAGTTTTGAGAGGGGTTCTCTCCTCTCTCTCTTAGGATTTAGGATTTCTCTTAGTTTTAGGAGTGACTCTCAATCCCAGGTTCTTTATTTTTATTTATTTTTCCAATTGGCTTATGAACTTTTCATGTTAAGATTTGAATGTTCTATTTATTATAATTTGATGTATTTCAGTTTAATATTACTTTCTTTTATTTACATGATTATTGCTTCCCATCTGAAGGCATTTTTATTTGAGCAGTTTCAATTTTCTTTCCTTTTGGCTTTGGTTAAATAATTGGTGACTCTAGAGTTATCAAACTCATTATTGATTGAAAATTGGAATTCATCCACTTAACTTACCTTCATAGTTAGAGGTTAACAAAGTGGAAGAAAAATCCAATTCTCATCACAATTGATAAGGATAACTAGGAAAGGACCTCCAGTTCTTATACCTTGCCAAGAGTTTATTTTATAGTTATTTATTTATTTTTCTTATTATTTTTTGTGTAACATACTGCCCCCTTACCTCCAAAACCCCAATTTTACCTTTTTCATAGCCAATAATAAGAACATACCTCCCTGCAATTCCTTGAGAAGACGACCTGAGATTTAAATACTCGGTTAACAATTTTTAAAGGGGTTTGTTACTTGTGACAACCAAAACGTTTGCACGAAGGGATTTTTGTCGGTTTAGAGACTATATCTACAACGCGACTGGTTTTATGACATTCTTTACTGGCAAAAATCTTAACGTCATGCTTCCTTTTGTAAATCTTGTTCCATATGCCAAAAGTTTGGTAATATATCCAAGAGGGATGAGATGCCTCAACAGATTATGCTTTTCTGTGAAATTTTTGATGTTTGGGGCATTGACTTCATGGGTCCATTTCCAAACTCTAGTGGTTACCTTTATATACTGTTAGCTGTAGATTATGTTTCTAAATGGGTGGAAGCAATTCCTACCCGTACTGATGACGCTGACACTATTGATTCCTTTGTTAGAAACCATATTATCTGTCGCTTTGGCTCACCACGAGCAATCGTGAGTGATCAAAGCACTCACTTTTGTAACAGGAGACTCACATGATTACTGAAGAAGCATGGAATTGTTCACAAAGTAGCAACAGCTTATCATCCCCAGACCAATGGGCAAGCAGAGGTATCTAACAGAGAGATTAAATGTATTATGGAGAAGATAGTAAAGCCTCATAGGAAGGACTGGAGTGCCAGGTTACAAGATGCGCTATGGGCATATCGAACAGCGTACAGGACACCCATTGGGATGAGCCCCTTCCGCTTAGTGTACGGTAAGGCTTACCACCTTCCAGTAGAAGTGGAACACAAGGCCTTCTGGGCTGTAAAGGAATGCAACACGAATTTTAAGGAAGCTGGAGCTTAAAGGAAACTGCAACTAGCATAATTAGAGAACCTTCGCCTAGAAGCATATGACAACTCCAGGCGATACAAGGAAAAGATGAAGGCCGTCCATGACAAGCACATAAAAAGGAGAGAATTCAGACCAGGAGAGTTAGTTCTTCTTTACAACTCCAGACTGAGGCTTATGCTAGGCAAACTGCGATCAAGATGGGAAGGCCCTTACAGGGTAGAAAAGGCAGAGCCATACGGAGTTTTTTACCTGCATCATCCTTCTAGCTCCAAATTCATTAAATTCAATGGACACCGCCTAAAGCTTTATCATGGTGAGAAGATGAAGGATCACAAGGAGTTAGAGGTCTTCCTCCTGGAAGACCCACCAACGAAAGCAGAATGAGCCTAAAGACTGTCCAACTTAAGGATGTAAAAGCAAAGTGCTAGGTGGGAGACAACACACCATGGTATGATCGTTCCACTTCAGTTTTAGTTTTACTTTTTCATTTTCTACTTTGTTCTTTTTCTTAATAACTCTTCTCATAACCTCTGCACTTAGTCTGCATCTGCATTCGCATTCTGCATAAAAAGGGGGGGGGGGGAAGCACGTGATGCGTACGCGTCATATGTGCTTCCGTCACTAGAAGAAAAGAATCAGAAAGTTACGCGGGAGCTTGACTGAAGGCGTGCTATAGGCACAAATACGCCCACGCAAACGCGTCCTGACGCGTCTGCGTCACTTGCAATATCCGCCTTCCACGCGCTTGCGTCACTTATACGCACGCGTGACCCTGTGATATCGACGAAAATAAGTGTCTGGCAGAACGTTATGATGGAATGGGGCTGGAGTTATGTTGGAAGAACAAGCCTCATCACGCGAACGCGTGCCCCACGCGTCCGCATCATTATTTAAATAGAGGCCATTCACGCGTCCACGTCACCCACGCGGCATCACCCTAAAATTTGGCAATGTGCGTATAAATCAGAGACTTGTGCCCGCGCAATGCTGCTTTCGCGCCAATAGCACAAATCAGGTCACGCGTCCGCATCACCTGACATTATCACAAACCACGCGACCGCATGCCCCACGCGTCCGCGTCACATGCGACGCACAGCTTATCCAGATCAGCGCCAGATATCTTATCTTTTTTTCCCCAATCCTAATTTCTCTTATCCCTTCTTATTTCTTTCTTCCCCCTTCTTCCTTCTTTATTCTTTCTCACTTTTCACTCTCTCCTCCCTTATTCTTCACATCCATTATCAAGGTTCTTTGCTTTTCCATTATTCTTTTCTCTTTATTTATGTTTTCTTCTTCTTTTTTCTCTTTCTTTTCTTTTTCATTATCTATGTTTTCTTTTTCCTTTTTTTTCTTTCTATATTCTTTTGATTGGAGTTAGATATTTAATTGGGTGATTATTTTCTTCTATCTCTTCCTTGTGAGTGTATTAAGGAATAGTTTGACAATTACTATTACTTCTTAAAAAGGGTTGCTTGCATGTTCACTTTAATGCTTTCAATAACATATTTACCATGCATGCTAAGTGTTTATGAAAAAGCCCATATGACATTGTGCATTATTTTAAATTATTCTATTCTACTGCCTATTTTTCACAAAATTCCTTTTATATTTTATTGATTAAATATAATTGTCAATACAAAACAGATTGTTAGTTTGAAAGAGTTGATAATCTAACTTGGACATTTAATGCTTGATCTATGCTACTCATGCCTTTACCAGCATGCTGATGATTAGATTTTTGACGGTTTAGAATTTCACAAATGAAATCTCGTTGAAGTATAGTCTCTAAACCAACAATAATACTTTTATGCAAAAATTTGTCTGTCACAAGTACAAACCCCTAAAATCTATAAACCGAAGTATTTAAACCTCGGGTCGTTCTCCCTAGGATTTACAATAAAGTGTCTTGTTATTGGTTGGAAATGTGTTTTGGGGTTTTGGATAAGAAGCATGAAAGTAAATGGCAAGAAAGTAAACTAAGGCCTAAAAAGGTCTTGCAAGGGTTGGTAGTCAAGGATCTCTATCCTAATCACTAACCACAATATGAGAATCGGCAAGGATTAATCTCATTAAATCATCCTCTAACTAGTAGTAAAGGAAAGTCAAATGAGCTATATCAATCCTAGTCCATAAGTCCTAACTCTCCACTAATTCAATTAGTGAGAACTAGAGTCAATGGATCCCAATCATCAATTACTTGGACATTAGTAACTCAAGAGTTCCTAAGTTACCTATCCAAGCCAAGAACATAAAATTCTACTCTAAAATCCAACCAAGCATTTTCTCAAACACTTGGAAGGCACAAAAGAAAAGCATAGTAAATCAACAACAAGAATTAATTCTAACAACAATCAAATGTAAGGAATTAACAACAATTAAAGGAAACAAGATCTACATGAATTACCTCTTATTGAATTGAAAGAAAATGGAATGAACAATAGTAGATCTACAACAAAACATAAGAACAACATAAAGGAAATTGCAACAAAAGAATGGAAGATTAAAGTGAAAACAAGGAATTGAGAAGATAGAAGTACAAGAAGATGAATTAAAATCTAGATCTAAGATTATTGAACTAAACCTAATCCTAATCCTAGAGAGAAGTGAGAGCTTCTCTCTCTAGAAACTAACTCTAACTATTAAACTAAGCTAAACTAAACTAATGATTAAAATATGAAAAGTATATTGATTCTCCCTTCAATCCTTGGCTTAAATAGCATCAGAAATGAGTTGGATTGGGCCCACAAGGCTTCTAAAATCGCTGGCCACGTGTTGCATTAAGTGGGTCATGTGCCACCATCGGCGCGTCCGCGTACCGTGCGCATGCGCGCCCCTATGCACGATGCAACTATGGCAAATCTTATATCGTTTTGAAGCTCCGGATGTTAGCTTTTCAACCCAACTGGAACTGCATCATTTGGACCTCTGTAGCTCAAGTTATGGTCATTTAAGTTCAAAGAGGTCGGTTTGACAGCTTTCCGGTTCTTTCATTTCTTCATGAGTTCTCCAACTTTTCATGCTTTCTTTCTTCATTCCCTTGATCCAATCTTTGCCTCTTAAACCTTAAATCACTTCACAAACATATCAAGGCATCTAATAGAATCAAGGTGAATTAAATTTATTTGTTTTAAGACCTAAAAAGCATGTTTTCACTCTTAAGCACAATTAAAGGAGAATATACAAAACCATGCTATTTCGTTGAATAAATGTGGATAAAAGGTGATAAAATCCCCAAAAATCAATACAAGATAAACCCTACAAATGGGTTTACCAACCTCCCCACACTTAAATCAAGCATGTCCTCATGCTTAAGCCAAGAGAGAAACAAAGGGTATCAACATTTATTCAATGTAAATAAACTATATGCAACCTAAACTATATGCAATTATCTAAATGGATGCAACTAAATGCAAAATGGTTTTACCTACTTGGTTAAAAATAAATCAATCCTCCAAGTTATACATGCACAAGTAGGGCCAAGATCATATAACGATTCATGAATCCTACCAATTCGAATATCAAAATGAAGTTCAAGTAGACTTGCGAGAAGAAAGCTTATGAAAGCCGGGAATCACGGAATTGAGCATCGAACCCTCACCGGAAGTGTTTGCACTCTAGTCGCTCAAGTGTGTCGGGTCGATTCTCTCAATTCTCCCCTAATCATGCTTTCCAAAATTTGTTTTTCATCTAACAATCAACAATTATTTCATGCATGCATACAATTATCATGAGGTCTTTTCTTTAGGTTGTAATGGGGTTAGGGTCAAGGTAGGGTCATATATGGCCAGTGGACTAGGATTTGAATCTTTGATTAGCTTAAACTTTCCCACCTAGCCTATATAATAACCTATACAATTAAGTACTAATCTAACTCCCCATTCCTCACTTTTTCGCATACTCATGCATTCTCTTTTGATTATCACACATATGCATTGATTTTATTTGAACTTTACTTTGGGGCATTTTGTTCCCTTTTATTGCTTTCTTTTTTTCTTCTTTTTTTTCTTTCTTTTCTATTTTCATATATATCATTTTTTTTCTTTTGTTTTTCTCATTTTTTTCTAGAATATCAATGCATAAGGTCTTACATTTAATTAACACATGAGTATGTACCCGATTCCCAAATATAAGAGTACAAAACAAAACACATCCTTTTACCTCAACCAATGTCCCTCCCAAGTTTCCCACACTTGAAGGATGGTCACACACACTAGTCTAAGCTAATCAATGATCTAAATAAAGGATATTTATTGTTTTTCGCTTTAAGGCTTGTAATGTGCTAAAATTGAGAATAAGTGGGTTAAGCGTAGGCTCAAAATTGGTTACAATGGAGAGTAAAAGGTAGGCTATTTGGGTAAGTGAGCTAATGAAATGATGGCCTCACTCATATAAATGCATGAATACACAAAATAATGGACATAAAGAATCAAACAAATCAAAGATTACATTCATAGAAAGAGAATAATGCACACAAGAAGGAAAAATAAGTGGTTATAAGATGTAACCACACTATTAGACTCAAATCTTACAAGCTTGTGTTCTTAGCTCAAAAACCATGTTCCAAAATACATTCTTTCAAGCAAGTTTAACAAAAATTTTTCAAATTGGTACGTTGCCCTAAAACAGTTTCTTGGAAAAGAAATCATCACCCTAACCAAGTAGTCCTAATAGGAGAGAAGTGGTAAAATATGTATAAATTCTAACTAACATGCAACATATCATGCAAATGCAACAACTAACTAACATTGGTGTTGAAAAAGGAAATTGTTACCCATGGACATCGGTCAGACGACCTCCCCACACTTGAAGAGTGCACCGTCTTCGGTGCATGCAAAGAAGAGCAAGGTGGATGGGTTGCTACAATTGATGAGCTCCTTCGAAAGGTTGTGCGGATGACTTGTTTGTTGCCCCATTTAGAAACTTTTCCTTTTTTCCTTCTTGGTGGCCAACCTAAAAGGAAAGAAAGAAAAGGAATATTAAGCCTATGACAAAGATATCAAAGCAAATAGAACATAGGCAGGGGCTAATGCCAAATAAAGGTATGGGTCGCTACTACATGGTAGCTACAACATGTAGAAGAGGAAACAATAAGAAAAAATGGCATATCAATGATACTTGATGCAAGAGTAAGGTCAAAGCAAGAAGAGCATGATAAGCATCAAGTTCGAACAAGAGAGAGTGGGCCATGAAAGACAATATAAGGTCATATCAATGCACAAAGAACACAAGTGCATAAAAGATTGAGCATTGATTTAAAGAGAAACATCACCCAACAATATGAAACAAGTCAAGAGGCACCAAAGTAATGCAAGGAATTGTCAACAATTGAGTAGGAAGATGCAATACCATTATTAAAATGACTTAAAAAAACGAAAATATGCTACAAAAACTAAATGAAAATGGGAAGAGTAGAAGTATGCGAATGTGATAAGCAAAAGAAAATGGAAGGGGAGAAAAAAAAACTTTTTTTTTACCGACGCGTACGCGTCATGCATGCTTACACGTCGATGTGCATATTGGCCTAAGGACGTGTACGAGCCAGATGCGTGCACGCGTGCGTCGAGTTAGGCGAGAGGCATAATGTTGGCCCAAAAGTGGCACAACTCTCGGGTAAAAGTACCGGGGGTGCAGATTGTGCAATCAACGCGCGCGCGCACAGTGTGCGTGTGCATGCATCGCGAATTTAAGATCATGTGCGCGTACGCGCCAGGTGCGCGCACGCGTGCACAGACTTGTGCCTTAGGCCTAATGTTCGCACAGTGCAGGCCTAACTCTCGGGTTTTTGGCTGGGGGTGAATTTTTTTGCATCCACGTGTACGCGTACAGTGCGCGTCCGCGTGGATGGTTGAAAAAATGCTCAGGTGCGCGTACGCGTTATGTGCGCGCACGCGTGGATGGTGTTCTGTTTTTTTTTTAAAAAATTTTCTAAGTTCTTGCACCAATCCAAGCCTTCCAAACCTCCAAACAACTACCAAAGCACCCTAAAACCTTATTTATCATACTATACTACTAACTAAACTCAACAAAACAATAAAAATATGAAATTAAACTAATTCTACCAATATTTACAAAAGATAAAAATGAAAATGAGAATCTACCTACAATGGCAACTTAATTCACTTATTAACAAAACTAAAAGAGTATGGAAAGAGTTTACCATGGTGGCGTGTCTCCCACCTAGCACTTTTATTTATTGTCCTTAAGTTGGACTGATGGGGAGCTCTTCTCAAGGTGGCTTGTGCTTGTACTCATCTTGGAACTTCCACCAATGCTTGAATCTCTAATAAGCTCCATTCTTCAATTTCAATATCTTCCAGCTTTGATGGAGTTCTCTACAAACCATTAGCTCCCAAATTTGATTTTCATTGTGCGATCTGGGATCCCACACTTTGTTTTGACACCCGTCCTTAAATTGATCGTCATTATTCCATCCGGGTGGTACGACCTTGGAATTCTCAAAGAAGCTTCCAAACAACTTCCTAGACCCATGCAATTTGGTTCCACACCGACCATTTCTCTTGAATTTTGAGCTTACAACCATCATGAGCTTAGAATGATGTTTCCAACCACTACACAACTCTCTTATACTTTCGACTCACAAAGAGCTCTAAGTTGACCATCATTTTCAATTAAACCATATTCAAGTGAGAAAGTAAGGCTTAGGGATAAGAGTTTTACCCACTTGAATGTTGTGTTGGATGGTGACTTGAGGAGGGAGACCTCCCCACACTTAGATAATGCAAGGTCTACTTCTTTAGGCTCTTCTTTAGTTGTTTCCACCTCTTCACAAGCTTCTTCAATTTCAACCTTTTCCCCTTTTTCACTTGGCTTGGTGTTGTCTTCAAAAACTTCATCTTGTCCAATGGGAGGTGAGTCAATTTTGGATAGGAATTCATTGATGAATGAATCCATCTCTTGATCAACCTCTTCATATTCTTCAATTTCAATATACACCATGATAACTTTTTCCTCTTGGTAGCTCTCTTTCGATTCACTCTCATTCTCATTGCTCACCAAGAGTATGGGAGGTTGTGCACACTCTTCTATAATTTCAACTTCATGTCCGATGGGAGAGGGTTCCATTGTAGAGAGAAATTCATCCATGATTGAATCCATCTCTTGATAAGCCTCTTCCAAGTCTCCAACTATGATATGCCTTTGAGGTTGCGCACCCTCTTCAACATCAATATCAAGCTTCTTGGAAGAGTTCTCCATGATTCTACATTCCCATGGACTTTCAACATCTCCTAAATCTGTAACCACTTCTTCCTTTTCTTCAATGATCATAGGCTCCTCCAAATGTTCTAACACAAAATTTGACTCCTCCTTCTCCACCGAATTTTCCAATTTCTCCTTCATGCTTTGCTCTTCTTTTGACTTTTCACATGTGGTCATGGAAGTACCTTGAGTATTCAAGCATTGGTGGGCTAAAGTATGCACCACCTTGGTCAAATTTGTCACAAACTCAAGTGTGTCCCGCTTCATGGCTTCTTGTCCTTGAAGTAACAAAGTGAGAGGGTCGTCTATTGGGGCTTGGGGTGAGTATGAAGGTTCATCATTTTGGAGAGAGGGTTCATAGTAGGAAGGTGGTTCTTCTTGGTAAGGTTGTAGAGATTGTGTGTATTGAGATAGTTCTTGGGAGTAATCTTGATAGGGTTGTGGTGGTTCTAAGGGTTCTTGCTTATAATGGTCATAAGAGTATGGTATGGGTGATTGGTTATATGATGGATATGGATCATAGGGCGGTGTTTGGTAATGAAAGGCTTGCGAGAATGGTTGAGGTTCATGTTGAGGATGAGATTTATAGGCATATGATGGTGGTTGTTGAGTGTCACAAAAAGAGTCATCATAGCCGTTAAATTGGCATGCATTAGGATGGAAATTATACCTATAAGTATCCAGAGGTTGTTGCCAATAGGAGTGATCAATTCCTTGAGGCTCCTCCCATCTTTGTTGGTTTCATCCATGGTACATGTTGCCATTAAAGTGCATATTTCCTACAACACAATTAGAACCAAACTCAAAGCCAAAGTGAGAATTCATAGTAAGAGAACAAAATAAAACAAACAAAAAATTAAGAAACAAACAAAAGATAAACCTATTCACAATATTCACATATGTACAATAACCAATAACACAACACCATTGCGAATCCCCGGCAACGGCGCCATTTTGATGATTAGATTTTTGACGGTTTAGAATTTCACAAATGAAATCTCGTTGAAGTATAGTCTCTAAACCAACAATAATCCTTTCATGCAAAAATTTGTTTGTCACAAGTACAAACCCCTAAAATTTATAAACCGAAGTATTTAAACCTCGGGTCGTTCTCCCTAGGATTTACAATAAAGTGTCTTGTTATTGGTTGGAAATGTGTTTTGGGGTTTTGGATAAGAAGCATGAAAGTAAATGGCAAGAAAGTAAACTAAGGCCTAAAAAGGTCTTGGCAAGGGTTGGAAGTAAAGGATCTCTATCCTAATCACTAACCACAATATGAGAATTGGCAAGGATTAATCTCATTAAATCATCCTCTAACTAGTAGTAAAGGAAAGTCAAATGAGCTATATCAATCCTAGTCCATAAGTCCTAACTTTCC
Source organism: Arachis stenosperma (assembly GCF_014773155.1). Classification (NCBI taxonomy): domain Eukaryota; kingdom Viridiplantae; phylum Streptophyta; class Magnoliopsida; order Fabales; family Fabaceae; genus Arachis; species Arachis stenosperma. The sequence goes on from NC_080382.1 coordinate 78,594,854, forward strand.
ACTAATTCAATTAGTGAGAACTAGAGTCAATGGATCCCAATCATCAATTACTTGGACATTAGTAACTCAAGAGTTCCTAAGTTACCTTTCCAAGCCAAGAACATAAAATTATACTCTAAAATCCAACCAAGCATTTTCTCAAACACTTGGAAGGCACAAAAGAAAAGCATAGTAAATCAACAACAAGAATTAATTCTAACAACAATCAAATGTAAGGAATTAATAACAATTAAAGGAAACAAGATCTACATGAATTATCTCTTATTGAATTGAAAGAAAATGGAATGAACAATAGTAGATCTACAACAAAACATAAGAACAACATAAAGGAAATTGCAACAAAAGAATGGAAGATTAATGTGACAACAAGGAATTAAGAAGATAGAAGTAGAAGAAGATGAATTAAAATCTAGATCTAAGATTATTGAACTAAACCTAATCTTAATCCTAGAGAGAAGTGAGAGCTTCTCTCTCTAGAAACTAACTCTAACTATTATACTAAGCTAAACTAAACTAATGATTAAAGTATGAAAAGTATGTTGATTCTCCCTTCAATTCTTGGCTTAAATAGCATCAGAAATGAGTTGGATTGGGCCCACAAGGCTTCTAAAATCGCTGGCCACGTGTTGCATTAAGTGGGTCATGTGCCACCATCGGCGCGTCCGCGTACCGTGCGCATGCGCGCCTCTATGCGCGATGCAACTATAGCAAATCTTATATCGTTTCGAAGCCCCGGATGTTAGCTTTCGAACCCAACTGAAACCGCATCATTTGGACCTTTGTAGCTCAAGTTATGGTCATTTAAGTGCGAAGAGGTCGGCTTGACAGCTTTCCGGTTCTTTCATTTCTTCATGAGTTCTCCAACTTTTCATGCTTTCTTTCTTCATTCCCTTGATCCAATCTTTGCCTCTTAAACCTTAAATCACTTAACAAACATATCAAGGCATCTAATGGAATCAAGGTGAATTAAATTTATTTATTTTAAGACCTAAAAAGCATGTTTTCACTCTTAAGCACAATTAAAGGAGAATATACAAACCATGCTATTTCGTTGAATAAATGTGGGTAAAAGGTGATAAAATCCCCAAAAATCAATACAAGATAAACCCTACAAATGGGGTTTATCACATGCCAATAAACATCTTACATTTAATTGCCATCACATGCACTTGCTATGTTTCCATTGATGAAGTGATCACATGTAGTCATGACCATGTGTTAACGACATCCTTCTTTACCGTGCATTAATTATCACGTATCTTACCCTCTTCCTTGCTCTAACCCTTGAAGTTTTAAAGTACTTATCTTTTCCCTTTCAGGATGGCCACCAAGAAGGGTAAAGAGAAAGCTACTCCCAAACCACCAGCAAAGAAAGGAACAAAAAGAGCACTAATGGCAGAGCCATCTTCAACAGTTGTAAAGCCCTCAACAAAGCGAATCAAGAGGATCATCAAGGTCGATGAAAAAGAGAAATCCTTTCCAACAAAGGACATTGCGCGGTTCACTAACCGCTAATGTGAGCAGATGTTCCCCATACTGGCTGGGCGAAACTATAACAATGAGTACCTTCTTATCCTCCCGACCCACATCGTTGAATTTGTTGAACCCCGCATTGAGCGAAGACAATGGGGATTCTTACGAAGACAGCCACAGTAGGTTAATCTATCATGGGTAGTTGAATTCTACTCCAATTTTCATATGCCAACACTGCAGTCTGTCTATATCCGTCAGAAGCAAGTCCCCATAACTGAAGAGGCCATTCAGCGAGCTTTAGATCTTCCCCCTGCCCCTGAAGGATTGGACGCATTTCAAGAATTCTCTGTCCAACGCCAGACATACAAATTTGACTGGGACGCCGTTCTCAGAGTTATAGCACAACCTGACTGCAGATGGATCTATAGATACCATCGATCCCGACCTAAGGGAATATTGGCTTCAGGACTGACCTTGGAGGCTCGATTATGGGCACAGATTATGTCCCACTACGTCTTTCCGAGCACTCACGAGTCCTCCTTTACCGCAGACATGGCTGTTCTACTATAGTGTATCCTTACAGACCAGCACCTCAATTTACCAAGACACATCCGGAATGCTATGGGACATGTACAAATTGCGGGCAACTTACCTTTTTCTGCCTTAGTTTTAGATCTAGTCTCAGCAGCTAGAGTCTCCTACAGAGTTGGGGATACCAAGACCATACTTCCGCGGAATGATCAGCACGTCCCTAACGGGAAGTACATCAGACCTCCAACAGCCACGACTAGCCGGCCTGAAGATTCGGCCGGAGAAATTCCTTCTCCTTCCACATCACAAGCATCTCCAACAAACCAACTGCTTCATCAGATACTTGAGAGATTAGACCGGCTAGACCGGCAAGGAAAGCAAAGAGAGTGCCGTAATAAGCGCCGATTTACATACCTCTAGAAGCTGCTTGTTGGCAACCACCCACCCGAGGAAGATCCGGACTCCACTTTATTTACCAACACAGGGAGCGATGACGGTTTCGCTTGTGGAGACACTACTACCAGCCCCCCTTTGTTCCTGACAGATGGCACCGAGGACGGTGCAAAGCTTTAAGTGTGAGGAGGTCAGTCAGTACCTGACTTTTGGAGGTAATTTCTCTTCTTTAACACCAATAAAATAGGATATTTATTTATTTTTTTTTTAAATTAGGATATGATAGATTGCATAGTAATAGGTTATTTGCATGCATAATCTATTTGGCTAAAAAATAATAAGTTTCTTTTTAAGACCCTATTTTTGAAAAATTTCACTAATTTAAAAGAAAATCTTTTTGTTAAAACTTGTTTGAAGTTGTATTTGGAACATAAAATGATAGCTAAGAATACATAACCCGTGAGATTTGAGCTTAGAGGACATGGTTACATTATTTAACCATAAAAATTTATTCTCGTGTGTTTACTTCTCTATGATTGTAATCTTTATTTTGTTCCACCCTATATGTCCAATAGTTAATGTATTTAAATACATGTATATGATTGAGGCCATTAATTATTTTAGCTCACTTATCCCAAAATAGCCTACCCTTTCAATTACCCTTGTTAGCCACTTTGAACCTTTTAAATCCCCATTTATTCCATATTTTACCACATCACTAACCTCAAGTGGAAAAATAATTAAATACCCCAATTGAATCATTGGTTAGCTTAAGTTAGACATTTTGTACCAATTGAGTGTGGGAAGATCGTGGGAACATGGGTTAACAAAGGAACATATCATGATAAAATAAAGGGAATTTGGGTACCTACTCATGTAAGACCAGAAAAATTAAAAATCTATGTGCATTGATAATGTTATGTTTATTTTTATATATTTTATATAAAAAAATATTCAAATAATTAAATAATTAAATAAGGGGGCAAAATTACCCCAATGCTAAGTTAAGTTAATAAAAAGATCAATACATATGTGATAAAAATTAAAAGAAAGGGTAATGCATGAGTATGTAATACAAAAGTGAGAATTTTCGGTAGCTAGGCATGAATTTAAAAGTTTATAAAGTATGTATAGGTAAGAGCTTAGGTTAATCAAAGGATTCAATTTATAGCTCACTTAACTATATATATATATATATATATATATATATATATATATATATATATATATATATATATATATATATATATCCTCACCTTTACCTTGGCCCCATTACAACCTTGAAAAGACCTCATGATGTTTGCATTGGTACATTGATTATTTGTTGATTGGTTAGGTGAAGAACAAGGTTTAGAAAGCATGACTGGAGAAGAGTAGAGTGATTACCCTATACACTTGAGTGATTAGAGTGCACATACACCATCAGTGAGGGTTCAATGCTTAGTTCTATGTTTCCTGCTTTCATGAGCTGTCTTCTTACAAGTTTACCTGTCTTTACTGTATAATTAGTGGAATTTGATTTGTGTTTGTCTTGAAGAACTTATTTACTTTTAACCAAGTAGACAAAATCATCTTAGCATATGGTTGCATTCATATACATAGGTTGCATTGCATTGCATAAGTCTTACTTTTCCCTACCTATTTATTTTATCTCCTTAAGCACGAGGACATGCTAATGTTTAAGTGTGGGGAGGTTGATAAACCGCTATTTTATGGTTTATCTTGTGTTTAATTGAGTGGTTTTATCAAGTCTTTACCCACTTATTCATATGAACTGCATGATTTTACAATCCCTTCCTAAGATTGTTCTATGGTTGAAAACTTGCTTCTTAAAGATCTTTAATTTGTGTATTTCAATTCTCCTTTATACCATTCGATTTCATGATCCGTGTGTTAAGTGTTTCAGGCTTTACAGGGCAGGAATGGCTTAGAGAATGGAGAGGAAGCTTGCAAAAACGGAAGGAACACTAGAAACTAAGGAGATAACCAGCGAGCATCGACGCCCGCGTGTGGCTCACGCGAGCGTGCGGAATGAAGAAAATCGCAGTAACGCGTGCGCGTACCTGACACGTACGCGCGGATTGGAGTCTGCACGAATGACGCGCACGCGTGGACGACGCGGACGCGCAACTAGAAATATCGCTGGATGACGCGCACGTGTGACCGACGCGTACGCGTGAATTGCGCAATCTGCAGAAATAACAGAAAATGCTGGGGGCAATTTTGGGCCACATTTTGACCCAGTTTTTGGCCCAGAAGCATAGAATAAAGCCAGGAAACATACAGAGACTCAACACAACATCAACACATTCTCATTAGGATAGTTTTAGGATTTTAGATCTGAATCTAGAGAGGAACTACTCTTCCTCTAGGTTCTCTTTACATTCATAGCTTATTGCTTTTTGCTTTGGATATTGAAGAGTCATCACCTCCGTTGAAGACACTATTCTAGTTTGTTTCCTTACTTGCTCTTTTATTTATTCCATACTCCTAATTCTTGTTTAAAGTGATAATTGGATTATTTTCATGGATTGTTGATACAGAGGATTACTTTTATTTTTAGTTAAATTTCAATCTCTATTTTATTTAATTTATTATGTTTTCTTCTTATATTTTGTTGAGTATTATATTCATGACCATGGAGTAGATTCTCTACTTGACATGGGGGTTGGTTAAGAGGAGACACTTGAGTTGGAAGGCTTAAGTGAAGATTAACTAGAAGTTGTTGGCTAGTTCTGTATTTACTAACGCTAGACCTTCCCAAGGGAGAGGACTAGGATTTGTGAGTAAGAGTTAGCTCAATCACTTGACTTTCCCTTATTTAGTGAGGGTTAACTAAGTGAAAACAACAACCTTTTTAATACTACACCTAAGAGATCCCAACAAGGATAGAACTTCCAATTGATCATCCCCCCAGTCAAGGCCTTTTATTTAGAATATTAATAATCATTCTTAGTTTTTATTTTACAACTATTTAATTGCTCATTATTCAAACTCAACTCTCTTGAAAACCCTTGATTAATAAATTAGCATTCTCTCTACAACTCGTTGGGAGACAATCTGGGACTCATACTCCTAGTATTTATATTTCTAAATTTTGTGACAACTCTTTTAAATTGAGAGTTGCAATGCTGTTTTCTCTATAAACTTTTAATCGGTGATTTTTCCGCCACGTCAAGGCATTCAAGGCAGGATTGAGAATCAAGATTTTCTATCCTAGTCATTAATCATAAAACAATAATTAACAAGAGCTAAGCCTATTACATTATCTTCGCATTGGAAGAAAATCAAATATGCCTAGTTAACCCCAATCCATAAGTAGCATCAATGGAAACAAGATTAACTAAGAACTCTACATCACCAACATAAGTTGGGTATTAATGACTCAAGATTACCAAGCTTCTCTTTCCAAGTCAAGAATGCTAAAAAATCTACTTTAAAACTAAGTCAAGTATTTTATCAAACACTAGGTGTGTAATAAAATAAAAGCATATTAAATTGCATGAATGGATAAAATCTACAACTACCAATTGCAAGAAAATAGTAACACTAACTGAAACAAACATCAAAGAAACATAAAATATCAAATTGCTTTAAAGGAAATGAAAATCAACAAGAGTTCATAACATAAAAGTGACATAAAAGGGAAATTAACAATGTAAACTAAGAGAACAAAGATGTAAGAACAATATATTGCAAAAGAAAAAAAAAACTAAATCAAGACAAGATTAAAGCCTAAATTTAAGATGAAGTTAACCTAGATCTACCCTAATTTGAGAGAGAAGAGGGAGCTTTTCTCTCTAGAAAACTACTCTAAAACATGGTTCTAAGCTACTTTAATTGCTCCCCCTTGTTCCTTTTTGAATTTGGCCTCAAATACTTCAAAAATGAGTTGGATTTGGGCCTGGTTAAGCTCAGAAATCGCCCCCAGCATGTTCCTTTAAGTTGGTCACGTGACAAGTGTCACACATACACATGGCCTGGCAAATTCCTTCCTCAGGCGTACTGATGAGCGGATAATTTATACGCTTTTTGGCATTGTTTTTAGTATGTTTTTAGTATGTTTTAGTTAGTTTTTATTATATTTTTATTAGCTTTTAGTTAAAATTCACTTTTCTGGACTTTACTATGAGTTTGTGTGTTTTTCTGTGATTTTAGGTAATTTTCTGGCTGAAATTGAGGGACCTGAGCAAAAACCTGATTCAGAGGCTGAAAAGGACTGCAGATGCTGTTGGATTCTGACCTCCCTGCACTCGAAGTAAATTTTCTGGAGCTACAAAAGCCCAATTAGCGCGCTCTCAATTTCGTTGAAAAGTAGACATCCTGGGCTTTCCAGCAATGTATAATAGTCCATACTTTGCCCGAGATTTGATGGCCCAAACTGGCATTCCAAATCAGCTCAAAACTGCCCGGCGTTAAACGCCGGAACTGGCACAAGAATGGGAGTTAAACGCCCAAACTGGCACAAAAGCTGGCGTTTAACTCCAAGAAAAGTCTCTACACATGAAAGCTTCAATGCTTAGCCCAGGCACACACCAAGTGGGCCCAGAAGTGGATTTTTATGTCATTTACTCATTTCTGTAAACCCTAGACTACTAGTTCTCTACAAATAGGACCTTTCACTATTGTATTTTCATCTTTGGATCATTTTAGATCTTTTGATCATCTTTGGACGTCTAGTTTTTAGATCATGGGGGCTGGCCTCACGGCCATGCCTAGACCTTGTTCTTATGTATTTTCAATGGTGGAGTTTCTACAAACCATAGATTAAGGTGTGGAGCTCTGCTGTATCTCGAGTATTAATGCAATTACTATTGTTCTTCTATTCAATTCAGCTTATTCTTGTTCTAAGATATTCATTCGCACCCAAGAACATGATGAATGTGATGATTATGTGACGCTCATCATCATTCTCACTTATGAATGCGTGCCTACAACCACTCCCGTTATACAAGCAAACAAGGCTTGAATGTTTATCTCTTGGATTCCTTAATCAGAACCTTCGTGGTATATGCTAGAATTGATGGCGGCATTCAAGAGAATCCGGAAGGTCTAAACCTTGTCTGTGGTATTCTAAGTAGGATTCAAGGATTGAATGACTGTGACGAGCTTCAAACTCATGAAGGCTGGGCGTTAGTGACAGACGCAAAAGAATCAATGGATTCTATTCCAACCTGATTGAGAACCGACAGATGATTAGCCGTGCTGTGACAGAGTGCGTTGAACATTTTCACTGAGAGGACGGGACTGTAGCCACTGACAATGATGATGCCCAATATACAGCTTGCCATGGAAAGGAGTAAGAAGGATTGGATGAAGACATCAGGAAAGCAGAGAGACGGAAGGGACAAAGCATCTTCATACGCTTATCTGAAATTCCCACCAATGAATTACATAAGTATCTCTATCTTTATCTTTATGTTTTATTCATATATCATCCATAAACATCTGAATCTGCCTGACTGAGATTTACAAGGTGACCATAGCTTGCTTCATACCAACAATCTCCGTGGGATCGACCCTTACTCGCGTAAGGATTATTACTTGGACGACCCAGTGCACTTGTTGGTTAGTTGTGCGAAGTTGTGAAATTATGTTTAGACCATGGTATTGAGCACCAAGTTTTTGGAGCCATTACCGGGGACTGTTTGAGTTGTGAAAAGTAGAGATCACAATTTCGTGCACCACGTACGCGTGGAGCACGTGTACGCGTGGCCTTGCATTCACCAAATCCATATTTTTCATGAATTCTCCATCCTGCATGCTTTTTCTTCACTTCTTTTATCCAATCCTTGCCTCCTAAGCCTGAAATCACTAAACAAATACATCAAGGCATCGAGTGGAATCAAAGTGAATTAAATTTAGCAAATTAAGGGCCTAAAAAGCATGTTTTTACTCTTAAGCACAATTTAGGAGAAATTCACAAAACCATTCTATTTCATTGAATAAATGTGGAATAAGTTGATAAAATTCACTGAATTCAACACAAGATAAACCCTAAAATTGGGATTTATCAACCTCCCCACACTTAAACCAAGTATGTCCTCATGCTAAACCAAGAAAGACAAGAAAGGGGTATTATTCCGAGAGTTACCTGAAACTGTAGGTCGATCTTAGATGAGATCGTCTGTGTTGGTCGGAACCGACGTGTCCGACTTGTTGGACTGGCTGAACTGCTGATCCTTCGTCACCGGAGGGTGGGGGGTACCTGCAAGAGACTCCGATGCTTAAGTTAGCATGGGTATTAAACAGGTATTGAGTAGAATCAGAGTATGAGTTATACCTGGGTGCTCCAGTGTATTTATAATGGTGAGATGTGGCCTCCTATAGATAAGATAAGTTAGTTATCTTATCTTATCTTTAAGTGAGGTCATCTTCAAGGGAACCGCCTTTATCTTTCTGGGCTTTGGCTGCCTTTAGATTGGGCTGTGTTCCTTCATTTTGGGCCTACTTTGGGCTCCTTTGGTGAGTTGGTCGAGCTCTTAAAGAAGAGGTCGGGCATTGGCCGAGCTCTTTGAGAAGAGGTCGGATAGTCTAACCTGAAGAGGTCGGTCGGCTTGTCGCTAAACATCCCGGGTCGGACAGCTTGACCCAGGGTATGAACAGTGCCCCTGCTTGAGTTCGATCTTTCCATGAGATCGTGCTTTTCAGAGCTTCGATCTCTATGGAAGTAGTGCTCAAGCATCTGTCTTGCTTGTTTCTTCATTGCTTTGCAATCTTGCAAATTTTTTAGAGGTTTGGTACTTCACAGTCCAACCTCTTTTGAGTGGTAGCGTGGGTTTTCTACCCTTGCCTTCTGGATCACGCCTTGCTTTAAGTTTGTGTTGACAACCCTCTGCTTTGGCGAAGTTGTCCTTGCGGCTTGATATCCGGACTTTTAGTGATTTGTCCAATGATTTTTTAGTGTTCTTTATATAGAACCTTTTTTTAGTCTTGGATGATGTTCGTAGCCCTGTTTAAGATTGTGTCTTCTTTGAGTGGAGTTGTATCCTTTTTGGCTAAGCGCATTTGAGCCTTAAGTTGTTTCCCAACCTTTTGGCTTGTTCTTTTTTGAAGTCGTACTTGCGCCTCTTCTTTAGCTGACGTCGACCTGTATGACTTTGCCCCTACTTGAGTTCGGACTTTTTCCGTGAGACCGTGCTTTCAGAGTTTCGATCTCTTCGGGGAAGTCGTGCTCAAGCATCCTGACTTTGGTCGATCTTTGAGTAGTTTCTCCTTGTGCGAGTCTGGTATTGCCCCTTTTACTTTGTTGAGGGGACTTTTCAGCCTTCTTCCGAGTTGTTTGTCTTCGCTGTTCGGGCTTTTTAGTCATAATCCAACAACTTTTTAGGTAGTGTTCTGATGGGGAACCTTTTTATAGTTTGTTTGGATGACTTTTTAGCTCTGTCTTTGAGGCTGTGCTTTTCACTTTTTAATTAGTGTCTTTTTTCAAGACTTCGTACCTTTTAGCAAAACATTCCTGGCCTTCCTCTGGCCGTTTACGAGATGTCTTTGTCCGTTTTTGTGGATCTTTGTAGAGTGTCGGTACTTTGTTGTCTGACCTCTTTTGATCACTTCTGATTTTGTCCACTTTCTGCTTGTTCGAGGTGGTCATTGGGGCTAATTTGTCCGACGACCTTTTAGTGTTTTTGTAGAACACTTTTTAGTCATTCTAAACAATTTTGATAGCCTTGTCGTGGAGCCGTGGCTTTTTGGGCGGAGCTATGTCCATTTTAGCACACGTTTTTCGTTGGTCCGACTTCTTTTTGTCGGTCCGAGCTGTAGCTTTCCTTGGTCCGACTTCTTCTTGTCGGTCCAAGCTGTAGCTTTCGTTGGTCCGACTTTGTCGGTCCAAACTGTAGCTTTCGTTGGTCCGATTTCTTCTTGTCAGTCCAAGCTGTAGCTGTCATTGGTCCGACTTCTTCTGTCGACCCCTTCTTTTAGCTTTTGTTGGTCCGACTTTCTCTTGTCGGTCCAAGCTTTTAGCTTTTGCTGGTCCGACTTTCTCTTGTCGGGGCTCTCCTGAGTTATTTCTGTAATCCTCTTTCTTGGACTTTGTTCAGGTCTCTTTCAGGGATTACTTTTATAACTCTTTCGTCGTTTGGGCCGAATTTGTCATGTCGGGCTCTCCTTAGTTATTTCTGTAATCCTCTTTCTTGGACCTTTGCTCAGGTCTCTTTCAGGGATTACTTTGATAACTTTTTAGTGGTAGGAGTCCGACTTGGTTATGCCGGTCTCCTTTAAGTTATTTTTTGTAGTCCTCTTTCTTGGATCTTTGTCAGATCTCTTTTAGGGACTACTTGTATAACTTTTTAGTGGTAGGAGTCCAACTTGGTTATGTCGGTCTCCTTTAAGTTATTTTTTGTAGTCCTCTTTCTTGGATCTTTGTCAGATCTCTTTCAGGGACTACTTGTATAACTTTTTGTTTTGGGCTGACTTTGTTATGTCAGGCCCTTCTAAGTTAAAGTAATCCTCTTTAATAGGGTTGGCCAGACCTCTTTCCAGGGTTTACTTATAACTTGGGTTGACTTGGTTCGACTTCTTAACGTTCGACCAGTCCTTAAGTTATTATTTTAGCGATCCGTAAGACCTCGTCAGGTTCTTTTTTAGATCACTTTCGATAACTTCTTACATTATTCTGTGTTCATCTTTGCCGATTTGTAGAAAGTGGTTGTCATCTCTAGATCGTCCTTTGGGTGAATCGCGTTTTCACCTTTATCGGACGGTTGTCTTTATCGTGATCGTGCAGTGAAATTGTTTTTCACTTTCTGCCGATATGTTGCTTTATAATCGGGCGATGAACTCTGCTTTCACATTTTTGCCGACCTTGTCAAAATCGGGTGATGAATTCTGGTTTCATCTTTGCCGACTTTTATCATGATCGGGCGGTGAATTTGGTTTTCACCCCGCCGACCTTGTCGTGATCCGGCAGTGAAATTTGCATTTCAGATTAATGCGTCTTGGTATAGCAGTGAATTTTGTTTTCACTTTGTCGAAATCAAATGATGAATTCGGTTTTCATCGTGGTCGGGCGGTGAAGTTGGTTTTCACCTTGCCGACTTGTCGCTTTGTAATCGGACGATGAGTTTGGTTTTCATCTTGCCGACTTTGTCGTGATCGGGCAGTGATTTTGGTGTTTCACCTTGCCGACCTGCCGTAGTCGGGCGTCTTGGTAGGAAACTTTTTAGGGAATCTACAATCTTTTAAACAATAATATAAAGATAAGAGTGTGTACATGTTAGTACATACCTTTCTAGGTCGGGCAATCTTTTTGGATCTCGGCCTGGTGCCCTTTTTAAATTGCAGGCATGCCATGACCTTGGTAGCTCTTGCCCTTCGAGTTCGGATAGTCTGTAGCAACCTTTCCCTAGTTCTTCTAAACAACTTGGTATGGTCCTTTCCAGTTGGCTGCTAGCTTTCCTTCTCCAGGTCGAGTTGTTCCGATATCATTTCGGATTAGGATGAGGTTGTTGTTGGCAAAGCTTCGCTGTACTACCTTCTGATTGTATCTTGAGGCCATTCGACGTTTTAACGCCTCTTCCTTGATCGGAGCTCTCTCTCGGACTCTTGGAAGTAGGTCGAGTTCTTTCCTTTGGATTTGGGAGTTGACCTCTTCATTGTAGAAGATCATTTTGGGGATCCTTCTTTGATCTCTACTGGGATCATTGCCTCCATTTCGTAAATCAATCGGAAGGGTGATTCCCCCGTGGTGAAGTGTGGAGTTGTCCGATATGCCCATAGGACTTGTGGGAGCTCTTCAGCCCAAGCTCCCTTTACGTCCTATAGTCTTCGTTTTAACCTAGCTAGTATGACTTTGTTGGCAGCTTCTGCTTGTCCATTGGCTTGTGGGTGTTCTACGGATGTGAATTGGTGCTTGTAATAATGTTTCTGTACAAGAATTTCTGACTTCTTTGAGCAGTGGCACTAGCTAGGGGCTCTGCCTCAATCCATTTTATGAACACCCCTACAATGAGGAACTTGACTTGTCCCAATCCTTGGGGAAATAGTCCGAGGAGGTCGAGTCCCCTCTTTGCGAACGGCCAAGGTGATGTTACACTGATGAGCTCCTCTGGTGGGTCAATGTGGAAGTTGGCATGCTTTTTGATGTAAAGCTTTGACTTTGTATTTGGGTTTTTGCTCCGTTGTTGCCTCCAAAGGGTGCCCCTGGACTTTCGTGTGAGTCTTGGGGTTTCCCTTTTACTGCTGTATCTGACACTTGATGTTTTGCTGTTATTGTCCAAGTTGTTTCCATTATTTGTCTGAGTTGTTTGGTAATAACCTCATGGTTGACCTATGTCTTCTTGAAAAAATATTGCTGAGATGTCTACTAAGATCCCGGTCAGCATGTCTGATTGACTGGATTCCTTAGTTGTAATGCGTGTTACTGTGGCTGACCCTGAGTACTGTGTGCGACTTAGGAGATTCCTCTGAATTTGTAGGGATAGGGATGAGGAAAAGAATTATGAGCTGGTGTCGCCGGACTCTCAGGAGAGGGTTTATTTTCCTTCCTTGTTGTGGTCTTGTAATGTGGTATGGATGAGGCTTCTGTTATTGCCCCCTGGTTTGGTGTTGGCTAGTTTTGAAAATGCATCAGCTCGGGCATTCTGCTCCCGAGGTATGTGTCAGACTTCATATTCCCCGCAATGTCTGAGCTGTTTTCTATTTTTGTCCAGGGTCCCCTGAATTGTCCGAGCTGTTCTCTGGTTTTGTCCAGGGTCCCGCAAATTACCCGAGGTATTTTTTGGTGGGATCCTCAGCTTGGTTGCTCCCTTCTATTTGTTAGGTGACTACTTGTGAGTCATTGGACATGGTAAGCACCTACCTTCTTAGCTAGCCTTAAACCAGCCAGTAGTGCCTTGTATTCAGCTTGGTCATTTGGCTTGATTTGGCTTCCCTGATCGCTTTTCTATAATTACACCTGCACCACTCCCAGTTTTGTTTGAAGAGTCATCCATGTATAGTTTCCATTTCGTAGGAGTTCCCGGGGTGTCAGTGTACTCTGTAATGAAGTCGGCCAAATACTATGATTTGATGGCTATCTGAGCTTTATGTCGAAGATCGATTTTGACTGCCCGCTGTAGAATTCTTCCTGCTAAGTCTATTTTCTTGTAGGATGCCTTCGATGGGCTGGTTGGTCCAAACTCTGATAGTGTGAGCTTGAAAGTATGGGTGGAGTCATCGAGAGGTGAGAATGGGGGCGTAGGCGAACTGCTCTATCTCTTGATAGTTTAGTTCGGCTCCTTGTAGGGCCTTGATGATGAAGTAGACGGATTGTTGCCCACTTTTATCTTCTTTAACTAGTGATGAGGCTATTGCCAGACTTCCCACTACGAGGTATAATATGAGCTTTTCCCTTGGTTAGGTAAGAATGGGTGGTTTCCCCAAGAATTTTCAAAATCCCGGAAGGCTTGTTTACATCCCGTAGTCCTATTCAAACCTCTCTCCCTTCCTTAATATACCTCTTTGAGGTGTCCTTTGCGGGATGATTTAGAGATCCTTCCTCCTGCGAATCCTCCATGAACATGTCTTTCAGGGGTGTGAGGTGGACGTTCAACTCGTTCGACCTCTTTGGTGTGAGACGTTGATAAACGAAATTTAGCATGCCGATTTAGAATTCAATGATGAATACGATCGTGAGTATAGTCTAATCGACACTTAAACTTCGCACCAAACAATCCTACAATCTATAACCGAAAGTACTAGTCTCCCGAGTCGTCCTCCCTTGGAATTGCTAAAGTGTGCATCTTATTGATTAGAAAGCCTTGTTAGGATTCCTTGAAGGTTGTAGCAAAGTAATAGGAAACAAACAATCAATCATTAAAAGACTTGGCTTAGGGTTGGCATTAGAAATTCTATCCTTATAGTTCCTTCAATGATGACAACAATTAGGCCTTGCTTCATTTAGTTAACCCCTAGGTATAGAGGAAAGTCAAATGAGAATAATCAACTTGAGTCACAAGTCCTAGCTTCACCTCATGGGAATCTAGCTTTAGTGCACTCCAAGTCAATTAGCAATCCCTAATTCCAAATCAACAATTGACATAACTATTCAACTTCTTCTAATGGCCCAAACCCTATGCCAAGTAAGAAATTTCTACTCCATAACTAGTGTTGACATTTTATCAAACATTTGATGAGCAAGAATGAAAGTCATAGTAAAAATGAGAAGAAAAATAGAATTAAAAGTATTGCAACACAAGGAACTAACAACAATTATCAAAGAACAACAATGAAAATCAAATTCTCAAGGAATTCATAAAATCCAAAACTACAAAGTTGAATTCTAGATCTATGAGAATTGAGCAATTACAAATACTACTTGAAATTGGAGAAGAAGATCTATGACATGAACAAAGTGAATTGAGAATTGCAATGGATCTCACCAAAGAGTGATTGAAAATTCAGAAATTGGATGAAGATGAACCCTAGTGAGAGCTTGGAATCTCTCTCTCCTCCTCCAAGAGTGTAACTAACTATCCCTCAAAATATCTAAAAATCTAGAAAAATGAGCTAAAAGTTCTTAACCCTTGTTCCTTTGGTCTTCTTAAGCTTTTCCCGCCAAGGCATTTCCCCAAAATGGGATTCCCAACTACCTCCACGCCTAAGTCACGTGGCTCTTAAAAAAAACACATTCGAACATCGGCGCGCACGCGCAATGTACGCGCGCGCGCCACCGAAGCATCTTGTAATGTGCGTGGAGGCGTGATGTACGCGTGCGCGCCCATGAAGATCATGGCTTAGCCGCTACGCAAGCCGGCTCGTGGCTTGGCTCTTGGCTTCGACTTCTAGTTGCTCTATCCACTCGGACGCGTCAAGTGCGCGCACGCGCCCATGCTGAGATTTCCAAGGCTCAATTCTCATGCTCCTTTCCTTTGCACCCGTCCTCCTTCTCTCTTCCGGTCCATCCCTGCCCTATATTCTGAAACCACTTAACACACAGGTCATGGCATCGAATGGCATCAAGAGAAGATTAGAAATGTATCTATTTTAGTGCAAAATAAGCATATTTTCATCCATGGGGCAAAATTAGGAAAGGAACACAAAGTCTTGTATTTTCATATAGAAAGCGTGTGGAATCATTGATAAAACCCCTGAAATCAACACAAGATAAACCCTCAAAATGGGGTTTATCAACCTCCCCACACTTAAATTCTAGCATGTCCTCATGCTTAGAGAAATGCAAAAGAAACACAAAAGACCGAGGGATCATAAAAGTATAAGACTCATGAAGTGCAACCTACTTATATGAATGCAACTATGACTAGTGCTATTATCTACTTGGTTAGGAACAAATCAACCTTCCTATGATATACGCAAGCATATGGGATACGATGGTGGTCAATGTATAGGACTTACCAATTTTAAGCATCAAATGCAATATATGCAACCTTGCATGAGGAATGCTGGTGAGAGCCGGGAACCAAGGAATTGAGCATCGAACCCTCACCGGAAGTGTTTGCACTCTAGTCGCTCGGTGTTTGGGGTTGATTCACTCAATTCTCCCCTAATCATGCTTTCCAAGATTTGTTTTTCTTCTAACTATCAACAATTATTCCATGCATGCATACAATTATCATGAGGTCTTTTCTTTAGGTTGTAATGGGGCTAGGGTTAAGGTAGGATGCATATTTGGTCAAGTGAGCTTGAAATTTGAATCTTTGATAGGCTTAGACTTCGCACCTAACCTATGACATCCTATACAATTAAGTTCTAACCTAACTACCCATTCTTCACCTTTCCACATACTCATGCATTCCCTTTTCTTTTCACAACACATATGCATTGACTTTTATTTGAGCATTACTTTGGGGCATTTTGTCCCCCTTTTTTTTTTTCTTTTTCTATATTTTTTTTCCATATTGTTTTTTTTTATCCTTTTATTTTTTTCTTTTTTTTCTTCTCTTTTTTTTCTTTCTTCCTATATACAAGAGCATCAATGCATAAGGTTATACAATTGATCAATACATGAGCATGTACCCAATTTCCAAAAATTTCAATAAAGATACAGAACTACCCTTTTATTCACCCAATGTCCCAAGGTTCCCACACTTGAATGATACTCACACACACTAGCCTAAGCTAATCAAAGATCCAAATTAAGGACATTTATTATTTTTTGCTTTAAGGCTTGTAATGTGCTAAATTAAGAACAAAGTGGGTTAATCGTAGGCTCAAATTTGGCTAACAAAGGAAGATAAAAGGTAAGGCCATTTGAGTAAGTGAGCTAATAAAATGATGGCCTCAATCATATAAATGCATGAATACACAAAATAATGGATATAAAGAATCAAACAAATCAAGGGTCACACTCATAGAGAGAAAACAATTGCACACAAGAAGGACAGTAGGTGACTATAAGATGTAGCCACAAACAAGGCTCAAAGCTCACTAGCTTGTGTTCTTAACTCAAAATCCATGTTCCAAAATATAATTCTTCATGCAAATTTGGCATCAAGGTATTTAAAATTGGCAATGCCACGGTTGCCCCAAAGTATTGGTTTCCTAAGAAAGAGTTTCATTGTTCCAACCAAGTAAATTTATCATGCGAATGGTGTCAGCTAAGACCTAATCACGCAACTTATCCTAATTACAAAGGAGTTCAAGGAATAAGAATTTATTCGGATGTTACCTATGGAGATCGATCGGCCGACCTCCCCACACTTAAAACTTAGCACGGTCCTCCGTGCTATAGGTTAGGCGCAATGGGTGGTCGAGTCCCGAGTGTCCCTCATCTCCAATGTCATCGCTATCTCCGCTTGAAGTTGCGGTGGATGTGGAGATATCTGGCTCCTCCATAGGTGGGGTGACTACGCTTAGAAGTTTCTTCACATGAGCATATCGGCGTTGGTTACGCCTCTCATAACGGTCCAACTTCTTGTGAAGGTCTTCAAGGCGTTGGGTGGCTGATTTTTGTGGTGTAGATGATGTGGTAGTGTTGCGAGTTGGTGTGGGTAGTCCAATGTCCTTGGTGAATTCCGGAGGCTTGAGGCACCTCTTGGTCGGAATAACATCGCCTTCGACTGGAATTGAGGTTCTCCTATCCTTAGCCTCTCGGTTGACGCCGGCCTTTGCAACTAATTCGGCCACCATAGCGGGGAATGGTAGATTTCCCTTGGCATGAATGCGCCCCATGGATTGTTGAATGGCATGCGAAATGTCGATCGGTTTCTCGGTTAAGATGCACCATATCAATAAGGCAAGCTCGGCGGTAATGGATGACCCATGGGTGCTTGGGAGCACGTAGTGAGCTAGAATTTGGGCCCATGCCGTGGCTTCTTGAGTGAGGTGATGGACATCTAAACCCTTTGGTCTTTGCTTTATGGTCCCCCGAATCCAATATGCATCGGGTAAAGCAATTACACGGAGGATCGCACTCCAATCGAATGCACGGTCGTCACATGTAGTCAAGACTTCTTGGTAGGCATCATATCCAACCGTTAACGGCCCAATCCCAAGGACTTCCCGGATGGTTTCCACTGTGACTGACACTTGCTTTCGGCGCACAAATATTGATGTGAGAAGGGGTGAGTGGTAGTTGGAGTAGAATTCCACCACCCATGAGAGATTGGCCTCCTTTGGTTGCCTCAAGAGGAACCTCCATTGCCTCCGATCAATGTGTGGCATCACAATCGGAGTGAGGTGAGCCGGTAGGACTAGAAGGGGCTCCGGGTGATAATTCCTTTCAATCATTCTTGAGTAAACAAGTTCGCAGTAGCGGTTAGGGAACTTATTTGAATCCTTTGGAGGGTTGTCCTTCTCTAGAACATCAACGGGGCCCTTAGCCTTCTTCAGGAGTGGCTTGGCCGTTAGTTCTTGGCGCGCTCTATTGGAAGCTGGCTTCTTCGGGGCTTTTCCTTTGTTCTTTTTGATGACCATCCTGTGATAGCAAAGAAAGGGGATAATATCAAACCCAAAGAAGTGTAATTAAATGCGATTATGCAATGAAAAGTTATGCCATAGAATATGGGTATCATTATTACATGACAGCTGCAACATGTACTAAGATAACATGTGAAGAGCAAGGCAAATCATTTGCATGTGGTGCAAGGGTAGATTAAGCATGCAAGTAAGAAGCATGAGAAGCATACACCCTCAGATACCAAAAGTGGGAAGCAAGTTATGAAAAGGTGAGTGAATGGATTAGAGAATGTGGGGATGCACCCAAAAGTGATTAGTTGAGAGGCAATTTAGTCAAAATGAGCTCAAAACTCAAGTATGCCTTTCGTCGAACACTTGGCGTGCATCCTTTTTGTAGTATGTGATTAGAAGAAGGTGAAAGCAATGTAACATTCCACAATCCATTATTAATGACTACAGTGCACAGTGGTTGCAAGAAAATCAAGCAACACATCTCATCTACCAATGCAAGAGAAGTTGGGACCCAAATGCCTATGAAGAGTTAAATTGAAAAAAAATTCAAAAACACCCCAAAGAAGTAACTAAAAAGAGGGAGGAGAAAAGGAAAGAGGCTACCTAAAAGAAACTGAAACTAAGTGATTAAGAATCAAAAAGCGATAGGTGGAGTAAGAGGGTAGCTTAGTATAGTACCTTGAGAGATGGAAGAGGATATGGAAGAAGAAGTTGTAGAGTGGAGTGATGGAGAGTGGAGGGGTAATGTGGGGCCACCGGAGGTAGGTGGTAGGAGGTGGTTGACTGGAAGAAGAAATGGTAGTAGGTGGATGGGTAGTAGAAAGAGTGAGAAGAAGAGGGAAATGAGAAGAAGAATGAAGGGGGCAAGTATGCTCCCTATTAAGTTGGCGTCGATCACCTGCGTGTGCGCGCACGGTGCGCGCACGCGCAAGGGAGCGAGGTGGAGTGGGGGCGCGCGCGCGTACGTTGCGCGCACGTGCCTATACGCTTGGGCTGGTAGCACAAGGGTGGCTTAGAGGTGGCACAACTCTCTGGACAAGGTACCAGGAGTTGGCTGCAGGGCTGTTGGCGCGCGCGCGCACCGTGCGCGCACGCGTCAACGTGGTTATGCCCCAGGCATGAGATGGGCCTGGGGTGGGCCTAACTCTCTGTGGAGTGGCCTAGAGGGGGTTGCAGAACGAGGGACGCGTGTGCGGCTTAAGCGCGCGCGCGCACCTCGTGTTGCTAGCTTATGGACGCGTGCGCGCCAAGTGCGCGCACGCGGCAGAGATGCTGGACCGGTGGCTTAGTGCGGGCCTGAGAGTGGCCTAACTCTCTGGAATATGTACCAGAAGTGCAAAAGGGTGATCGACGCGGACGCGCACGGTACGCTAACGTGTCGATCTGTAGATTTCGCCCAAGTGCGCGTACGCGTCATGTGCGCGCACGCGTAAGTGGCCTATGCCTCAGGCATGGTGCGGGCGTAACTCTCGGGAAAATGTACGGAGGGGTGTTTTTCGCAACCCACGCGTCCGCGCACGGTGCGCGTCCGCGTGGGTAGTCGTCAAATGCCTTAAGGGCGCGCACGCGCAGAAGGGTGCCTTTTCAAAAGTTTGCATGTTTTTGCACCACTTATAGCATTCCAACCCTCCAAACAGTCACTTAAGCACTAAAGAAGGGCATTTTAACTTGATAAACTACTAATGAACTCAACAAATGAAGCAGAATTAGAATTGAAATCTAGCTAACAAACATGAAGTCAAGTGTTAAGCAAGTGTCAATCAAAGAATGATGCAATGGCTATGTACACAGGAAGATCTTACCATGGTGGGGTGTCTCCCACCTAGCACTTTTGTTTACCGTCCTTAAGTTGGACTTTCACTAGCTCAAAGTTCTTGTTCAAGAGGTGCATCCCTCAAGAGGAATACTTCAAATTCCTTGGAGTTCTTTCTTTGCTCACCATGATACAATTTGAGACGGTGCCCATTTACCTTGAAAATGTCCGGACTTGATGGGTGGCGTAAGTGGTAGACCCCATAAGGTTCTACTTTCTCCACTTGGTAGGGTCCATCCCACCTTGATCTAAGCTTTCCGGGTAGTAATCTCAACCTTGAGTTGTAAAGAAGGACTAGTTCACCGGGTCGGAATTCCCTTCTCCTAATGTTCTTGTCATGGATGGCTTTCATCTTTTCCTTGTAAAGTCTAGAGTTGTCATAAGCTTCTAATCTTAAGCATTCCAATTCCGCTAATTGAAGCTTTCTCTCTACTCCGGCTCCACCCAAGCTCATATTACATTCCTTTATGGCCCAATAAGCTTTGTGTTCTATTTCTACCGGTAAGTGGCATGCTTTACCATATACAAGCCTAAAGAGGCTCATGCCAATGGGTGTCTTGTAAGCCGTTCGATAAGCCCAAAGTGCATCGGAGAGTTTAGTGCTCCAATCCTTCCGATTCGGCTTCACAATCCTTTCCAACACATGTTTGATTTCCCGGTTAGAAACTTCGGCTTGGCCATTTGTCTGAGGGTGGTAAGCCGTGGCAACTTTGTGTATGATGCCATACTTTCTCATGAGGCCGTCCATTTTTTTGTTGCAAAAGTGGGATCCTTGGTCACTTATAATTGCTCTTGGGGAGCCAAAGCGACAAATGATATTGTTCCTCACAAAAGAATAAACAACTTGAGCGTCATCCGTTCGGGTGGGGATTGCCTCCACCCATTTTGACACATAATCGACGGCTAACAAGATGTAGAGAAAGCCATTGGAATTTGGAAATGGTCCCATGAAGTCGATTCCCCATACATCAAAGATTTCACAAAAAAGCATATTTTGTTAGGGGATTTTGTCCTTCTTAGAAATATTTCCAAACCGAATGCATTGGGGACAAGATTTGCAATGGAGAGAAGAATCTTTGAGAAGGGTTGGCCACCAAAATCCGCAATCAAGGACCTTTCTTGCCGTTCTTTGGGGGCCGTAGTGGCCACCTCCTTCGGAAGCATGGCAAGCGTCCAAGATTGCTTGGAATTCGGTTTGAGGTATGCACCGTCGCACTATTTGGTCCGCTCCACACCTCCACAAATAGGGATCGTCCCAAACATAGTATTTGGATTCGCTTTTCAGCTTATCCTTTTGGTGTTTGTTGAGATTGGGAGGGAAAGTGCGTGAAACCAAGTAGTTTGCTATTGGGGCATACCAAGGAACTACTTCCGAGATTGCGTGCAAAGCATCTAAAGGAAAGGAGTCATTGATAGGAGTGGTGTCGCCTTTTGTGTGTTCGAGGCGACTTAGATGGTCTGCCACTAGGTTTTGGGAACCACTCCTATCCTTGATCTCCAAGTCAAATTCTTGTAACAAAAGAACCCAACGAATTAATTTCGGTTTTGATTCCTTTTTGGCCAACAAATACTTTAGTGCCGCGTGATCCGAGTACACTACAACCTTGGAACCAAGAAGATAGGCTCAGAACTTGTCCAAAGCAAAAACAATAGCTAGGAGTTCCTTTTCGGTAGTAGTGTAGTTGGATTGGGCTCCGTCTAGTGTTTTGGAGGCATAAGCTATGACATAGGGAATCTTACCCTCGCGTTGTGCTAACGCGGCTCCTATCGCATAATTCGAAGCATCACACATGATTTCAAATGGTTGAGTCTAATTCGGTCCTCGCACAATAGGAGCTTGTGTCAATGCTACTTTAAGTTTGTCATATGCTTCCACACATTCCTTGCTCAGCTCAAATTCAGTGTCCTTTTGTAGTAGTCGAGAGAGAGGTAAGGCCACCTTACTAAAGTCTTTGATGAATCTCCGGTAGAATCCTGCATGTCCAAGAAAAGAGCGGACTTCCCTCTCGGAGGAGGGGTAAGGTAAACTAGATATGACATTTATTTTTGCCGGATCTACGGAGATGCCTTCTTTTGAGACTATGTGTCCCAAAACAATGCCTTGTTTGACCATGAAATGACATTTTTCAAAATTTAGGACAAGGTTTGTTTTGGTGCATCTCTCTAAGACTTTTTCAAGGTTACCTAAGCAATGCTCAAATGAATCACCGTACACACTAAAGTCGTCCATGAAAACTTCCATACATTGCTCTAGAAAGTCCGCAAATAAGCTCATCATGCATCTTTGAAACGTTGCCGGTGCATTGCATAGGCCAAATGGCATACGCTTGTAAGCATACATTCCAAAGGGGCAAGTAAATGTGGTTTTTTCTTGGTCCTCTAGAGCAATGTGAATTTGGAAGTAACCGGAGTAACCATCAAGAAAGCAATAATATGATTTACCGGCTAATCGATCAAGCATTTGATCAATGAATGGTAGTGGGAAGTGATCTTTTCTTGTGGCCGTATTCAACCTTTGGTAGTCTATGCATACTCTCCAAGAATTTTGCACTCTTGTTGCTATAAGTTCACCACTTTCGTTTTTGATTGTTGTCACCCCAGACTTCTTTGGCACTACTTGGACCGGGCTTACCCACTCGCTATCCGAGATAGGATAGATGATGTCCGCTTCAAGTAGCTTAGTGACTTCTTTTTTCACAACCTCAAGAATGGTTGGATTAAGTCTCCTTTGAGGTTGTCGGACCGGTCTGGCTCCTTCTTCAAGAAATATGCGGTGCTCGCATACTTGGGGGCTTATTCCCACTAGATCCGCCAAACTCCACCCAATTGCCCTTTTGTTTTTCCTCAATACATCTAGCAATTTTTCTTCTTGTTGAGGAGTTAACTTTTTTGCAATTATCACGGGGAGCTTTTGGGCTTCATCAAGATATGAGTACCTTAAGTGGGGTGGTAGTGGCTTCAATTCCATCTTTTTGTCATTCTTTGAAGTTTAAGTTTCCGGATGGTTTGTATGGTGTGTGGTGTTTAGTTTGCTTGGACCTTCATTTGCTTCTTCAATCATGTACTTCTCATCTAACTTTGTAAGGTGCACTTCGGCAACCATGTTGTCAATTGGGTCACACCGAAATAGAGAGTGATTCTCCGGTGGATGCTTCATTGCTTCTTCTAGGCTAAAACTTACGATTCTCCCATCTATTTCAAATGAGTAAGTCCCCGAGTAGGCATCTAGCTTAAATCTAGAAGTTCTCAAAAATGGTCTTCCAAGTAGGATAGATGATGCTCTCTCGGTCTCGCTTGATGGCATTTCAAGGACATAGAAGTCAATCGGAAACACCAACCCTTTGATATTCACCAATACATTTTCCGCAACACCAGTCACGCTTATTATGCTTTTATCCGCTAGGACAAATCTTGCCGTCGACCTTTTTAGTGGTGGCAACTTCAATACCCGGTAGACGGAGAGCGGCATGATGCTAACACATGCTCTGAGGTCACACATACAATCTATAAATTGAACTCCATTAACGGTGCAAGTGACCATACAAGGGCCCGGATCATCACACTTCTCGGGCAATACTCCCATTAAAGCGGAAATAGAACTCCCCAATGGGATGGTTTCCAATTCAAGAATTCTATCCTTGTTCATGCATAGATCTTTAAGAAATTTTGCATATCTAGGAACTTGATGGATAACATCAAAGAGGGGGATGGTTACCTCAACTTTCTTGAACATTTCTACCATTTTGGGGTCGAGTTCTATGCGCTTTCTAGCTTTCTTTGCAAGTGTTGGAAATGGGAGTGGTTGAGCAATTTCATCCTCAACTATGACTTGTGGTGTCTCCTCTTCCACTACCTCTTCTATATCTATTCTCTTCTCCTCTTGGGCGGTTGTGATGGGATTTGAGTCCTTTGCTTCCTTCTCTTTTAGTTGTGTTCCGGATCTAAGGGTGATGGCATTGATGCCCCCCTTAGGATTTGGTTGAGGTTGAGAGGGAATGACGCTTTAGATTGGGGGTTGAGGAGTGGGATTTGATGGTATATCCATGCGTGCAAGAAGAGCTTGTAGTGTAGAGGTGAGGCCGGTGAGACCGGAAGCAAGTGTGTTTTGTAGTTCCTTTTGGCCTTGGATAATGGTCCGGAGTGTTTCGTCTTGGTTGGAGGGGGTGGTTGCATATGTGAGTTGAGGAGTTTGTGATTGGTTGGGTGGTGGTCTTTGATGTGGTGGTTGGTATGTTTGGTAGTTTCTTTGTGGGTTTTGTTGGTTGTATGGTTGATTTTGTGAGTTGTATGGTCGGTTTTGTGAGAAATTTTGTGAGTTGTTGCTCCATCTTTGACCTCCTCCATTGTTGTTGTTGTCCCTATTCCCTTGTTGATGATTGTCTCTCCAATTTTGATTATGGTATCCACTCCCTTGATTGTAGCTTCCTCCTTGATAAGGGTGCCCTTGGTTAGGATTACCGCCTTGGTAGTACCCTTGATATGGGCGGTCATAGAAATTATGGGTAGCCACAAAGGTGTTATCTTCTTGAAGGCTTGGGCACTCATTCGTGTAGTGGGAGTAGCAAGAACAAATGCCACACACTTTTTGAGGAACCAATTGTTGGTTGTGTTGTTGAGGTGGTGGGGAGTGTTGTTGGTATGATTGAGGTTGTTGTGGTTGTTGTTGGTTCAATTGGAGTTGCCTCAAGATGGATGTCATTTCGCTCAAGGATTGAGTTAGAGCGGTGGTTTCACTACTAGTTGATACCTCATTCACGGTTCTTGGGCGGTTGACTCTTCGTCTCATATGTTGATTGGATTCGGCTAAGTCAATGATAAGTTGCCATGCCTCCTCCGCTGTTTTATATTTGGACAAAGAACCATTGCTAGAGGTGTCCAAGAGAGTTCTATCTTGCTCTCGCATCCCTTGACATATGTATCCAAGCAATACTTGAGTGTCAATCATGTGATTAGGGCATGCGTCTAGTAGCTTACGAAACCGTTCCCAATACTCGTATAGGGGTTCCGTTTCACCTTGCACAATACAAGACATTTCCTTCCTTAGCCTATCCATCTTCTCCGGGGGCAAGAATTTATCCAAGAATCCTCTTCTAAGTAAGTCCCAATCGGAGGTGACTTCACTAGATAGAGTGTAGAACCATTCTTTAGCCTTGTCCTCAAGAGAGAAAGGGAAAGCAAACAACCATATAGCAACTTCATCGGATCCTTCCCGTCTAGTAGTTAAGCATATACGATGAAAGTCCTTGAGATATCGAATAGGGTCTTGTGCGGGAAGTCCGTGAAACTTAGGTAGGAGGTTGATCAAAGCGGTCTTCAATTCAAAGTTTGCGTTCAAGTTGGGGTGAGTTACATGAAGGGGTTGAAGGACATAATCCGGTGCACCCGCTTCCTTGATGGTAACTCTCCTCGGAGCATCCATGGTGTTAGTACCTAAAACAAAAGAAGAGTTGTTAGTGATATTGATGGAAGTATGACTAATGCCTTCCTTGAGTGACGGTTCAATGTTCACTTTTAGTAAGGTGGTTGAGGTGGTGAAAACCTCTTCACCTTTCCCAAACTTTAGCCGCCTCCGAGCTTGTCTAATGTGAAACAAAGTTCGTTCTATTTCCGGATCAAAGGGGACTAAGCTCGGATTCGGTTGTGAACGCGTCATGCAATGAAGGGGAAATGAGACTCATGGTAACGATGAGGGGTTAGTCACTTGAACAATTTACAATGAAATGCAACTATGTACATATATACACACATTTATTCCAAACAATAACATGGCACACTAAGCAAATCCCCGGCAACGGCGCCATTTTGATAAACGAAATTTAGCATGCCGATTTAGAATTCAATGATGAATACGATCGTGAGTATAGTCTAATCGACACTTAAACTTTGCACCAAACAATCCTACAATCTATAACCGAGAGTACTAGTCTCCCGAGTCGTCCTCCCTTGGAATTGCTAAAGCGTGCATCTTATTGATTAGAAAGCCTTGTTAGGATTCCTTGAAGGTTGTAGCAAAGTAATAGGAAACAAACAATCAATCATTAAAAGACTTGGCTTAGGGTTGGCATTAGAAATTCTATCCTTATAGTTCCTTCAATGATGACAACAATTAGGCCTTGCTTCATTTAGTTAACCCCTAGGTATAGAGGAAAGTCAAATGAGAATAATCAACTTGAGTCACAAGTCCTAGCTTCACCTCATGGGAATCTAGCTTTAGTGCACTCCAAGTCAATTAGCAATCCCTAATTCCAAATCAACAATTGACATAACTATTCAACTTCTTCTGATGGCCCAAACCCTATGCCAAGTAAGAAATTTCTACTCCATAACTAGTGTTGACATTTTATCAAACATTTGATGAGCAAGAATGAAAGTCATAGTAAAAATGAGAAGAAAAATAGAATTAAAAGTATTGCAACACAAGGAACTAACAACAATTATCAAAGAACAACAATGAAAATCAAATTCTCAAGGAATTGATAAAATCCAAAACTACAAAGTTGAATTCTAGATCTATGAGAATTGAGCAATTACAAATACTACTTGAAATTGGAGAAGAAGATCTATGACATGAACAAAGTGAATTGAGAATTGCAATGGATCTCACCAAAGAGTGATTGAAAATTCAGAAATTGGATGAAGATGAACCCTAGTGAGAGCTTGGAATCTCTCTCTCCTCCTCCAAGAGTGTAACTAACTATCCCTCAAAATATCTAAAAATCTAGAAAAATGAGCTAAAAGTCCTTAACCCTTGTTCCTTTGGTCTTCTTAAGCTTTTCCCGCCAAGGCATTTCCCCAAAATGGGATTCCCAACTACCTCCACGCCTAAGTCACGTGGCTCTTAAAAAAAAACACATTCGAACATCGGCGCGCACGCGCAATGTATGCGCGCGCGCCACCGAAGCATCTTGTAATGTGCTCGGAGGCGTGATGTACGCGTGCGCGCCCATGAAGATCATGGCTTAGCCGCTACACAAGCCGGCTCGTGGCTTGGTTCTTGGCTTCGACTTCTAGTTGCTCTATCCACGCGGACGCGTCAAGTGCGCGCACGCGCCCATGCTGATATTTCCAAGGCTCAATTCTCATGCTCCCTTCCTTTGCACCCGTCCTCCTTCTCTCTTCCGGTCCATCCCTGCCCTATATTCTAAAACCACTTAACACACAGGTCACGGCATTGAATGGCATCAAGAGAAGATTAGAAATGTATCTATTTTAGTGCAAAATAAGCATGTTTTCATCCATGGGGCAAAATTAGGAAAGGAACACAAAGTCTTGTATTTTCATATAGAAAGCGTGTGGAATCATTGATAAAACCCCTGAAATCAACACAAGATAAACCCTCAAAATGGGGTTTATCAACCTCCCCACACTTAAATTCTAGCATGTCCTCATGCTTAGAGAAATGCAAAAGAAACACAGAAGACCGAGGGATCATAAAAGTATAAGACTCATGAAGTGCAACCTACTTATCTCGGTAGATATCCACAACAGACACCCGAAGGGGGTGTAATTGTGGTATTTTCTAGGCTTCTCTCCATGTTGATCTTCTTTTTCTTGGACTCTTTATCCTTATCCCGAGAGGAGTAGGAATGTTCGGTTTTTGAGATCTCTCTTAGTCGAGAGTTTTCCTTCATGTTGATGTACTTTTCTGCCCGTTCCTGTACCTCGTTCCGAGATGTTTGGGTGCTTCTTGGATATTGAGTGGCTAAAAGGTCCTTCTCGTAGACCATTGATGAGACCCCTGATAGCTGCTTCTGTTGGTAGACTTTGTATGTCCAGACATGTTTTGTTGAATCTTTCCATGTAGTTGCGAAGGCTCTCTCGATCTCCTTGCTTGATCCCTGATAGGCTTGATGCATGTTTGGCTTTGTCCTTTTGGATGGAGAATAACAGATTGCATCTGAGGCCTCCGTGAGATACATCCTGCTTCTGAAATTGCTAAGATGATAGCTTGGATCTGATGTGCCGTCGTATGGAGTCATGTTGGGAGCTTTGAAGTCCTTTGGGACGTTTAGCTTTCATGATCTCTTTGGTGAATGGGTCTTGATCTTTGTGAGGGCTATCTTCGTGACTGGATCGAGCCGTCTCGGTTTTGAGATCAGCTTCGAGTTTTAAGAGCTTTATCTTTTAACTCTCGGCGTCGCCTAGTTTCCCTTCGGAGGTCCTTCTTGGCTTCCCGTTGATGCTCGTCTTCTTTTTCGAGTTGTTGGAGGCGGTTTTGTTGAGCTCGTAGTGCTTCCATGATTTCTGTG
The DNA here is from genome assembly GCF_014773155.1 of Arachis stenosperma. Lineage (NCBI taxonomy): Eukaryota > Viridiplantae > Streptophyta > Magnoliopsida > Fabales > Fabaceae > Arachis > Arachis stenosperma. Next base: position 78,623,162 of record NC_080382.1, read on the forward strand.
TTTGCAGGTTACTTATCTCCCCCGTTTTGGGGTGTGCTTTTTGGGGGTGGCGTCCGCATTTTTATGCGGCGTTCTATCCTCTAGATCTGAATCGTGGTCGTTGTCATGGTTGTCCGCCATGGTGGTGGGATGACTTCCAGGTTCCCCGACAACGGTGCCAATGTTCCGAGAGTTACCTGAAACTGTAGGTCGATCTTGGATGAGATCGTCTGTGATGGTCGGAACCGACGTGTCCGACTTGTTGGACTGGCTGAACTGCTGATCCTTCGTCACCGAAGGGTGGGGGGTACCTGCAAGAGACTCCGATGCTTAAGTTAGCATGGGTATTAAATAGGTATTGAGTAGAATCAGAGTATGAGTTATACCTGGGTGCTCCAGTGTATTTATAATGGTGAGATGTGGCCTCCTGTAGATAAGATAAGTTAGTTATCTTATCTTATCTTTATCTTATCTTTAAGTGAGGTCATCTTCAAGGGAACCGCCTTTATCTTTCTGGGCTTTGGCTGCCTTTAGATTGGGCTGTGTTCCTTCGTTTTGGGCCTACTTTGGGCTCCTTTGGCGAGTTGGTCGAGCTCTTAAAGAAGAGGTCGGGCATTGGCCGAGCTCTTTGAGAAGAGGTCGGATAGTCTGACCTGAAGAGGTTGGTCGGCTTGTCGCTAAACATCCCGGGTCGGACAGCCTGACCCAGGGTATGAACATGTATCAACATTTATTCAATGTAAACTATCTAAATGCAACCTATCTACATGCATACAACTACTTGGTAAAAATAAATCAACTCCCAAGAATACATATATGAACGTAAGGGCTAAAGTAATCGCAATTAAATCAAATCCACAATTGAATTGAGTTCTAGAAAAGAATTTATAAACTTGCAAGATAAGAGATGATCATCGGTAAAAACATGTAATTGAGCAATCGAACCCCTCACTGGATGTGTATACACTCTAATCACTCAAGTGTATAGGGTTGATCCACTCAATTCTCCTCTAATCATGTTTTCTAAGATTTATTTTTCATCTAACAATCAACAATTATTCAATGCATGCATACAAATATCATGAGGACTTTCCACATGGTTGTAGTGGGGCTAGGGTAAGGTAAGGATATATATAGCTAAGTGAGCTTGAAATTTGCGTCTTTGATTAGCCTAAGCTCTCACCAAACACATATAACAACCTATACGATTCTAATACAATACCTAGCTACCCATAATTCTCACTTTTTTCCATATACTCATGGATTCTTTTCAACCATAACACATATGCATTGTTATTATTACTCTTCTTTGGGGGGCATTTTGTCTCCTTTTTATTGCTTTGTTTTTTTCTCATTTTCTTTCTTTTTTTCTTCTTTTTCTTCTTTTTCTTCTTTTCTTTTTTTTTTTTAAAAAATAAAATATATACAAAAGTATCAACGCATATGGTTTAAACATTTAATGCATGAGTATATACCTAATTCCCAAGATTTTCAATGAAGACTCAAAATATACTTTTATCTCAACCAATGTTCCCAAACTTCCCACACTTAAATGATACACACTCTCACTATCCTAAGCTAATCAAAGATCCAAATTAAGGACATTTATGATTTTTTACTTAGGGGTAGTGATGTGCTAAAATAAAGAACAAAGGAGATTAAAATTGGCTCAAAATTGATTAAAAAAGGTAGATGAAAGGTAGGCTATTTGGGTAAGTGAGCTAAATGAAACATAGGCCTTAATCACATAAATGCATTCATACACCAAATAATTGACATAAAGAATCAAACAAATCAAAGATTACAATCATAAAAAGAGAATAACACAGACAAGGATGAAAATGGTGTTTAATTTGATGTAACCACACAATTAGGCTCAAAAATCACATGGTTGTTTGTTCTTAGCTCAAAAACATGTTCCACAATATATAATTCATTCAAGTTCAATGAAAAATTTTTACTCAAATCAATTGGGGTGCCCTATAGATAAATTTATTGGAAAATTTTATTATTTTGACTAAGCTTATTATATATATGCAAACCAAGAAAATGCAACTAAAAATTCTAAAGATCTAGTAATAGAAGGAAAAGAAAAAAATGCAATGTGAAAGTGTTTGGATTAGAAATTTTTACCCAAAAAAATCGGCCGATTGGTTGGATGACCTCCCTTCAATTAAAAGTTTGCACCATCCTTGGTGCGTTCAAAGATGAGCAAGGGGGTACGACGACTACACGGATTGCCATCTTTAGCTGGTGGATCAACCGGTTGCTGCATGTTCTTTCTTCTGCTTCCTTTTTTTGCTTATGGTGAATCATCCTGCAAGATGAAAAATAGGATAGTAAGACCGGTAAATGCAAAAGCAAGGAAGCATATGTTGTTGGAATGAGGTAAGAGTCACTAAAATGAAGTGAGTTGATCAGTTTATGACATTAAAAAAAATATGTGTGAATTCTAAGTTGCATGCAGGATAGAACACACATACACCAGCATAGAAAGCTATGTCACAATTATACAAAAGAAGTATGCATTGCACTCATTCTTGTGTGCTTGAAATACTTCAAAGAAAACTTGTAGGTTAAGACAAACAAGCAAGCAATAAAGAAGCATGAAAGTACTCAAGCAAGAATCACACAATTGTGAAATGGATAATGAATGAACATTGGATAATGTGCAAGAGAAATCAATGAACCGAGTGAAATATAGAACTCCCACATCAATCAATGATATACTTTAAATTTTGTTGTTTGCATCACCAAATTGACATGAAGTGGGAAACATGGTTGCCATGCAACTTTGGAAAAGAGAGATAGAAGTGAAAATCGATCACATAGCATGCACGGTCCATAAAGCTTGAGGATTTCAAAAAGATGTCCCTATGTGAGCCTATAATCCAATTTCACAAATGAAGCATTATGCCAAAAAGAATAGTTTCAAGTATGTGTAGAGCACATAGTTAAACAATTAAGGGTTAACATATCATTGAGGCTTAAGCACAACATTTGGATGCATATCATCAAGACACTTGGTGCATTAAGATAAATGCACAACATCACCCATCAAGGAATTGCCGAATCAAGAAGTACATGAATTTTAAACTCTATCTTGAAATCAGTTTAATTATTTTGATGTGGTGGCAATACTTTTTGCTTTCTGAATGAATGCATGAACAGTGCATATTTTTTATAGTGAAATTTATGAATGTTAAAATTGTTGGCTCTTAAAAGAATGATGAAAAAAAAAGAGAAATGTTATTGATAATCTGAAAAATTATAAAATTGATTCTTGAAGTAAGAAAAAGTAGTGAAAAATACAAAGCTTGCGAAAAAAAGGGGGTGAAAAATAAAGAAAAAAGAAAGAAAAAGAAAAAACAAGCAGAAAAAGTCAATAGCTCTTTAAACTAAAAGGCAAGAGAAAAAAGCCAGTAACCCTTTAAACTAAAAGGCAAGGGTAAAAAGGATCCAACGCTTTGAGCATTAATGGATAGGAGGGCCCAAAGGAATAAAATCCTGGCCTAAGCGGCTAAATCAAGCTGTCCCTAACCATGTGCTTGTGTAATGAAGGTCCAAGTGAAAAGCTTGGGACTGAGTGGTTAAAGTCGTGATCCAAAGCAAAAGAGTGTGCTTAAGAACTCTGGGTACCTCTAACTGGGAAATCTAGCAAAGCTGAGTCACAATCTGAAAAGGTTCACCCAGTTATGTGTCTGTGGCATTTATGTATCCGGTGGTAATACTGGAAAACAAAATGCTTAGGGTCATGGCCAAGACTCATAAAGTAGCTGTGTTCAAGAATCAACATGCTAAACTAGGAGAATCAATAACACTATCTGAATTCTGAGTTCCTATGGATGCCAATCATTCTGAACTTTAAAGGATAAAGTGAGATACCAAAACTGTTCAGAAGCAAAAAGCTACTAGTCCCGCTCATCTAATTGGAACTAAGCTTCATTGATATTTTAAAATTTATTGTATATTCTCTTCTTTTTTTATCCTATTCTGTTTTTGGTTGCTTGGGGACAAGCAACAATTTAAGTTTGGTGTTGTGATGAGCGGATAATTTATACGCTTTTTGGCATTATTTTTACATAGTTTTTAGTATGTTTTAGTTACTTTTTAGTATATTTTTATTAGTTTTTATGCAAAAAGCACATTTCTGGACTCTACTATGAATTTGTGTGTTTTTCTGTAATTTCAGGTATTTTCTGGCTGAAATTGAGGGACCTGAGCAAAAGTCTGATTCAGAGGCTGAGAAAGGACTGCAGATGCTGTTGGATTCTGACCCTCCTGCACTCGAAGTAAATTTTTTAGAGCTACAGAAGCTGAATTGGCATGCTCTCAATTACGTTGGAAATATGACATCTTGGGCTTTCCAGAAATGTATAATTATTCATACTTTTTTTGATATTTAATGGCCCAAATTGGCGTCCAAACACCCACCAGAGACCCTTTTCCGGCATAAAACGCCAGAATTGGCCCAAGAACTGGAGTTAAACGCCCAAATTGGCATCCATGCTGGCGTTTAACTCCAAGAATAGCCTATGCACGTGAAAGCTTCAAAACTCAGCCCAAACACACAACAAGTGGGCTCCGGAAGTGGATTTCTGCACTATCTGCACTTAGTTACTTATTTTCTGTAATCCCTAGTAACTAGTTTAGTATAAATAGCTTTTTTGACTATTGTATTTCATCTTTTGATCAGCTTATGCAATTTTTCACACTTGGAGGGAGGCTGGCCATTCGGCCATGCCTAGACCTTTCTCTCTTATGTATTTTCCAACGGTGGAGTTTCTACACCTCATAGATTAAGGTGCGGAGCTCTGCTGTTCTTCATGAATTAATGCAAGTACTATTGTTTTTCTTTCAATTAATGCCTACTTCTTCTCCAAGATATATTCTCGTACTTAATTTAGTTAAGTCAGAATGAAGGGGTGACCCGTGACAATCACCCACAATCTTTGTTACTTGCTTAGCCAAGATTCGCTTGCCTGACAACCACAAGCGGTCTACATAATGTTCAACGTAGTCATTGGACGACAGCCGGAGTATAATCTCTTGGGTCTCTGATCCATGGATTTGACTCGCCTCTCTTGACAACAAAGCATTTAAATCCGTGAGATTAGAACCTTCGTGGTATAGGCTAGAACCGATTGGCAGCATTCCTGAGATCTGGAAAGTCTAAACCTTGTCTGTGGTATTCCGAGTAGGATCTGGGACGGGATGACTGTGACGAGCTTCAAACTCACGATTGTTGGGGGCAGTGACAGTGTGCAAAAGGATAGAGAGATCCTATTCCGACACAAGTGAGAACCGACAGATGATTAGCCATGCGGTAGCTGTACCTGGTATTTTTCATCCGAGACGAGAAATCTGACAGTTGATTAGTCGTACAGAAACCGTAGCCAGACCATTTTCACTGAGAGGATCATACAGCTTGCCATGGAAGGGAGCACACATGATTTGATGAAGACAATAGGAAAGTAGAGGTTCAGAAGCAACAAAGCATCTCCAAATGCTTATCTGAAATTCCCACCAATGATTTACATAAGTATCTTTATTTTAATTTACGTTTTATTTATCTTTCAATTATCAAACTTCATAACCAATTGAATCCGCCTGACTAAGATCTACAGGATGACCATAGCTTGCTTCAAGCCGGCAATCTCAGTGGGATCGACCCTTACTCGCGTAAGGTTTATTACATGGATGACCGAGTGTACTTGCTGGTTAGTTGTATCGGAGTTGTGAAAAGTGTGAATCACAATTTTGTGCACCATGTTTTTGGCGTCATTGCCAGGGATTGTTCGAGTTTAGACAAATGACAGTTTATCTTGTTGCTTAGATTGGGTAATTTTATTTTATGTTTAAGGTTTTTATTTTTATTTTCGAAAAATACAAAAAATTTAATAAAATCATAAAAAACAAAAAATTTTGTGTTTCTTGTTTGAGTCTAGTGTCAAATTTTAAGTTTGGTGTCTTGCATGTCTTTAATCTTTCTTAGATTTTCGAAAATTCATCATGTGTTCTTTCTTGATCTTCAAGTTGTTCTTGATGATTTTCTTTGTTTAATCTTATGATTTTCTTGTTTTGTGTTTTATGTTGTTTTTCATATGCATTTGCGAATCCATAGTGTCTAAACATTCAAAATTTCTAAGTTTAGTGTCTTGCATGTCTTTCTTTTCTTAAAAATTTTCAAAAATATGTTCTTGATGTACATCATGATCTTCAAAGTTTTCTTGGTGTTTTGATCTTAAAATTTTATGTTTTGTTTCATTTTGTTGTTTTTCTCTCTCCTCATTCAAAATTCAAAAGTAAAAAAAAATTATATATCTTTTCAGTAAATAATACAGAAAAATGAAGGATCGGAACATAAAGTAGAGGAATCACAGAGAAAAAGAGCTTACTGGCATTAAAACGCCAGTAAAGAGGCATTTTGGGCGTTAAACGCCAGAATGGCTATCATTTTGGGCATTTAACACCAGTAAAGGTATCATTCTGGGCGTTAAACGCCAGAATGGGCAGCATTCTGGGCGTTTAACGCCAGAAACGGCAGCATTCTGGGCGTTTAGAAAAACGCCCAGTAAAAAAGGATTCCTGGTGCTTAACGCCAGCCAGGGTATCTGGCTGGGCGTTAAACGCCCATAGAGGCAGCCAAGTGGGCGTTAAACGCCAGAATGGATAGCATTCTGGGCGTTTAATGCCAAGATGACACAAGGGAGGTAATTTTGTTTCCAATTCAAATTTTTTTCAATTTTTCATGTTTTAATTCATAACTTTTGGCATCAAACATATTTTAAACATTCATCTTTCAATTTTTTTGAAAATTTTCAAACTAATTTTTCAAAAATCTTTTTCTTAATCTTATCTCATATTTTCGAAAATCCTGGCTAACAATTAATGTTTTGATTCAAAATTTTAAGCTTGTTACTTTCTTGTTAAGAAAGGTTCAATCTTTGAATTTTAGAATCATATCTTTTAGTTTCTTGTTAGTCAAGTCATCAACTTTAATTTTAAAAATCAAATATTTTTAACTCTTTTTTCAAAATAAATTTCAATCATATCTTTTTAAAATTTTAATTTCAAAATCTTTTTCTAACTTCTTATCTTTTCAAAATTATTTTCAATTCTTTTTTAACTAACTACTATTTCTTATCTTTTTCAAAACCACTTAACCACTTTTTCACTTCCAATTTTCTAAAATCACTAACCACTTTTTTAAAAATCCTTTTAATTAACTAATTGTTTTAGTTTTAATTTTCGAATACTCTCTCTCATCTCTTTCTATTTATTTGCTAACACTTCTCTTCTACTTATAATTCGAACCCTCTCTCTTCTCTCTGTTCGAATTCTTCTTATTCTCTCTCTACCTCATTCTTCTATTCTTCTTTTCCTCTGACATATCAAGAAATCTCTATACTATGACATAGAGGATTCCACTACTCCCTTTGTTCTCTTCTCTTTCATATGAGCATAAATAGGGATAAAAATATTCTTGTTGAAGCTGATCCTGAACCTGAAAGGGCTCTGAAGAGGAAGCTAAGAGAAGCTAAAGCACAACACTCCGGAGAGGACCTTACAGAAAATTTTGAAAAAGAAGCAGACATGGCAGCCGAACCCAACAACAATGCCAGAGATGCAAGGAAGATGCTTGGTGACTATACTGCACCAACTTTCAACTTCTATGGAAGAAGCATCTCAATTCCTGCCATTGGAGCAAACAACTTTGAGCTTAAGCCTCAATTAGTTTCTCTAATGCAGCAGAATTACAAGTTTCATGAGCTTCCATCGGAAGATCTTCATCAGTTCTTAGCTGAATTCATGCAGATCTGTGATACTGTTAAGACCAATAGGGTTGATCCCGAGGTCTACAGACTTGTGCTTTTCCCTTTTTCTGTAAGAGATGGAGCTAGGATATGGTTGGACTCACAACCTAGAAAAAGCTTGAACTCTTGGGACAAGTTGGTCAATGCTTTCTTGACCAAATTCTTTCCACCTCAGAAGATGAGCAAGCTTAGAGTGGAAGTCCAAATCTTCAAACAGAAGGAAGGTGAATCTCTCTATGAAGCTTGGGAAAGATACAAGCAATTAACCAAAAGGTGTCCTTCTGACATGCTTCTAGAATGGAGCATCATATGTATATTCTATGATGGTCTGTCTAAATTGTCCAAGATGTCATTGGACCATTCTGCTGGTGGATCTCTTCATCTGAAAACACCTGTAGAAGCCCAGGAACTCATTGAGATGGTTGCAAATAACTAATTCATGTACACTTCTGAAAGAAATCCTGTGAATAATGGGATGACTCAGAAGAAAGGAGTTATTGAGATTGATACTCTGAATGCCATATTGGCTTAGAACAAAATATTGACTCAGCAAGTCAATATGATTTCTCAGAATCTGACTGGATTGCAAGCTACATCCGACAATACTAAAGAAGCCTCCTCTGAAGGAGAAACTTATGACCCTGAGAATCCTGCAATGGAACAGGTGAATTATATGGGAGAATCCCATGAAAACACCTATAATCTTTCATGGAGAAATCATCTAAATTTCTCATGGAAGGATCAATAGAAGCCTCAATAAGGCTTCAATAATAATAATGGTGGGAGAAATAGGTTTGGCAATTGCAAGCCTTTTCCATCATCTTCTCAGCAACAGACAGAGAATTCTGAGCAGAGCCCTTCTGTCTTAGCAAACATAGTTTCTGATCTCTCTAAGGCCACTCTCAGGTTTATGACTGAAACAAGGTCCTCCATCAGAAATTTGGAGGCACAAGTGGGTCAGCTGAGTAAAAGAGATATTGAAACTCCTCCTAGTACTCTCCTAAGCAATACATAAGAGAATCCAAAGAGAGAGTGCAAGGCCGTCAATATAACCAAAATGGCTGAACCTATAGAAGAGAAAGAGGCAATGATTTCCAGTGAGAAAGACCTCAATGGATGCCAATTAGCCAATAAGAAAGTCCCTAATGAGGAACCAAAGGAATTTGAGGCTCATACAGAGACCATAGAGATTCCACTGAACTTCCTATTACCATTCATGAGCTCTGATGAGTATTCTTCCTCTGAAGAAGATGAAGATATTGTTGAAGAACAAGTTGCTCGATACCTAGGAGTACTCATGAAGCTGAATGCCAAGTTATTTGGTAATGAGATTTGGGAGAATAAATCTCCATTGCTCATCAGTGAACTGAATGCCTGGGTTCAGCAAACATTACCTCAAAAGAAATCGGATCCCGGAAGGTTCTTAATACCTTGTACCATAAGCACCATGACCTTTGAGAAGGCTCTGTGTGACCTAGGGTTAGGTATAAACCTCATGTCACTCTCTGTGATGGAGAAACTAAGGATCTTTGAGGTACAAACTGCAAGAATCTCATTGGAGATGGCAGACAAATCAATAAAATAGGCTTATAGACTTATAGAGGATGTCTTTGTGAAAGTTGAAGGTCTCTACATCCCTACTGACTTCTTAATCCTAGACACTTGGAAGGATGAGGATGAATCCATCATCCTTGGAAGACCCTTCATAGCGATAACAAGGGCTGTGATTGATGTGGACAGAGGAAAGTTAGTCTTCAATTGAATGAGGACTACCTTGTGTTTAAGGCTCAAGGATCTTCTTCTGTAAACATGGAGAAGAAGCATGAAAAGTTTCATCCAATTCTCCCCATACAGAGTCAAGCAGAGCCCCCATATTCAAACTCTAAGTTTGGTGTTGGGAGGCCACAATCATGCTCTGAGCATTTGTGAAGCTCTGTAAGAGCTTCCTGACAAGCTATTGACATTAAAGAAGCGCTTATTGGGAGGCAACCCAATTTTATTTATCTATGTTAATTACGTTTTTATTGTTAGTTTATAATTTCTATAGGTTGATGATCATGTGGAGTCACTAAAACAGCTGCAGAATTAAAGCAGGAATAAAAAATAACATCAAAAATAGCACACCCTGGAGGACGAGCTTACTGGTGTTTAAATGCCAGTAAGGATAGCAAATTGGGCGTTTAACACCCAAAATGGCAGCATTCTGGGCGTTAAACGCCAGAATGGGTAGACATACTGGCATTTAACGCTAATAAGGATAGCAGAATGGGCGTTTAACGCCCAGTCTGGCAGCAGTCTGGGTGTTAAATGCCAGAAATGGCAACCAGACTGGCATTTAACGCTAGGAATGGCAGCAGAGCTGGTGTTAAATGCCAGAAATGGCACACAGAAGGCGTTTAAATGCCAGAAAGGTGCATGGATGAGAAATCCTTGACACCTCAGGATCTGTGGATCCCACAGGATCCCCACCTACCTCAACTCACTCTCTTTCCTCTTTACACCTTTCCATAACACTCTTCCTAAACACCATTCACCTATCAAATCCTACCCTCTTCCCCATAATCTCTCCACCACTCACATCCATCTACTCTTCCCCAAAAACCCCTCATAAAACCCTACCTACCTCACCATTGAAATTCAAAACATTTCCCTCCCAAACCTACCCATTCTCACACGGATTCCCTCTCTCCCTTACCCTATAAATACCCCTCCTTACCACCCTTAATTTCACACATCACAAACACTTCTTCACCCCCTTGGCCGAACCACTCATACACTTCCATCTCCTCCATTTCTTCTTCTTCCACTCCCTTCTTTCTTCTTTTTCTCGAGAACGAGCAAATCTTTTAAGTTTAGTGTGGGAAAAAGCTCTGCTTTTTATTTTTCTATAACCATAAATGGCACCTAAGGCCAGAGAAACCTCTAGAAAGAGGAAATGGAAGGCAGTTGCTTCCACCTCCGAGTCATGGGAGATGGAAAGATTCATCTCAAAGGTCCATCAAAACCACCTCTATGAAGTTGTGGCCAAGAAAAAGGTGATCCCCGAGGTCCCCTTCATGCTCAAAAAGTGAATATCCGGAGATCCGATGAGAAGTGCGAAGAAGAGGTTGGGAAGTTCTCACCAACCACATCCAACAAGTCAGAATCTTAATGGTTCAAGAGTTCTATGCTAATGCATGGATCACTAAGAACCATGATCAAAGTATGAACCCGAACCCAAAGAATTGGCTCACAATGGCTCGGGGGAAATACTTGGATTTCAGTCTGGAAACCGTGAGGTTGGCATTCAACTTGCCAATGATGCAAGGAGATCCTCATCCTTTCACTAGAAGGGTCAACTTTGATCAAAGGTTGGACCAAGTCCTCATGGACATCTTTGTGAAGGAGCCCAATGGAAGAAAGACTCCAAAGGCAAGCCGGTTCAACTGAGAAGGCATGACCTCAAACCCGTGGCTAGAGGATGGTTGGAGTTCATCCAAGGCTCTATCATTCCTACTAGCAACCAGTCCGAAGTAATTGTGGATCGGGCTATCATGATCCATAGTATCATGATTGGAGAGGAAGTGGAAGTTCATGAGATCATACCTCTAGAACTATACATGGTGGCTGACAAGCTCTCCACTTTGGCAAGGTTAGCCTTTCCTCATCTCATTTGTCTCCTATGCAATTCAGCTAGAATTGTCATAAAGGAAGACATCCCCATTAGAGCAGACATGCCCATCACTAAAAAGAGGATGGGGCAAACAAGAGAGCCCACTCATGGACCTCAACAAAAGCATGAGGAAGTTCCTCATCAAGAAATCCCTGAGATGCCTCAAGGGATGCATTTTCCTCCACACAACTATTGGGAGCAACTCAACACCTCTTTAGGAGAATTGAGTCTAACATGGAGCAATTGAAGATAGAGCACCATGAGCACTCCATTATTCTCCATGAAATCAGAGAGGACCAAAGAGCCATGAGGGAGGAGCAACAAAGGCAAGGAAGAGATATTGAGGAGCTAAAGCACTCCATAGGATCTTCAAGAGGAAGAACTAGCCACCGTCACTAAGGTGGACCCATTCTTTAATTTTCTTGTTATTTGTTTTTATGTTTTCTGGTTTTTATGCTTTATGTTTGACTATGTTTGTGTATTTATTACATGATCATTAGTGCCTAGTGTCTATGTCTTAAAGATATGAATGTTCCAAGAATATTTCACCTTTCTTAAATGAAAAATGTTTCTATTTGCAAAAGAATAAGAAGTACATGAATTTCGAACTCTATCTTGAAATTAGTTTAATTATTTTGATGTGGTGGCAATACTTTTTGTTTTCTGAATGAATGCTTGAACAACGCATATTTTTTATAGTGAAATTTATGAATGTTAAAATTGTTGGCTCTTGAAAGAATGATGAAAGAAAGAGAAATGTTATTGATAATCTGAAAAATCATAAAATTGATTCTTGAAGCAAGAAAAAGTAGTGAAAAACAGAAAGCTTACGAAAAAAAAGGGGGCAAAAAATAAAAAAAAAAGAAAGAAAAAGAAAAAGCAAGCAGAAAAAGCTAATAGCTCTTTAAACCAAAAGGCAAGAGCAAAAAGTCATTAACCCTTTAAACTAAAAGGCAAGGGTAAAAGGGATCCAAGGCTTTGAGCATTAATGGATAGAAGGGCCCAAAGAAATAAAATCCTGGCCTAAGCGGCTAAATCAAGCTGTCCCTAACCATGTGCTTGTGTCATGAAGGTCCAAGTGAAAAGCTTGGGACTGAGTGGTTAAAGTCATGATCCAAAGCAAAAGAGTGTGATTAAGAACTCTGGGCACCTCTAATTGGGAAATCTAGCAAAGCTGAGTCACTATCTAAATAGGTTCACCCAGTTATGTGTCTGTAGCATTTTTGTATCCGGTGGTAATACTGGAAAATAAAATGCTTAGGGTCACAGCCAAGACTCATAAAGTAGCTGTGTTCAAGAATTAACATGCTAAACTAGGAGAATCAATAAAACTATCTGAATTCTGAGTTCCTATGGATGCCAATCATTCTGAACTTCAAAGGATAAAGTGAGATGCCAAAACTGTTCAGAAGCAAAAAGCTACTAGTCCCGCTTATCTAATTGGAACTAAGCTTCATTAAAATTTTGAAATTTATTGTATATTCTCTTCTTTTATTTTATCCTATTCTATTTTTGGTTGCTTGGGGACAAGTAACAATTTAAGTTTGGTGTTGTGATGAGCGGATAATTTTTAAGCTTTTTGGCATTGTTTTTACATAGTTTTTAGTATGTTTTAGTTACTTTTTAGTATATTTTTGTTAGTTTTTATGCAAAAATCACATTTCTGGACTTTACTACGAGTTTGTGTGTTTTTCTGTAATTTTAGGTATTTTCTGGTTGAAATTGAGGGACCTGAGCAAAAGTCTGATTCAGAGGCTGAGAAAGGGCTGCAGATGCTGTTGGATTCTGACCCTCCTGACCTCAAAGTGGATTTTGTGGAGCTGCAGAGGCCCAATTGACGCGCTCTTAATTGTGTTGGAAAGTAGACATCTTGGACTTTCCAGCAATATATAATAGTCCATACTTTTCCAAAGATTTGATGGCCCAAACTGGCATCCAAACGCTCACCAGAGACCCTTTTCTGGCGTAAAATGCCATAACTGGCACCAAAACTGGAGTTAAACGCCCAAACTGGCATCCAAGCTGGTGTTTAACTCCAAGAATGGCCTATACACACGAAAGCTTCAAAGCACAGTCCAAACACACACCAAGTGGGCCCTGGAAATGGATTTCTACACTATCTGCACTTAGTTACTTATTTTCTGTAATCCCTAGTAACTAGTTTAGTATAAATAGCACTATTGACTATTGTATTTCATCTTTTGATCAGCTTATGCCATTTTTCACACTTGGAGGGAGGCTGGCCATTCGGCCATGCCTAGACCTTTCTCTTTTATGTATTTTCCAACGGTAGAGTTTCTACACTTCATAGATTAAGGTGCGGAGCTCTGCTGTTCTTCATGAATTAATGCAAGTACTATTGTTTTTCTTTCAATTCACGCCTAGTTCTTCTCCAAGATATACTCTCGTACTTAATTCAGTTAAGTCAGAATGAAGGGGTGACCCATGACAATCACCCACAATCTTCGTTACTCGCTTAGCCAAGATCCGCATGCCTGACAACCACAAGCGGTCTACGTAGTCATTGGACAACAGCCAGAGTATAATCTCTTGGGTCTCTGATCCACGGATTTGACTTGCCTCTCCTGACAATAGAGCAATCAAATTCGTGTGATTAGAACTTTCGTGGTATAGGCTAGAACCAATTGGCAGCATTCCTGAGATCCGGAAAGTCTAAACCTTGTCTGTGGTATTCCGAGTAGGATCTGGGACGGGATGACTGTGACGAGCTTCAATCTCACGATTGTTGGGGGCAGTGACAGTGTGCAAAAGGATAGAGAGATCCTGTTCTGAAACAACTGAGAACCGACAGATGATTAGCCATGCGGTAGCTGTACCTAGTATTTTTCATCCGAGACGAGAAATCCGACAGTTGATTAGCCATATAGAAACCGTAGCCGGACCATTTTCACTGAGAGGATCATACAACTTGCCATGGAAGGGAGCACGCATGATTGGATGAAGACAATAGAAAAACAGAGGTTCAGAAGCAACAAAGCATCTCCGAACGCTTATCTGAAATTCCCACCAATGATTTACATAAGTATCTTTATTTTAATTTACGTTTTATTTATCTTTCAATTATCAAACTTCATAACCAATTGAATCCGCCTGACTAAGATCTACAGGATGACCGTAGCTTGCTTCAAGTCGGTAATCTCCGTAGGATCGACCCTTACTCGCGTAAGGTTTATTACTTGGACGACCCAGTGCACTTGCTGGTTAGTTGTATCGGAGTTGTGAAAAGTGTGAATCACAATTTCGTGCACCAGGTGGCTTATGCTTGAACTCATCTTGAAATATCCACCAATGCTTGGATCTCCATTGATTGCCAGAATTTCCAACCAATTGCACCAAGTCTTGATAAAGTTCTACAAAGGTCCAGAGCTCCCAAAATTGATCTTCTTGTATGCTGGGATCTGATGTTGAGAATTATGGTCGGTCTAGAATTTCTCTTATAGAAAAGAATTACTTCGTTGTAAGCATAGCTCCAAAACAACTAATAATTCTCACATCAAATTTTAATAAGTGGTTGTGTCACAAGTACAAACCCCAGTAAAAATTAACCAAAGTATTCAAACCTCAAGTCGTCTCACAAGGAATTGCAATGAAGTGATCAATTATTGGCTATGAAGGAAATAACGGAGTTTGATTTGTAATTGGCAAGAAAAGTAAATAACAAGTAAGTGACAAGAACTAATAAAAGAAAGGAAAAGAACTCTTGGCTAAGACTTGGAAATTAAGATCATTATCCTTGTCTACAAATAATGTATTAACAATTATAAGGAACCAAGCTCATTAAGTCTATTTCTATGCTTGAAGTATGTATAATGTCTACTTCTAACTTTGAAGTACGTCAAATGGCTTGATCAATCTCAACTAATTGGCTTAGTAGTAGATTGGTGTCAATGGGTATCAACTTGACCACTAGGGTTCTCAAATCACCAAATCAATTAGACCTAATAACTCAAGATCACCCAATTCCCTTAGCCTAGGCAAAGAGTAAAGAAATCTACTCTAAAACTAGTGAAAATATTTTAACAAACACCTAGAGTGCAATAAAAGTAAACATCACAAAATTCAAGAATTAATAAAACCCATAACAAACACAAGCAAGAAATCAACAATAACAATGAAGATAAACATAAAAGAGACATGGAAACCTAAAATTGCATTAAAAGGAAATGAAATCCAACAAGAGTGCATGAACATAAAATCAACAAAATAAAGGGAATGACAAGTAAAACTAGAAGAGAAAAGTGTAATATAAGAAATTAAAAGGGAAAACTAAATCAAAGCAAGAATTAAACTATAGATCCAAGAGAATTTGACCTAAACTACCCTAAATTCTAGAGAGGAGGGAGAGCTTTTCTCTCTAGAATTCTAACCTACAACATGGTGAAAACTATACTATGACTACTCCCCCCATTCCCTTGCAATCCTTGGGTTCAAAAGCATCAGAAATGAGTTGAATTTGTGCCTCCTTGAGCTCAGAAATCGCCCCCAGTATTTTTCCTTTAAGTGAGTCACGTGACCAACATCACTCGTGTGTGTGGATGACGCGTGCGCGTCACTTGATGATTCTCTGGTCACGCGTGTGCGTGGGTGATGCGTGCGCATCACTAGCAAATCTCCTTCTTACGCATACGCGTGGGTGACGCGTGCGCGTGGCCTTCAGTTAAGCAAATCCACATTTCTTGGTGAATTCTCCATTTTTGCATGCTTTTTCTTCATTTCTTCAACCAAATCTTTGCCTTCTAATCCTGAAATCACTTAACAAACATATCAAGGCATCGAATGGAATTAAAGTGAATTAAAATTAATGATTTAAAGGCCTAAAAAGTATATTTTTACTCTTAAACACAAATTAGGAGAAATTCACAAAATCATGCTATTTCATTGAATAAATGTGAGAAAAGTTGATAAAATCCCTTAAATTCAACACAAGATAAACCATAAAATTGGTGTTTATCAAACCTCCCCACACTTAAACTAAGCATGTCCTCATGCTAAACCAAGAAAGACAAGATAAAGTGTATGAACATTTATTCAATGCAAATAAACTATATGAACCTATCTATATGCATGCAACTAAATATAAGATGCTTCTACCTACTTGGTTAAAAGTAAATCAATCTCCAAGACATATATGAACAAGTAGGGCTAAGTAATATGATGATTCATGAATCCTGCCAATTCAAATATCAAAATGAGGTTCAAATAGACTTGCAAAAAGAAAGCTCATGAATGCTGGGAACAAGGAAATGAGCATCGAACCCTCACCAGAAGTGTATCTGCTCTAGTCGCTCAAGTGTATAAGGTTGATTCACTCAATTCTCCCCTAATCATACTTTCCAAGATTTGTTTTTCATCTAACAATCAATAATTATTCAATGCATAAATACATTCATCATGAGGACTTATTCATAGGTTGTAATGGGACTAAGGTCAAGGTAAGGATGCATATGGTCAAGTGAGCTTGAAATTTGAATCCTTAATTAACCTAAGCTCTCACCAAACACATATAACAACCTATACAATTATAATGCACAACTTAACTACCCATGATTCCCACTTTTTTTCACATACTCATGCATTCTCTTTAATTCACATCCCATATGCATATGATTTTACACTTAATTAATACATGAGCATGTACCCAATTCCCAATATTTTCAACAAAAATACAAAATAAACTTTACCTCAACCAATGTTCCCAAGTTTCCCATACCCAAATAATACACACACTCACTAGCCTAGGCTAATCAAAGATCCAAATTAAGGGACATTTATTACTTTTCACTTTATGGCTTGTAATGTGCTAAAATGAAAAACAAATGGGTTTAGCATAGGCTCAAAATTGGCTAACAATGGAAGATAAAAGGTAGGCTATTTGGAAGATAAAGTGAGATAAATGAAATGATGGCCTCAATCATATAAATACATTCATAAACAAAATAATGGACATATAGAATCAAACAAATCAAAGATTGCAATCATAGAAAGAGAATAATGCACACAAGAATAGAAATAAGTGGTTATAAGATATAACCACACAATTAGGCTCAAGACTCACATGCTTATGTATTCTTAGTTTAAAAACCATGTTTCAAAATAAATTCTTCAAGCAAGTTCAACACAAAAATTTTTTTTCAAATTGGTAGGGTGCCCTAAAATAGTTTTCTTGGAAGAGAAATCATCACTCTAACCAAGTAGTCCTAACATAAAAAGAAATGGTAAAATATGTACAAATTTTAACTAACATGCAACCTATTATGCAATGCAACAACTAAATAACAAAGAAGATTAAGAATTAGTGTTGAAAGAGGAAGTTGTTACCCACGGAGGTCAGTCGGACAATCTCCCCACACTTGAAGATTGCACCGTCCTCGGTGCATGCAAAGAAGAGCAAGGTGGATGGGTTGCTACAACCGAAGAGCTTCCACAAAGGATTATGTGAAGGGACTTGTTTGTCGCCCCATTCAGAAGCTTTTCCATTTCCCTCTTGGTGGCCAACCTAAAAGAATAGAAAAAGAAAGAAAATTAAGCGCACAACAAAGATATCAGAGCAAATAGAACATAGGCAGAGGCTAATGCCAAATAAGAGTAGGGTTCTCAACTACATGTTAGCTACAACATGTAAGTGAAAAAATAATATAAGCTCGGGCATATCAACTACTACTTGATGCAAGAGTGAAATCAAAGCATAAGTAAATGCCATGAAGAGTATGTTGAGCATCAAGTTTAAACAAGAAAGAGTGGGTCATGAAAGACATGCAAGTTCATGTCAATGCACAAAGTTTGCAAGAATCATCAAAGGTTAAGCATTGACTTAGAAGTTTCATCACTCAACAATATCAAACAAGTCAAGAAGCACCAAGATAATCCAAGAAATTCTCAACAATTGAGTATGAAAATTCAAAACCAATGTTAAAATAAGAAACTTAGAAAAGAAAAGAAGAATAAGCTATAAAAACAAAATGAAAATGCAATGAATGAAAATAAGCAAATACAATAAACAAAAGAAAATGAAAGATGAGAAAATGAGAAGTGGAATTTTGAAGAGAGGGAGAACAAGAAAATAAGAAAGGAAGAAGAGAGAAGAAGAAAGGTAGAAACAAAGAATAAGGAAAGAAGAAGGAGAGAAGAAGAAAGAAGTAGAAAACATGGCGCTAAAGCGACGCGTGCGTGCGAAAAGCAGGAGGCAGAGGCGACGCGTAAGCGTCGTCCACGCATATGTGTGGAGCTAAATTATGAGCCTCGCACAAAGGTAGCACTACTCCAGCGTAACTCTCGGGTTTTTGAACTAGGAGTCCCAACATGGCCTACGATGCGTGCGCGTCGGCCATGCTCACGCGTGGCACGCCTCTTTTTTTTTTATAGAAGCATAAAACATAAACAGGGCATTCTCCTAACCTATAAACATTCTAAAGCAACCAAAATTTAAAATTAACAATAAATCTTTTGGTTTTTGAAAATTTTTCAAATACAATACAAACACAACTTACACTTCAAGCAAATCACAATTCAACAACAACTAGTCTAATCAAAACATGAATCTAGCAAACAACCTATCAATCAAAGCAATGTAAAAAGTATAGAAATTAATAAAACTACCTGCAATGGTAACTGGTGCATGAAATTGGGATCTCAATGGTGCCAACAACTTGGTACGCACAATTGTAATCTCAACTCTTTTTCACAACTTCGCACAACTAACCAGCAAGTGCACTGGGTCGTCCAAGTAATAAACCTTACGTGAGTAAGGGTCGATCCCACGGACATTATCAACTTGAAGCAAGCTATGGTCATCTTGTAAATCTCAATCAGGCGGATTCAAATGGTTATAGAGTTTTAATAATTAAAAGATAAATAAACATAAAATAAGGATAGAGATACTTATGTAATTCATTGGTGGGAATTTCAGATAAGCGTATAGAATTGCGTTGTTTCTTCTGAATCTCTGCTTTCCTATTACCTTCATCCAATCCTTCATACTCCTTTCTATGGCAAGCTGTATGTTGGGTGTCACCGTTGTCAATGGCTATTTCCCGTCCTCTCAGTAAAAATGGTCCTCTACGGTTTCTGTACCGCTAATCAACTGTCGAATTTCTCGTCTCGGATGAAAAATACCATGCACAGATATCGTATGGCTAATTAGCTGTTGGTTCTCGATTGTGTAGGAATAGGATTTACTATCCTTTTGTGTCTATCACTACGCCCCACAGTCGCGAGTTTGAAGCTCGTCACAGTCATCCCTTCCCAGATCCTACTCGAAATACCACAGACAAGGTTTAGACTTTCTAGATCTCAGGAATACTGCAATTGATTCTAGCCTATACCACGAAGGTTTTAATCTCAGATTCGGATGCCCCATTTTCAGAGGGGAGTTGATGTGAATCGTTGATTAGAAACCCAAGAGATATACATTCAAGCTTGTTTTCATGTAGAACGGAAGTGGTTGTCAATCACGCGTTCATAAGTGAGAATGGTGATGAGTGTCACATAATCATCACATCCATCATGTTCTTGTGTATGAATGAATATCTTAGAATAAGAATAAGCATGAATTGAATAGAAGAACAATAGTACTTTGCATTAATACTCGAGGAACAGCAGAGCTTCACACCTTAATCTATGGTGTGTAGAAACTCCACCGTTGAAAATACATAAGTGATAATGGTCCAGGCATGACCATGAGGCCAGCCTCTCCAAAACGTGACCAAGAGATCAAAAGATGATCAAAAGATCCCCGTATCCAAGATGTCTAATACAATAGTAAAAAGTTATATTTATACTAAACTAGTTACTAGGGTTACAGAAACAAGTAAATGATGCAGAAATCCACTTCTGGGCCCACTTGGTGTGTGGTTGGGCTGAGCATTGAAGTTTTCGTATGTAGAGACTTTTTTTGGAGTTAAACGCCAGTTTGTAACTTATTTCTGGCGTTTGACTCTAGCTTGCAACTTGTTTCTGGCGTTTAACGCCAGAATAGGGCAAAAACTGGCGTTGAACGCCAGTTTGCATCATCTAAACTCGAGCAAAGTATGGGATATTATATATTGCTAGAAAGCCTTGGATGTCTACTTTTCAACGCAATTGAGAGCGCGCTATTTTGGTTTCTGTAGCTCCAAAAAATCTATTTCGAGTGCAGGGAGGTCAGAATCCAACAACATTTGCGTCCTTCTTTAGCCTCTGAATCAGATTTTTACTCAGGTCCCTTAATTTTAGCCAGAAAATACCTGAAATCATAGAAAAACACACAAACTCATAGTAAAGTCTAGAAATGTGAATTTTGCTTAAAAGCTATTAAAAATATACTAAAAAGTAGCTAGATCCTACTAAAAACTACCTAAAAACAATGCCAAAAAGCGTATAAATTATCCGCTCATCACAACACCAAACTTAAATTGTTGCTTGTCCCCAAGCAACTGAAAACAAAATAGGATAAAAAAAAGAGAATATACAATGAATCTCACAGCATCAATGAAACTTAGTCCTAATTAGATGAGCGGGGCTAGTAGCTTTTTGCTTCTGAACAGTTTTGGCATCTCACTTTATCCTTTGAAATTCAGAATGATTGGCGTCTATAGGAACTCAGAATTTTGGATAGTGTTATTGATCTCCTAGTTTAGTATGTTGATTCTTGAACACAGCTACTTTCTGAGTCTTGGCCGTGGCCCTAAGCACTTTGTTTTCTAGTATTACCACCGGATACATAAATGCCACAGATACATAACTGGGTGAACCTTTTCAGATTGTGACTCAAAGCACACTCTTTTTTGCTTTGGATCACGACTTTAACCACTCAGTCTCAAGCTTTTCACTTGGACCTTCATGACACAAGCACATGGTTAGGGACAGCTTGATTTAGCCGCTTAGGCCTGGATTTTATTTCCTTGGGCCCTCCTATCCATTAATGCTCAAAGCCTTGGATCCTCTTTACCCTTGCCTTTTGGTTTAAATGGCTATTGGCTTTTTTTGCTTGCTTTTTCTTTTTCTTTTCTCTTTTTTTTTGCTACTTTTTTTTTTCGCAAGCTTTGTTATTCACTGCATTTTCTTGCTTCAAGAATCAATTTCATGATTTTTCATATTATCAATAACATTTCTCTTTGTTCATCATTCTTTCAAGAGCCAACAATTTTAACATTCATAAACTTTACTATAAAAAATATGCATTGTTCAAGCATTCATTCAGAAAACAAAAAGTATTGCCACCACATCAAAATAATTAAACTAATTTCAAGATAAAATTTGAAATCCATGTACTTTTTGTTCTTTTGTAATTAAAACATTTTTCATTTAAGAGAGGTGAAGGATTCATGGAATTATTCATAGCTTTAAGGCATAGACACTAGACACTAATGATCATGTAATAAAGACACAAACATGGATAACACATAAAGCATCAAATTCGAAAACAGAAAAATAAGAACGAGAAAATTGAAGAACGGGTCCACCTTAGTGATGGTGGCTAGTTCTTCCTCTTGAAGATCCAATGGAATGCCTAAGCTCCTCTATATCTCTTCCTTGCCTTTGTTGCTCCTCCCTCATAGCTCTTTGATCTTCTCTAATCTCATGGAGAATTATGGAGTGCTCTTGGTGCTCCACCTTTAGTTGGTCCCTGTTGTAACTCAAGCCTTCCAAAGACGTGTTGAGTTGCTCCCAATAGTTGTGTGGAGGAAAATACATCCCTTGAGGAATCTCAGGGATTTCATGAGAAATTTCCTCATGCTCTTGTTGAGGTCCATGAGTGGGCTCTCTTGTTTGCTCCATCCTTTTCTTAGTGATGGTCTTGTCCTCTTCAATGAGGATGTCTCCTTCTATGTTAATCCCAGCCAAATTACATAGGTGACAAATGAGATGAGGAAAGGCTAACCTTGCCAAGGTGGATGACTTGTCAGCCACCTTGTAGAGTTCTAGAGGTATGATCTCATGAACTTCCACTTCCTCCCCAATCATGATACTATGAATCATGATGGCCCGATTCACAGTCACTTCAGATCGGTTGCTAGTAGGAATGATGGAGCGTTGGATGAACTCTAACCATCCTCTAGCCACAGGCTTAAGGTCCGGTCTTCTCAATTGAACCGGCTTGCCTCTTGAGTCACTTTTCTATTGAGCTCCTTCCACATATATGTCCATGAGGACTTGGTCCAACCTTTGATCAAAGTTGACCCTTCTAGTGTAGAGGCATGCATTTTTTTGCATCATTGGCAAGTTAAACACCATTGTAAGCCAATTCTTTAGATTCGGGTTCATACTTTGATCATGGTTCCTAGTGATCCATGTATTGGCATAGAACTCTTGAACCATTAAGATTCTAACTTGTTGAATGGGGTTGGTGAGAACCTCCCAACCTCTTCTTCGAATCTCATGTCGGATCTCTGGATACTCATTTTTCTTGAGCATGAAAGGGACTTCAGGGATCAACTTCTTCTTGGCCACAACTTCATAGAAGTGGTCTTGATGGACCTTTGAGATGAATCTCTCCATCTCCCATGACTCGGAGGTGGAAGCTTTTGCCTTCCCTTTCCTCTTTCTAGAGGTTTCTCCGGCCTTAGGTGCCATAAATGGTTATGGAAAAACAAAAGGCAATACTTTTACCACACCAAACTTAAAAGGTTTGCTCATCCTCGAGCAAAAGAAGAAAGAAAGAAGGGGAAGAAGAAGAAAAATGAGGAGAAGGGTGGAGAGGTAGGTTCGGCCAAGGGGGTAAGAGAGGGTTTGTGATGTATAAAAATGAAGGAGTGAAGAGGGGTATTTATAGAGAAAGAGATGGATAGTGGCCAAATGGAATTGGGTGGGTTTGGGAGGGAAAAGTGTTTGAATTTGAAAGTGAGGTAGGTGGGGTTTTTGGGGAAGAGATATGAAGGTGATTGGTGAAGAGAATATAGGAAAGAGGATAGGATTTGATTGGTTAGTAGTGTTTTGGGTAGAATGTTTATAGAGATGTGTGAGGGAGAGAGAGAGAGGGGGGTGGGGTAAGTGGGGATCCTGTGGGGTCAAAGATTTGTCATCCCTGCTCCAATTAGGCGTGTAAACGCCCTTAGTGTGCAATCCTGGCGTTTAACGCCAGACTGCTGCTTGTTTCTGGCGTTAAACGCCAGTTTTTATTCCTTTTCTGGCATTAAATACCAAGTTGTACCCTGTTTCTGGCGTTTAACGCCAGTTTGTTGCTTCTTTCTGGTGTTTAACGCCAGTCTGGTGCTTCTTTTTGGCGTTTAACGCCCAGAATGGTGCCAGCCAGGGCATTAAACGCCCATGCTGCTACCCTTACTGGCGTTTAAATGCCAGTAAGTTTCTCCTCCAGGGTGTGCTGTTATTAATGCTATTTTTATTTTATTTTTATTTTTTGTAATTATTTTTGTGACTCCACATGATCATCAACCTAAAAAAATAACATAGATAAATAAAATTGGGTTGCCTCCCAATAAGCACTTCTTTAATGTCAATAGCTTGACAGTGAGCTCTTATGGAGCTTCACAGATGTTCAGAGCATTATTGGGGCCTCCCAACACCAAACTTAGAGTTTGAATGTAGGGGTTTAACACCAAACTTAGAGTTTGGTTGTGGCCTCCCAACACCAAACTTAGAGTTTGACTGTGGGGCTTTGTTTGACTCTGCATTGAGAGAAGCTTTTCTTGCTTCCTCTCCATGGTTACAGAGGGAGATCCTTGAGTTTTAAACACAAGATAATCCTTATTCAATTGAAGGATCAACTCTCCCCTGTCCACATCAATCACAGCTTTTGCTGTGGCTAGAAAGGGTCTTCCAAGGATGATGGATTCATCCTCATCCTTCCCAATGTCTAGGATTATAAAATCAGCAGGGATGTAAAGGCCTTTGACCTTTACTAGCACGTCCTCTACTTGTCCATAAGCCTTTTTCATGGATTTGTCTGCCATCTCTAATGAGAATTCGGCAGCATGTACCTCAAAGATTCCCAGTTTCTCCATTACAGAGAGTGGCATTAAGTTTATGCCAGACCCCAGGTCACACAGAGCCTTCTCAAAGGTCATGGTACCTATGGTACAGTGAATTAAGAATTTACCAGGATCCTATTTCTTTTGAGGTAATGTCTGCCTAACCAAGTCATTCAGTTCATTGGTGAGCAAGGGGGGTTTATCCACCCAAGTCTCATTACCAAATAACTTGGCATTCAACTTCATGATTGCTCCAAGGTACCTAGCAACTTGCTCTTCAGTAATATCTTCATCCTCTTCAGAGGAGGAATAGTCATCAGAGCTCATGAATGGCAAAAGTAGGTTCAATGGAATCTCTATGGTCTCTAGATGAACCTCAGATTCCTTAGGTTCCTCAACTGGAAACTTCTTTTTGTCCAGAAGATGTCCCACGAGGTCTTCCTCACTGGGATTCATGTCCTCCTCATCCTCTCTAGGGTCGGCCACACCAAGTAAGGTTATGGCCTTGCATTCTCTTTTTGGATTCTCTTCTGTATTGCTTGGAAGAGTACTAGGAGGAGTTTCAGTGACTCTTTTACTCAGCTGGCCCACTTGTGCCTCCAAATTTCTAATGGAAGACCTTATTTCATTCATAAAACTTAGAGTGGCCTTAGATAGATCAGAGACTATGTTTGCAAAGTTAGAGGGGCTCTGCTCAGAATTCTCTGTCTGTTGCTGAGAGGATGATGGAAAAGGCTTGCTATTGCTTAACCTGTTTCTTCCACCATTATTAAAGCCTTGTTGAGGCTTTTGTTGATCCTTCCATGAGAAATTTGGATGATTTCTTCATGAGGGATTATAGGTGTTTCCATAGGCTTCACCCATGTAATTCACCTCTGCCATTGCAGGGTTCTCAGGATCATAAGCTTCTCCTTCAGAAGATGCTTCTTTAGTACTGTTGGATGCATTTTGCAAACCATTCAGGCATTGAGAAATCATATTGACTTGCTGAGTCAACATTTTGTTCTGAGCCAATATGGCATTCAGAGCATCAATTTCAAGAACTACCTTCTTCTGAGGCGTTCAATTATTCACAGGATTCCTCTCAGAGGTGTACATGAACTAGTTATTTGCAATCATTTCAATGAGTTCCTGAGCTTCTGCAGGCATTTTCTTCAGGTGAATAGATCCACCTGCAGAATGGTCCAATGACATCTTAGACAATTCAGACAGACCATCATAGAATATATCCAGGATGGTCCATTCTGAAAGCATGTCAGAAGGACACTTTTTGGTCAGTTTCTTGTATCTTTCCCAAGCTTCATAAAGGGATTCACCTTCTTTCTGCCTGAAGGTTTGAACATCCACTCTAAGCTTGCTCAGATTTTGAGGAGGAAAGAACTTGGCTAAGAAAGCCGTGACCAGCTTATCCCAAGAGTTCAGGCTATCTCTAGGTTGAGAGTCCAACCATATTCTAGCTCTGTCTCTTACAGCAAAAAGGAAAAGCATAAGCTTGTAGACCTCGAGATCAACTCCATTGGTCTTAACAGTATCACAGATCTGCAAGAATTCAGTTAAGAACTGAAAAGGATCTTCTGATGAAAGTCCATAAAACTTACAATTTTGTTGCATCAGAGAAACTAATTGAGGCTTAAGCTCAAAATTGTTTGCTCCAATGGCAGGAATTGAGATGCTTCTTCCATGGAAGTTGGAATTTGGTGCAGTAAAGTCACCAAGCACCTTCTTGTATTGTTGTTGTTGGGTTCGGCTGCCATATCCTTTTCCTGTTCAAAAATTTCAGTTAGGTTCTCTTCAGAGTATTGTGCTTTAGCTGCTCTTAGCTTCCTTTTCAAGGTCCTTTCAGGTTCAGGATCAGCTTCAACAAGAATGCCTTTTTCCTTGTTCCTGCTCATATGAGAGAGAAGAAAACGAAGAAAGTATGAAATCCTCCATGTCACAGTATATAGATTCCTTTATGTGAGTAGAAGAGAAGAAGAATAAGAATGAGGAAAGAAAGAGAAAAATTCGAACTCAGAGAGAGGGAGAGGGTTCGAATTTTTGATGAGTGGAGAGAATTTGAATTTTAATTTTAAGAAAAGAAAATTATTTTTGTTTTTATTTTAATTTAAAGTTAAAATTCGAATTTATAGAATGGAATAAAATTAAAATTTAAAACAATTAGTTAAATAAAAAGATTTTTGAAAAAGAGGAAGGTGATTTTCGAAAATTAAAGAGAGAAAAATAGTTAGGTGGTTTTGAAAAAGATAAGAAATGGTAAAACGAACAAAAAGTCAATTAGTTAATTGAAAAATATTTGAAAATCAATTTTGAAAAGATAAGAAGTTAGAAAAGATTTTTTAAATCAAATTTTTGAAAAAAAGATATGTTTGAAAAAGATTTGATTGAAAAAGATATGATTTGAAAAAGATATGATTAAAAAGATATGATTGAAATTTATTTTGAAAAAGATTTTGAAAGGAAGTTAAAAAGATTTGATTTTAAAATTAAAATTAATGACTTGACTCACAAGAAATCAAAAGATATGATTTTAAAATTTAAAGTTTGAATCTTTCTTAACAAGAATGTAACAAGCTTGAAATTTTTGAATCAAAACATTAATTGTTAGCATTAATTTCGAAAAATATGAGGTAAAAATAGGAAAAAGATTTTGAAAAGTTTTGAAAAAGATTTTTGAAGATTTTCGAAAAACAAAGGAAAAATTTGAAAAAGATTTGATTTTGAAAAGATAAATTTTTGAAATTGAAATCTTGACTTGACTAACAAGAAACAACTTATTTTAAAATTTTTTGACTAAGTCAACCCAAAGATTTCGAAATTTATGAGTGAAATAAGGAAAAGATATTTTTTGATTTTTTTAATTTAATGACGAAAGAGAAAAACCACAAAATGACTCAACACATAAAAATTTTGGATTAAAACAAATGATGCATGCAAGAACACTATGAATGTCAAGATGAACACTAAGAACACTTTGAAGATCATAATGAACATCAAGAACTTATTTTTGAAAATTTTCAAGAAAAGAAACACATGCAAGACACCAAACTTAGAAATTTTTAATGCTTAGACACTAACAAACTAAAAATGCATATGAAAAATAACAGAAGACACAAAACAAGAAAATATGAAGATCAAACAAGGAGACTCATTAAGAACAAATTGAAGATCATGAAGAATGCAATGCATGAATTTTCAAAAATTTTTTTGAGAAAAATAAAAATATGCAATTGACACCAAACTTAAAAATTGACTCTAGACTCAGACAAGAAACACAAAATATTTTTTGTTTTATGGTTTTATAATTTTTTTTGTATTTTTTTTCGAAAATTATTTTGAAAAGAACGAAAGAGAAGAAAAAATTTTGAAATATTTTTAAAAACTTTTTGAAAATAAAATAAAGGTTGAAAAAAGAAGAAAATTACCTAATCTGAGTAACAAGATGAACCGTCAGTTGTCCAAACTCGAACAATCCCCGGCAAAGGCGCCAAAAACATGGTGCACGAAATTGTGATCTCAATGGCGCTAACAACTTGGTACGCACAATTGTAATCTCAACTCTTTTTCACAACTTCGCACAACTAACCAGCAAGTGCACTGGGTCGTCCAAGTAATAAACCTTACGTGAGTAAGGGTCGATCCCACGAAGATTGTCGGCTTGATGCAAGCTATGGTCATCTTGTAAATCTCAGTCAGGCGGATTCAAATGGTTATGGAGTTTTAATAATTAAAAGATAAATAAACATAAAATAAGGATAGAGATACTTATGTAATTCATTGGTGGGAATTTCAGATAAGCGTCTGGAGATGCATTATTCCTTCTGAATCTCAGCTATCCTATTGCCTTTATCCAATCCTTCATACTCCTTTCTATGGCAAGCTGTATGTTGGGTGTCACCGTTGTCAATGGCTACTTCCCGTTCTCTCAGTGAAAATGGTCCTCTATGGTTTCTGTACGGCTAATCAACTGTCGGATTTCTCGTCTCGAATGAAAAATACCATGCACAGATATCGTATGGCTAATCAGCTGTTGGTTCTCGATCGTGTAGGAATAGGATTTACTATCCTTTTGTGTCTGTCACTATGCCCCACAGTCGCGAGTTTGAAGCTCGTCACAGTCATCCCTTCTCAGATCCTACTCGGAATACCACATACAAGGTTTAGACTTTCCGGATCTCAGGAATGCTGCCAATTTATTCTAGCCTATACCACGAAGGTTCTAATCTCGAATTCAGATGCCCCATTGTCAGAGGGGAGTCGATGTGAATCATTGATTAGAAACCTAAGAGATATACATTCAAGCTTGTTTTCATGTAGAACGGAAGTGGTTGTCAATCACACGTTCATAAGTGAGAATGGTGATGAGTGTCATATAATCATCACATCCATCATGTTCTTGTGTGCGAATGAATATCTTAGAATAAGAATATGCATGAATTGAATAGAAGAACAATAGTACTTTGCATTAATACTTGAGGAACAGCAGAGCTCCACAGCTTAATCTATGGTGTTTAGAAACTCCACCTTTGAAAATACATAAGTGATGATGGTCCAGGCATGACCGTGAGGCCAGCCTCTCCAAAACGTGATCAAGAGATCAAAAGATGATCAAAAGATCCCTGCATCCAAGATGTCTAATACAATAGTAAAAAGTTCTATTTATATTAAACTAGTTACTAGGGTTACAGAAACAAGTAAATGATGCAGAAATCCACTTCCGGGCCCACTTGGTGTGTGTTTGGGCTGAACATTGAAGCTTTCATGTGTAGAGACTTTTCTTGGAGTTAAACACCAGTTTGTAACTTGTTCCTGACGTTTGACTCTAGCTTGCAACTTGTTTCTAGCGTTTAACGCCAGAATAGAGCAGAAAGCTAGCGTTGAACGCCAGTTTGCGTCATCTAACCTTGAGCAAAGTATGGACTATTATATATTTCTGGAAAGCCCTGAATGTTTACTTTCCAACGCAACTAAGAGCGCGCTATTTAAGTTTCTGTAGCTCCAAAAAATCTATTTCGAGTACAGGGAGGTCAGAATCCAACAGCATCTGCAGTCCTTCTTCAGCCTCTGAATTAGATTATTTCTCAGGTCCCTCAATTTTAGCCAGAAAATACCTGAAATCACAAAAAAACACACAAACTCATAGTAAAATCCAGAAATGTGAATTTTGCTTAAAAGATAATAAAAATATACTAAAAAGTAACTAGATCCTACTAAAAACTACCTAAAATTAATGCCAAAAAGTGTATAAATTATCCGCTCATCAGTAACTCAATTCATTCATTGATTATATCTACAAGAGAATGGAAAGAGGTTACCATGGTGGGGTGTCTCCCACCTAACACTTTTAGTTTAAGTCCTTAAGTTGGACAATTGGGAGGCTCCTTGTTAAGGTGGTTTATGCTTGCACTCATCCTTGAACCTCCAAGGATGCTTGCTCCTCAAACGGTTGTCAGAATTTTCAACCAACTTCACCAAGCTTGGGTGAAATTCTTTCCAAGACATGAGCTCCCAAAATTGGTCTTCATGTTGTGATCTAGGATCCCATATCTTATTTTCACACCCATCTTCTAATTGATCATCATTGTTCTATTCGGGTGGTAGGCATGTAGAATTCTCATTAGAGCACCAAATTTTCCTCCTAGACCCATACAGTTTAGCACTCTTCCAACCATGGAACCTATGCCTTGAGGATTCAACCTTAATGAGCCTAACATTATTTTTCCAACTACTACACAATTCTCTCATACTCTTAACTCCACAAAGAGCTCTAAGTTGCCCATCTATCTCAAGCAAACCATATTCAAGTGAGAAAGCAAAGCTTAAGGATAAGAATTTTACCCACTTGAATGTTATGTTGGATGGTAGCTTAGGAAGGGATGTCTCCAATGGTCTTATAAGTTCCACTCCCTTATACTCTTCTTTGATTACTTCCACCTCATAGCAAGCTTCTTCAATTTCAATTCCTTGTTCACCAACTCCTTCTATACATCCCTTATTGCTCAAGGCATGTGTCGGAAGTTGTGCACGATCCTCCTTGTCATTAAATTTATAACACAATGAGGGAGGTTCATCAATTCCCAAAGACACATTGGTTAGTGTAGAATTATCTTCAATGGTGGAGCTTGCTTCTTGCTCAACCTCTTCCTCTTGGAAGCTTCTTTCTAATTCAATCTCTTCTTCATTGTTTATCAAGGGTATGAGAGGTGAGGTATCTTCTTTTTTAATCTCTATGTCAAGCCCAATGGGAGAGGATTCAGCTGTAGACAGAAACTCATCAATGATTGAATCCATCTCTTAATCAACCTCTTCAAAGTCTTCAACCATGATATGCCTTGGAGTTTGTACACCCTCATCAACATCAATATCAAGTTTTTTGGAAGAGGGTTCTCTAATTCTACATTCCCATGGACTTCCAACATCTCCTAGGTCTTCAACCACTTCTTCCGGCTCGATTGTCTCAACTTCCTCCCCTTGTGGCAATTCTTGCTTCAACTCCTTTTCTCCATGTTGAAGCTCCAAATTCACTCATTCACTATGCTCCTTGATTGCTTCTCCACATTCAACAATCAGAGTTCTTTGATCGTATATGCTTAGACGAGAGGAGACCATATTGCTAACGGCTTCTGCCATGGTAGCAATCACGACTTCTAGATTCTTCAACTCCTTTTGTGTCTCCTCTTGCCTTTGGATATAAGAGCTAATATCTCTTTATTATTCTAGCATGAAGGCATGGAGAGATTTATCTATT
Source organism: Arachis stenosperma (assembly GCF_014773155.1). Classification (NCBI taxonomy): domain Eukaryota; kingdom Viridiplantae; phylum Streptophyta; class Magnoliopsida; order Fabales; family Fabaceae; genus Arachis; species Arachis stenosperma. The sequence goes on from NC_080382.1 coordinate 78,654,281, forward strand.
GGAGGTGGTGTGGGAAGAGAGGGTTCATTATTTGGGAGAAAGGGCTCATAATGGAAAGGTAGTTCATCTTGGTAAGAGTATGGAGATGGTGTATACGGAGGTGGTTCTTGGAAGTAATTGTGTTAGAATTATTGTGGTTCTATGTATGGTTCATATGGCTCATAAGGTGGTTTTTATGGTGGGTAAGGATGAGGGTTATATGGAGGTGTTTGGTGGTAAGGGACTTGTGAGTATGGTGATTCAAAACTATGTTGAGGAGGTGGTTCATAGGCATATGGTGATTGTGGTTGACAACCACAATGAGGGTCACCACATCCATTAGATTGATATGCATTAGGAGTTGGATTGTACCCATAGGAAACCAGGGGAGGTTGTTGTCAAGAAGGTTTTCTATAAGCTTGAGGCTTCTCCCACCTTTGATTCCAAAATCCTTGATGCACATCCTCATTGAAGCTTCCATTCCCTACAACATAGTTTTAACCACACTCATAGCCAAAGTGAGAAGAATAAATAATGTCAAAAGAAAATAAAGCAAAATATAGTAAGAAAAAAGAGAAACAAAATTCTACAATTATCAAATAAAGCGAAAGTTAAACTATTCACAATATTTACATATGAACAATAGCCAATAACCTAACACCATTGTAATTCCCCGGCAATGGCGCCAAAAACTTGATGTTGAGAATTATGGTTGGTCTAGAATTTCTCTTATAGAAAAAAATTACTTCGTTGTAAGTATAGCTCCAAACTAACTAATAATTCTCACATCAAATTTTAATAAGTGGTTGTGTCACAAGTACAAACCCCAATGAAATTTAATCGAAGTATTCAAACCTCGGGTCATCTCACAAGGAATTGTAATGAAGTGATAAATTATAGGCTATGAAGGAAACAAGGGGGTTTGATTTGTAATTGGCAAGAAAAGTAAATAACAAGAAAGTAAATGACAAGAACTAATAAAAGAAAGGAATATAACTCTTGGCTAAGACTTGGAAATTAAGATCACTATCCTTGTCTATAAACCATGTATTGACAATTATGACGAACCAAGCTCATTAAGTCTATTTCTATGCTTGAAGTACGTATAATGTCTACTTCTAAGCTTGAAGTACGTCAAATGGCTTGATCAATCTCAACTCAAAAGTCCCAATCCAACTACTAATTGGCTTAGTAGTAGATTGGTGTCAATGGGTATCAACTTGACCATTAGGGTTCTCAAATCACCAAATCAATTAGACCTAATGACTCAAGATCACCCTATTCCCTTAGCCTAGGACAAGAGTAAAGAAAACTACTCTAAAACTAGTGAAAACATTTTAACAAATACCTAGAGTGTAATAAAAGTAAACATCACAAAATGCAAGAATTAATGAAACCCAAACTAAGACAAGCAAGAAATCAACAATAACAATGAAGATAAACATAAAAGAGACATGGAAACCTAAAATTGCATTGAAAGGAAATGAAGTCCAACAAGAGTGCATGAATATAAAAGGAACAAAATAAAGGGAATGACAAGTAAAACTAGAAGAGAAAAGATGTAAAACAAGAAATTAAAAGGGAAAACTAAATCAAAGCAAAAATTAAACTATAGATCTAAGAGAATTTGACCTAAACTACCCTAAATTCTAGAGAGAAGAGAGAGCTTCTCTCTCTAGAATTCTAACCTACAACATGGTGAAAACTACACTATGACTACTCCCCCCATTTCCTTGCAATCCTTGGGTTCAAAAGCATCAGAAATGAGTTGGATTTGGGCCTCCTTGAGCTCAAAAATTGCCCCCAGCATTTTGCCTTTAAGTGAGTCACGTGACCAACATCATGCGTGTGCGTGGATGACACGTGCGTGTCGCTTGATGATTCTCTGGTCACGCATGCGCGTGGGTGACGCGTGCGCGTCGCTGGCAAATCTCCTTCTCATGCGAACGCGTGGGTGATGCGTGCGCGTGGCCTTCAGTTCAACAAATCCACATTTTTTCGTGAATTCTCCATTTTTGCATGCCTTTTCTTCATTCCTTCAACCCAATCTTTGCCTTCCAATCCTGAAATCACTTAGCAAACATATCAAGGCATCGAATGGAATTAAAGTGAATTAAAATTAATGATTTAAAGGCTTAAAAAGCATGTTTTTACTCTTAAGCACAAATTAGGAGAAATTCACAAAACCATGCTATTTCATTGAATAAATGTGAGAAAAGTTGATAAAATTCCTTAAATTCAACACAAGATAAACCACAAAATTGGGGTTTATCAGGATCCCAAACCTTATTTTTTCACCCATCTTCTAGTTGTTCATCGAAATTCCAACCGGGTGATTTAGCCTTGGAATCCTCACTCAGACACGCAAGCGACCTCCTAGATCCTTCTAATTTAGCACTACACCAACCTTTGAATTTCAAGTTTGATCTCTCAACCATAAAAATCCTTGAATTGTGGTGTGATTGCGAGAATCGTGTTGGTTAGGAATTTCACACAAAATAATTTCGTTGGTAGTATAGTTCCCAACCGACAAACAACTCTCACATCAAATTAAAATGTGTGGTATTGTCACATGTACAAACCCCAATAAAAATTAACCGAAGTATTTAGACTCCGGGTCGTCTCCCTAGGAATTATAATGAAGTGCTTGGTTATTGGCTATAAGGTGTGTTTTTGGGGTTTTTAGAATGATAGACATGAAAGTAAATGATAAGGAATTTCAAATAACAAAAAGGGCTTGGCAAGGATTGGTGGTCAATGATCTCTATCCTAATCACTAACCACAATATGAGAATTGGCAAAGATTAACCCCACTAAGTTAACCCCTAATTAATTCTAGAAGAAAGTCAAGTGAGCTATGTCAATCCAAGTCCATAAGTCCTAGTTCTCCACCAATTCAATTAGTGAGATCTAGAGTTAATGACTCCCAATCGTCAATCACTTGGACATTAGTAACTCAAGAGTTCCTAAGTTACCTTTGATGAGCGGATAATTTGTACGCTTTTTGGCATTGTTTTTAGTATGTTTTTAGTATGATCTAGTTAGTTTTTAGTATATTTTTATTAGTTTTTAGTTAAAATTCACTTTTCTGGACTTTACTATGAGTTTGTGTGTTTTTCTGTGATTTCAGGTATTTTCTGGCTGAAATTGAGGGACCTGAGCAAAAATCTGATCCAGAGACTGAAAAGGACTGCAGATGCTGTTGGATTCTGACCTCCCTGCACTCGAAGTGGATTTTCTGGAGCTACAGAAGCCCAATTGGCGCGCTCTCAACGGCGTTGGAAATTAGACATCCTGGGCTTTCCAGCAATATATGATAATCCATACTTTGCCCAAGATTTGATGGCCCAAACCGGCGTTCAAAGTCACCCTCAGGAATTCCAGCGTTAAACGCCGGAACTGGCACCTAAATGGGAGTTAAACGCCCAAACTGGCATAAAAGCTGGCGTTTAACTCCAAGAAGAGTCTCTACACGAAATTGCTTCATTGCTCAGCCCAAGCACACACCAAGTGGGCCCGGAAGTGGATTTTTATGTCATTTACTCATCTCTGTACACCCTAGGCTACTAATTTTCTATAAGTAGGACCTTTTACTATTGTATTGAGATATCGGGGTAGCTATCTTCATTTTATGCTATCTTAGATCATTGGGAGGCTGGCCTCACGGCCATGCCTAGACCTTGTTCTTATGTATTTTCAACGGTGGAGTTTCTACACACCATAGATTAAGGTGTGGAGCTCTGCTGTACCTCGAGTATTAATGCAATTACTATTGTTCTTTTATTCAATTCCGCTTGTTCTTTGTCCAAGATATCACTTGTTCTTCAACTTGATGAATGTGATGATCCGTGACACTCATCATCATTCTCACCTACGAACGTGTGACTGACAACCACCTCCGTTCTACCTTAGATTGGGTGAATATCTCTTGGATTCCTGATACACGATGCATGGTTGATCGCCTGACAACCGAGTGCTCGCCTGACAAACGAGCCAGCCATTCCGTGAGATCAGAGTCTTCGTGGTATAGGCTAGAACTGATGGCGGCATTCAAGAGAATCCGGAAGGTCTAACCTTGTCTGTGGTATTCTGAGTAGGATTCAATGATTGAATGACTGTGACGTGCTTCAAACTCCTAGCAGGCGGGGCGTTAGTGACAGACGCAAAAGAATCACTGGATTCTATTCCGGCCTGACCGAGAACCGACAGATGATTAGCCTATGCTGTGACAGAGCATAGGAACGTTTTCACTGAGAGGATGGGAGGTAGCCACTGACAACGGTGAAACCCTTGCATAAGCTTGCCATGGAAAGGAGTAAGAAGGATTGGATGAAGACAGTAGGAAAGCAGAGAGACGGAAGGGAAGGCATCTTCATACGCTTATCTGAAGTTCCTACCAATGAATTACATAAGTACCTCTATCTTTATCTTTATGCTTTATTCGTATATCATTATACCCATTTGAGTCTGCCTGACTAAGATTTACAAGGTGACCATAGCTTGCTTCATACCAACAATCTCTGTGGGATCGACCCTTACTCGCGTAAGGTTTATTACTTGGACGACCCAGTGCACTTGCTGGTTAGTTGTGCAAAGTTGTGTTTATGCCATGGTATTGAGCACCAAGTTCTTGGGGCCATTACTAGGGATTATTTGAGTTGTGAAAAGTAGTGATCACAATTTCGCACACCAAGTTTTTGGCGCCGTTGCCGGGGATTGTTTTGTGTATGGACAACTGACGGTTCATCTTGTTGCTTAGATTAGGTATTTTTCTTCAGAGTTCTTAAGAATGAGTTCTAGAGTTTCATGATGATCTGTTGAAATCTGGCTGGCTGAGAAGCCATGTCTAATCTTATTGGATCGAGGTTTCAACTAATCATCACAAGAGCTTGTTGATTTCTATCAATCTTGCTATTGGAGCAATGATCTGCTAAGGCTTGGCTGGCCATTGGCCATGTCTAGTGTTTTGGACCGAAGCTTTCTTTGAAAGCTTGGCTGGCTGTGAAGCCATGTCTAATTCCTGGACCGGAGTCTTAGACTAGCATTGCAATGATTCCTGGAATCCAAATTAAGAATTCTGAAACCTTTATTTTCTATTTCCATATAATTTTCGAAAAAAAAAACACAAAAAAAAAATTTTCAAAATCATAAAAACCAAAAAGATTTTATGTTTCTTGTTTCAGTCTAGTGTCTAATTTTAAGTTTGGTGTCCTGCATGTATTGTTTATTTGATCTTGGTTCTATTTTCAAGTCAATAGTACAGGGAACTGAAGATTCAGAACATGCAGCAGAGGAATTACATAGAAAAAGCTGGGCGTTCAAAACGCCCAGTGAAGAAGGACAGACTGGCGTTTAAACGCCAGCCAGGGTGCCTGGTTGGGCGTTTAACGCCCAAAAAGGTAGTGCATTGGGCATTAAACGCCAGAATGTGCACCATTCTGGGCGTTTAACGCCAGGATGGCACAAGGGGGAGGATTTTGTTTTCAAATCAATTTTTTTTCAAGTTTTCAAAGTTTTTCAAAATCAAATCTTTTTCAAATCATATCTTTTCAATCAAATGTTTTCAAAATCAATTTCTTTCCTTTTTCAAAGATACTTGCTATCAATTAATGATTTGATTCAACATTTCAAGTCTGTTGCCTTTTTTGTTGAGAAAGGTTTAATGTTTGAATCATATCTTTTCTTGATAGCCAAGTTATTAATTTTTAAAATCAAATCTTTTTAAAATGTTTTTCAAATCATATCTTCTCAATCACATCTTTTTAAAACCAATCATATCTCTTTAATCACAACTTTTTCAAAATAGTTTTCAATCAAATCTTTTTGACTTCTAATTTCAAAATCATTTTCAAAAATCACTTGATTTCTTTCCCACTCTTATTTTCGAAAATTAATTAGTGTTTTTCAAAATGTTTTCAAATTCTTTAACTTAATTTTCGAAAAATTCTCTTCCTCTCTTCTCACATCCTTCTATTTATGGAGTACCACTCCTTCTCAATGCACAATTCGAACTCTATCTGATTAAGTTCAAATTCTTCTACCTCTTTCTTCTATTTTTCTGTTCTTCTGACACCTCAAGGAATCTCTATACTGTGACATAGAGGATTCCACATTTTCTTGTTCTCTTCTCTTTCATATGAGCAGGAGCAGAGACAAAGGCATTCTTGTTGAAGCTGACCCTGAACCTGAAAGGACCTTGAAGCGAAAGCTAAGAGAAGCTAAGGCACAATTCTCTATAGAGGACCTAACAGAAATTTTCAAAGAAGAAGAAGACATGGCAGCCGAAAACAACATCAATGCAAACAATGCAAGGAAGGTGCTGGGTGACTTTACTGCACCTACTCCCGACTTCTATGGGAGAAGCATCTCTATCCCTGCCATTAGAGCAAACAACTTTGAGCTTAAGCCTCAATTGGTTTCTCTAATGCAACAGAATTGCAAGTTTCATGGACTTCCATTGGAAGATCCTCATCAGTTTTTAGCTGAATTCTTGCAAATCTGTGACACTGTCAAGACTAATGGGGTAGACCCTGAGGTCTACAGACTTATGCTATTCCCTTTTGCTGTAAGAGACAAAGCTAGGACATGGTTGGACTCACAACCTAAAGAAAGCCTGGACTCATGGGAAAAGCTAGTCAATGCCTTCTTGGCAAAGTTCTTTCCACCTCAAAAATTGAGTAAGCTTAGAGTGGAAGTCCAAACCTTCAGACAGAAGGATGGAGAATCCCTCTATGAAGCTTGGGAAAGATACAAACAATTGATCAGAAAATGTCCTTCTGACATGCTTTCTGAATGGAGCATCATAGGTATTTTCTATGATGGTCTCTCTGAACTATCCAATATGTCTTTGGATAGCTCTGCTTGAGGATCTCTTCATTTGAAGAAGACGCCTACAGAAGCTCAAGAGCTAATTGAAATGGTTGCAAATAACCAATTCATGTACACTTCTGAAAGGAATCCTGTGAACAATGGGACTAATCAGAAGAAAGGAGTTCTTGAGATTGATGCTCTGAATGCCATTCTGGCTCAGAACAAGATATTGACTCAACAAGTCAATTTGATCTCTCAAAGTCTGTCTGGAATGCAAAATGCACCAAGCAGTACTAAGGACGCTTCATCTGAAGAAGAAGCCTATGCTCCTGAGAACCCTTCAATGGAAGAGGTGAATTACCTAGGAGAACCCTATGGAAACACCTATAATTCTTCATGGAGAAATCACCCAAATTTCTCATGGAAGAATCAAGAAAGACCTCAACAAGGTTTTAACAACAATAATGGTGGTAGAAACAGGTTTAGCAATGGCAAGCCTTTTCCATCATCTTCTCAGCAACAGACAGAGAATTCTAAGCAGAACCCCTCTGACTTAGCAACTATGGTCTCTGATCTAATCAAAACCACTCAAAGTTTCATGACTGAAACAAGGTCCTCCATTAGGAATTTGGAGGCACAAGTGGGACAGCTGAACGAGAAAGTTACTGAACTCCCTCCTAGTACTCTCCCAAGCAATACAGAAGAAAATCCAAAAGGAGAGTGCAAGGCCATCAACATGGCCGAATTTGGAGAGGAAGGAGAGGAAGTGAACGCCACTGAGGAAGACCTCAGTGGGCGTGCACTGACCTCCATTGAGTTCCCCAATGAGGAACCATGGAAATCTGAGGCTCAAAATGAGACCATAAAGATTCCATTAGACTTACTTCTGCCTTTCATGAGCTCTGATGAGTATTCTTCCTCTGAAGAGGATGAGTATGTCACTAAAGAGCAAGTTGCTAATTATCTTGGAGCAATCATGAAGCTAAATGATAAGTTATTTGGAAATGAGACTTGGGAGAATGAACCTCCTTTGCTCACCAAAGAACTGGATGACTTGTCTAGGCAGAAATTACCTCAAAAGAGACAAGATCCTGGGAAGTTTTCAATACCGTGTACCATAGGCACCATGACCTTCAAGAAGGCTCTGTGTGACTTAGGGTCAAGTGTAAACCTCATGCCTCTCTCTGTAATGGAGAAGCTAGGGATCTTTGAGGTGCAAGCTGCAAGAATCTCATTAGAGATGGCAGACAACTCAAGAAAACAAGCTCATGGACTTGTAGAGGATGTTTTGGTGAAGATTGAAAACCATTACATCCCTGCTGATTTCATAGTCCTAGAGACTGGGAAGTGCATGGATGAAACCATCATCCTTGGCAGACCCTTCCTAGCCACAGCAAAGGCTGTGATTGATGTTGATAGAGGCGAACTGATCATTCAATTGAATGAAGAATCCTTTGTGTTTAAGGCTCAAGGATATCCCTCTGTCACCATGGAGAGGAAGCATGAAGAGCTTCTCTCAAATCAGAGTCAAACAGAGCCCCCACAGTCAAACTCTAAGTTTGGTGTTGGGAGGCCACAACCAAACTCTAAGTTTGGTGTTGAACCCCCACATTCAAACTCTAAGTTTGGTGTTGGGAGGTTCCAACATTGCTCTGAGAAAATGTGAGGCTCCATGAGAGCCATCTGTCAAGCTACTGACATTAAAGAAGCGCTTGTTGGGAGGCAACCCAATGTTATATGTTATCTATTTTCCTTTGTTATTCTATTTTATTTTGTAGGTTGATGATCATGAGAAGTCACAAAATCAATGAAAAAGCAAAAACAGAATGAAAAACAGGAAGAAAAATAGCACACCCTGGAGGAAGAACTTACTGGCATTTAAACGCCAGTAAGAGTAGCAGTTGGGCGTTTAACGCCCAGTCTGGCACCATTCTGGGCGTTTAACGCCAGAAAGGGGCACCAGACTGGCGTTAAACGCCAGAAAAGGGCAAGAACCTGGCGTTAAACGCTAGAAATGGGCACCAGCCCGGCGTTTAACGCCAGAATTGGCTCAAAACGTGATTTTGCTTGCCATTTGGTGCAGGGATGACTTTTCCTTGACACCACAGGATCTGTGGACCCCACAGGATCCCCACCAACCCCACCACTCTCTCTCTTCTTCCCCATTCACCAATCACCTCAATACCTCTTCCCCAAAAACCCTTCACCTATCAAATCCCATCTTCCTCTTTACCACTCACATCCATCCTTCATAAAACCCCACCTACCTCACCATTCAAATTCAAACCACTTTCCCACCCAAACCCACCCTCACTTGACCGAACCTTACCCTCCCCCCTCCCCTATATAAACCCTTCTTCACCCCTTCATTTTCACACAACCTAAACACCACTTCTCCCCCTCTTTGGCCAAACACAAAAGCCATTCCCTTCTTCCTCATTTCTTCTTCTTCTACTCTCTTCTTTCTTCTTTTGCTCGAGGACGAGCAAACCTTTTAAGTTTGGTGTGGTAAAAGCGTTGATTTTTCGTTTTTCCATAACCATTTATGGCATCCAAGGCCGGAGAAACCTCTAGAAAGAGGAAAGGGAAGGCAAAAGCTTCTACCTCCGAGTCATGGGAGATGGAGAGATTTATCTCAAGGGTGCATCAAGACCACTTCTATGAAGTTGTGGCCTTGAAAAAGGTGATCCCCGAGGTCCCTTTTTCACTCAAAAAGAGTGAATATCCGGAGATCCGACATGAGATCCGAAGAAGAGGTTGGGAAGTTCTTACCAACCCCATTCAACAAGTCGGAATCTTAATGGTTCAAGAGTTTTATGCCAATGCATGGATCACCAAGAACCATGATCAAAGTGTGAACCCGGATCCAAAGAATTATCTTACTATGGTTCGGGGGAAATACTTGGATTTTAGTCCGGAAAGTGTAAGGTTGGCATTCAATTTGCCCATGATGCAAGGAGATGAACATCCTTACACTAGAAGGGTCAACTTTGATCAAAGGTTGGACCAAGTCCTCACAGTCATATGTGAAGAGGGCACCCAATGGAAGAGAGATTCAAGAGGGAAGCCGGTTCAATTGAGAAGGCATGACCTCAAACCCGTGGCTAGAGGATGGTTGGAGTTTATCCAACGCTCAGTCATTCCCACTAGCAACCGGTCCGAAGTTACTCTAGACCGGGCCATCATGATTCATAGCATCATGATTGGAGAAGAAGTGGAAGTTCATGAGGTTATAGCCCAAGAACTCTATAAGGTGGCGGACAAGTCCTCTACCTTAGCAAGGTTAGCCTTCCCTCATCTCATTTGTCACCTCTGTTATTCAGTTGGAGTTGACATAGAGGGAGACATCCCTATTGATGAGGACAAGCCCATCACTAAGAAGAGGATGGAGCACACAAGAGACCCCACTCATCATGAGATCCCTGAGATGCCTCAAGGGATGCACTTTCCTCCACAAAACTATTGGGAGCAACTGAACACCTCCCTAGGAGAACTGAGTTCCAACATGGGACAACTAAGGGTGGAGCACCAAGAACACTCCATCATCCTCCATGAAATTAGAGAAGATCAAAGGATCATGAGAGAGGAGCAACAAAGACAAGGAAGAGACATTGAGGAGCTCAAGCACTCCATAGGATCTTCAAGAGGAAGAAAGAGCCGCCATCACTAAGGTGGACCCGTTCTTTAATCTCCTTGTTCTTTATTTCCTGTTTTTCGAAAATTAATGCTTATGTTTGTCCATGATTGTGTCTTGTGATCATTAGTGTCTTAGTGTCTATGCCTTAAAGTTATGAATTTCCTATGAATCTATCACCTTTCTTAAATAAACAAATGTTCTTAAATTGAAAAAGAAAAAGAATTGCATGAATTTTGAATTTTATAGCAGTTTAATTATTTTGATGTGGTGGCATTACTTTTGTCTTCTGAATGTATGCTTAAACAGTGCATATGTCTTTTGAATTTGTGGTTCATGAATGTTGGCTCTTGAAAGAATGATGAAAAAGGAGACATGTTACTGAGGATCTGAAAAATCATTAAAAATGATTCTTGAAGCAAGAAAAAGCAGTGAATACAAAAAAAAAGAGGCGAAAAAAAAAACCGAAAAAAAAGAAAGAGAAAAAGAAAGAAAAAGAAAGAATAAAGTTGTGATCCAAGGCAAAAAGAGTGTGCTTAAGAACCCTGGACACCTCTAATTGGGGACTCTAGCAAAGCTGAGTCACAATCTAAAAAGGTTCACCCAATTATGTGTCTGTGGCATGTATGTATCCGGTGGTAATACTGGAAGACAGAGTGCTTTGGGCCACAGCCAAGACTCATAAAGTAGCTGTGTTCAAGAATCATCATACTTAACTAGGAGAATCAATAACACTATCTGGATTCTGAGTTCCTAAAGAAGCCAATCATTCTGAGTTTCAAAGGATAGAGTGAGATGCCAAAACTGTTCAGAGGCAAAAAGCTAAAAGCCCCGCTCATCTAATTAATACTGATCTTCATAGATGTTTTTGGAATTCATTGCATATTCTCTTCTCTTTATCTTATTTGATTTTTAGTTGCTTGGGGACAAGCAACAATTTAAGTTTGGTGTTGTGATGAGCGGATAATTTGTACGCTTTTTGGCATTATTTTTAGTATGTTTTTAGTATGATCTAGTTAGTTTTTAGTATATTTTTATTAGTTTTTAGTTAAAATTCACTTTTCTGGACTTTACTATGAGTTTGTGTATTTTTTTGTGATTTCAGGTATTTTCTGGCTGAAATTGAGGGACCTGAGCAAAAATCTGATCCAGAGACTGAAAAGGACTGCAGGTGCTGTTGGATTCTGACCTCCCTGCACTCGAAGTGGATTTTCTGGAGCTACAGAAGCCCAATTGGCGCGCTCTCAACGGCGTTGGAAAGTAGACATCCTGGGCTTTCCAGCAATATATGATAGTCCATACTTTGCCCAAGATTTGATGGCCCAAACCGGCGTTCAAAGTCACCCTTAGGAATTCCAGCGTTAAACGCCGGAACTGGCACCTAAATGGGAGTTAAACGCCCAAACTGGCATAAAAGCTGGCGTTTAACTCCAAGAAGAGTCTCTACACGAAATTGCTTCATTGCTCAGCCCAAGCACATACCAAGTGGGCCCGGAAGTGGATTTTTATGTCATTTACTCATCTCTGTACACCCTAGGCTACTAATTTTCTATAAGTAGGACCTTTTACTATTGTATTGAGATATCGGGGTAGCTATCTTCATTTTATGCTATCTTAGATCATTGGGAGGCTGGCCTCACGGCCATGCCTAGACCTTGTTCTTATGTATTTTCAACGGTGGAGTTTCTACACACCATAGATTAAGGTGTGGAGCTCTGCTGTACCTCGAGTATTAATGCAATTACTATTGTTCTTTTATTCAATTCCGCTTGTTCTTTGTCCAAGATATCACTTGTTCTTCAACTTGATGAATGTGATGATCCGTGACACTCATCATCATTCTCACCTACGAACGTGTGACTGACAACCACCTCCGTTCTACCTTAGATTGGGTGAATATCTCTTGGATTCCTGATACACGATGCATGGTTGATCGCCTGACAACCGAGTGCTCGCCTGACAAACGAGCCAGCCATTCCATGAGATCAGAGTCTTCGTGGTATAGGCTAGAACTGATGGCGGCATTCAAGAGAATCCGGAAGGTCTAACCTTGTCTGTGGTATTCTGAGTAGGATTCAATGATTGAATGACTGTGATGTGCTTCAAACTCCTAGTAGGCGGGGCGTTAGTGACAGACGCAAAAGAATCACTGGATTCTATTCCGGCCTGACCGAGAACCGACAGATGATTAGCCTATGCTGTGACAGAGCATAGGAACGTTTTCACTGAGAGGATGGGAGGTAGCCACTGACAACGGTGAAACCCTTGCATAAGCTTGCCATGGAAAGGAGTAAGAAGGATTAGATGAAGACAGTAGGAAAGCAGAGAGACGGAAGGGAAGGCATCTTCATACGCTTATCTGAAGTTCCTACCAATGAATTACATAAGTACCTCTATCTTTATCTTTATGCTTTATTCGTATATCATTATACCCATTTGAGTCTGCCTGACTAAGATTTACAAGGTGACCATAGCTTGCTTCATACCAACAATCTCCGTGGGATCGACCCTTACTCGCGTAAGGTTTATTACTTGGACGACCCAGTGCACTTGCTGGTTAGTTGTGCAAAGTTGTGTTTATGCCATGGTATTGAGCACCAAGTTCTTGGGGCCATTACTAGGGATTATTTGAGTTGTGAAAAGTAGTGATCACAATTTCGCACACCAACCTTCCCAAGCCAAGAGCACAAAATTCTACCCTAAAGCCCAACCAAACATTTTATCAAACACTTGGTGGGTATACAAAGAAAGCATGGTAAATATGCAAGAATAGTAAAATCTAATAACTACAAATTGCAAGAAAAGTAAATTCACCACTCAAATCAACAATAAAAGAACAACAAACATTAAATTGCATTAAAAGAAAATCCAAATCCAACATGAGTGTTCATAAACATATAAGAGACATAAAAGTAAAATTGACAAAAGAACTAAGAAGAATAGAATATTAGAAACAAAAAATTAGAAAGGAAACAAGATGAAATCAAGAAATCATGCCTAGATCTAAGATGGATTAACCCAACCTAATTCTAGAGAGAAGAGGGAGCTTCTCTCTCTAGAAACTAACCTACATGATGCTAATGCTACAAAACAATTGCTCCCCCTTTGCCCAAGCTTGAAATCTGCATGAAATAGCATTGGAAATGAGTTGGGTTGGGCCCAAAATGCTCTAGAATTCGCTGCCCACGATTTCACTTTAGTGAACCACGTGCTCAATCAGCTCGCACGCGTACATTGCGCATGCGCGTCCCTTCGACGCAAAGCAACTAAGGCAAATTTTATATCATTTCGAAGCCCCGGATATTAGCTTTCCAACGCAACTGGAACTACCTCATTTAGACCCTTGTAGCTCAAGTTATGGTCGTTTGAGTGCGAAGAGGTCAGACTTGACAGCTTTACGGTTCCTTCATTTATTCATGAGTTTTCCCACTTGCATGCTTTTCTCCTCACTTCTTCCATCCAATACTTGCCTTATGAACCTGAAATCACTCAACAAAAACATCAAGGCATCGAATGGAATTAAAGTGAATTAAAATCACCAATTTTAGGGCCTAAAAAGCATGTTTTCATATTTAAGCACAAATCAAGGGAGAATTACAAAATCATGCTATTTCATTGAATAAATGTGGGAAAAGGGTGATAAAATCCCCTAAAATAAGCACAAGATAAACCACAAAATTGGGGTTTATCAAATCTCCCCACACTTAAACTAAGCATGTCCTCATGCTAAAATCAAGAAAGAAGCAAGGGGTATCACATTTATTCAATGCAAACTAACTACATGCAACCTATCTATATGCAATCTATCTATATGCAATCTATCTACATGAATGCAATTGCTTGGTCAAAATAATTCAACTTCTAAGAATACATATACAAGCACAAGGGCTAAGGCAATAGCAATCAAATCAACCCACAATTGAATTGAATCATTGAAAGATTTTACAAACTTGCAAGAAAAGATGATCATGGGTGGAGGCATGTAATTGAGCGATCGAACCCTCACCGGATGTGTATTCGCTCTAAGCACTCAAGTGTATAGGGTTGATTCCCTCAATTTTCCCCTAATCTTGCTTTTCAAGATTTGTTTTTCATCTAACAATCAACAATTATTTCATGCATGCTTACAAATATCATGAGGTCTTTCCCATAGGTTGTAATGGGGCTAGGGTCAAGGTAAGGATGCATATGGTCAAGTGAGCTTGAAATTCGAATCTTTGATTAACTTAAACTTTCCACCTAACCTATGACAACCTATACAATTCTAAACAAACCTAACTACCCATTCTTCACTTTTTCACACACTCGTGCATTCTCTTTTTGATCACCACACATATGCATTGATTCTTATTGAGCTTTACTTGGGGCATTTTGTCCCCTTTTTATTACTTGTCTTTTTCTTTCTTTTTCTATTTTATATATATATATATATATATATATATATATATATATATATTCTTTATTTTATATTTTTTTTGCAATAAAGTATATATAAAAGTATCAATGCAGATGGTTTTACATTCAATGCATGAGTATGTACCCAATTTCCCAAAATATTGACAAAAATACAAAAATACACTTTCATCCCAACCAATGTTCCCAACTCTCCCAAACTTGAATGATAAACACTCTCACTAGCCTAAGCTAATCAAAGATCTAAATAAGGACATTTATTATTTTTCGCTTTAGGCTTGTAATGTGCTAAAATTAAGAACAAATGGGTTAAGCATAGGCTCAAGATTGGTTAACAATGGAAGATAAAAGGTAGGCTATTTGGGTAAGTGAGCTAATTGAAACGATGGCCTCAATCATATAGAATCAAACAAATCAAAAATTACAATCATAGAAAGAGAATAATGCACACAAGAATGAAAATAAGTGGCTATATGATGTAACTACACAATTAGGCTCAAATCTCACATGCTTGTGTTCTTAGCTTAAAAACATGATCCACAATTGTATAATTTAAGCAAGTTCTAAAAAAAAATTTTTTTTCTCAATCAATTGGGGTGCCCTATAGATAAAATTCTTGGAAAATATCATGATTTTGACTAAGTTTAATATATACATATGCAAAACAAGAAAATACAACTTAAAATCCTAAAATGAAATGCAAAAGTGTTGGGATTAGAAACTTATTACCCAAAAATACCGAGTGGTCGGATGACCTCCCCACACTTAAAAGTTTGTACCGTCCTTGGTGCACTTAAAGATGAGCAAGGGGGTACGGCGACCTTCCTAGTTGCTACCTTCAGCTGGTAGATCAACCGGTTGCTGCGTGTTCTACTCCTGCTTCCATTTTTTCTTATGATGACTTATCCTGAACAATAGAAAACAGGATAGTAAGAAAAGTGAATGTGCAAGCAAGGAAGCGTAAATTGTTGGAACGAGGTAAATCACTAGAATGAAGTGAATGGATTAGTGTGACATTGATGAAAAATAGGGGTGTGGGTCCTAACTTGCATGCAGTTTAGAACTCACACCCTAGTATTTGAAAGCCATGTCACAATTATACAAAAGAAGTATGCACTTCACTCATTCTAGTGTGCTTGAAATACTTCAAAAGACTTGTAGGTTAAGTCAACCAAACAAGTAGTGAAGAGGCATGAAAGCATTCAAGCAATTAATCAAGCAATTGTGAAATTGGATAGTGCATGGACATTGATTGATGTGTAAGTAACTTAGTGAACAAAATGGTATATATGAAACTTAGATAACAAACAATGACACATGTTGAAGTTGTTGCAACACCTTAGTGACATAGAGGTGAAACACATGGATGCTATAGAATTTAGGAAAAAGGAATATGAAAGTAGAAATCAATCACATAGCAAGCATGGTCCACAAAGTTTAGAAAGCTCAAAAATATGTCACTAGGTAAGCTTTCGATCCAATTTCACAAATCTACAATCTCAATGCGTGAAATAAGTGATGTGAATAAGGTAAATCATAAACAAGCATCACCTAAAAAAAATGCAATGATAATATACAATTGCCTGACAATGCATGATGAATGCATGGTGGCCAAAACATGCAATTCATAAGAGTTTAGAAGCTTAAAGGCAATGTAACATGTACTTGGTGTTCAAAAACATTAAGCATTAAGAACCCAAAACCAAGTAACAACATATAATCTCAACAATTAAATCCAACAATAAGAATTAACAATAATTATGCTAAGATAGCATTTAGTTAATAATAGGCAACAAGAATTAGCAACAAAATCAGTGATCCAACACTTATAATGAAAAATAGAAAATAAAATGAAAATGTACTAATTAAACAATTAACCAACTAACTAAAAGAAGTGGTTATGGATAGTGTTTGGTAGTGTTGGATGATGAGTGAGAGAAGGGAAGAAGAGAGAGAAAGAAAGAAATAGAAAGAAGAGAAGAAAAAGAAGATTGGTGAAACATGGCAATCCACGCGTGCGCGTCATGTGCGCGTAAGCGTGGATTGATGAAATGGAAGCGACGCATACGCGTGCGGTGCGCTCGTACGTCGGTGGGTTATTTTGAGATCGGCGCACCCGTGCAAGGTACGTGTGCGCGTGCCTTGGGGCACAAGGTTGGCACACTCTAGGCACAACTCTCGGGAAAATGTATGGAGGGGCGGAAAAATTCAATCCATGCATACGCGTACATGGCGCGTGCGCGTGGATGGTTGAAAATACTTGGGTCACGCGTACGCGTAGAGTGCGCGTTCACGTGGATGGTGCTCTGTTTTTCAAAATTTTTCTATGTTTTTGCACCAAACCAAGCATTCCAAACCTCCAAACAACTACCTAAACATCATAAAACCTTTTTTAACCTACTAGACTCCCAATTAAACTTAACTAATCAAACAAAACATGAAATTAAACCTAAATTACTAATATTTACAAAGGAGAAAAAAAATGAAAAGATGTTACCATGGTGGGGTGTCTCCCACTTAGCACTTTTGTTTATTGTCCTTAAGTTGGACTTATGGGGAGCTCCTCATCAAGGTGGCTTGTGCTTAAAGCTATCCTTGAACATCCACCAATGCTTGAATCTCCAATAAGCTCCATTCTTCAAAATTACTATCTTCAAGCCTTGATGGAGTTCCGCACAAGCTATGAGCTCCCAAAGGTGACCCTCATGTATTCCCGGATCCCATACCTTGTTTCGACACCCATCTTGAAGTTTATCATCATTAATCCATTTGGGTGGTAAGTAAGATGAATTCTCAATAAGGCGACCAAACATCGTCCTAGGCCCATGCAATCTAATTCTACGCCCAACCTTGCTATTAAGCTTTGAACATGTAACCATCATGATCCTAGAAGAATGTTTCCAACCACTACATGACTCTTTCTTACTCCTCAATCCACAAAGAGCTCTAAGTTGACCATCATTTTCAAGCAAACCATATTCAAGTGGGAAAGTAAAGATTAGAGATAAGAATTTTACCCATTTGAATGTTGTGTAGGATGATGGTGACTTAGGAAGGGATGTCTCCAATGGTCTTGCAAGTTCTACTCCCTTGTGCTCTTCTTTGATTATCACCACCTCTTCACAAGCTTCTTCAATTTTAACCTCTTCCTCTTGGTAGCTTCCTTCCAATACAATCTCTTCTTCATTGCTCACCAAGGGTATGGGAGGTGAGGTATTTCCTTCCTTGATCTCAATTTCAAGCCCAATGGGAGAGGATTCAATTATAGATAAGAAATTCTCAATGATTGAATCCATCTCTTGATCAACCTCTTCCAATCTTTCATCACTCATACTATGCCTTGGAGGTTGCGCATTACCCTCCTCAACATCATTTTCAAGTTCAATGGAAGAAAGTTCAACAACTTCCACAAGATCATCAACAATATCACTTGGTGTGGATGTGCCATCCAACTTGAAATCCACCTCTTGTTCAACTTCGCCTAGGTCTTCAACCACTTCTTCTTCATTAACAATATTTCCCTCCTCCAATTGTTGCAAGACATACCCCATCTCCTTGTCCTCATGTCGAGATTCTAAAATCTCCTTCATGCTCCTTTCTTCAGTTAATTTCTCACATTCATTCATGGAGATGCTTTGCTTGTTGCATGAGTCCCATGAGTTCAGAGTAGCGGTAATGTTAGCAAACTGAACCATGATTTTTTCAAATATGGGAGGTGATTCATCTTGTGGTTGAGAGTTCTCATACATTGGAGGTGGTTCATCTTGGTAATAGTATAGAGGTGGTGGTTCTTGAGGGTATTGGGGGTTGAATTGGGGTGGTTCTTCATGTGGTTCATATGGTTCACAAGGTAGTTGGTATGGTGAATATGGATTATGGTCATAATGAGGTGTTTGGTGAAAATAGGCTTGTGAGTGTGGTTGAGGTTCATGTTGAGGATATGACTCATAAGCATATGGTGGTGGTTCATGAAAATCACAAGGAGATTCACCATAGCCATTTGATTGGTATGCATCATAGAATGGCCCTTCTTCATAGAACATTAGTGGAGGTTGTTGCCATGAGGATTGATCATATGCATATGGCTCCTCCCACCTTTGGTTATCCCATTCTTAATACACATCTTCATTGTAACCCTCATTTCCTACAACATAGTTAGAACCAAACTCATAGCCAAAGTGAGAATTCATGACAGCAAGAGAAAATGAAAACAAAATCAAATAAGAAGCAAGAAAATTAAATCCTAAAACTAGCAAAAACTAACAAAGAAGTAAAAGGAAAGCATATTTACAATATTCACATATACACAATAACCAATAACATAACACCATTGCAACTCCCCAGCAACGGCGCCATTAATTTGATTGCGAGAATCGTGTTGGTTAGAAATTTCACAAAAAATAATTTCGTTGGTAGTATAGTTCCCAACCGACAAACAACTCTCACATCAAATTAAAATGTGTGGTATTGTCACATGTACAAACCCCAATGAAAATTAATCGAAGTATTTAGACTCCGGGTCGTCTCCCTAGGAATCACAATGAAGTGCTTGGTTATTGGCTATAGGGTGTGTTTTTGGGGTTTTTTAGAATGATAGACATGAAAGTAAATGATAAGGAATTTCAAATAACAAAAAGGGCTTGGCAAGGATTGGTGGTCAAGGATCTCTATCCTAATCACTAACCACAACATGAGAATTGGTAAAGATTAACCCCACTAAGTTAACCCCTAACTAATTCTAGAGGAAAGACAAGTGAGCTATGTCAATCCAAGTTCATAAGTTCTAGTTCTCCACCAATTTAATTAGTGAGATCTAGAGTTAATGACTCCCAATCGTCAATCACTTGGACATTAGTAACTCAAGAGTTCCTAAGTTACCTTCCCAAGCCAAGAGCACAAAATTCTACCCTAAAGCCCAACCAAGCATTTTATCAAACACTTGGTGGGTATATAAAGAAAGCATGGTAAATATGCAAGAATAGTAAAATCTAACAGCTACAAATTGCAAGAAAAGTAAATTCACCACTCAAATCAACAATAAAAGAACAACAAACATTAAATTGCATTAAAAGAAAATCCAAATCTAACATGAGTGTTCATAAACATATAAGAGACATAAAAGTAAAATTGACAAAAGAACTAAGAAGAATAGAATATTAGAAACAAAAAATTAGAAAGGAAACAAGATGAAATCAAGAAATCATGCCTAGATCTAAGATGGATTAACCCAACCTAATTCTAGAGAGAAGAGGGAGCTTCTCTCTCTATAAACTAACCTACCTGATGCTAATGCTACAAAACAATTGCTCCCCCTTTGCCCAAGCTTGAAATCTGCATGAAATAGCATTGGAAATGAGTTGGGTTGGGCCCAAAATGCTCTAGAATTCGCTGCCCACGATTTCACTTTAGTGAACCACGTGCTCAATTGGCACATACGCGTACATTGCGCGTGCGCAACCCTTAGACGCAAAGCAACTAAGGCAAATTTTATATCATTTCGAAACCCTGGATATTAGCTTTCCAACGCAACTGGAACCACCTTATTTAGACTCTTGTAGCTCAAGTTATGGTCGTTTGAGTGCGAAGAGGTCAGGCTTGACAGCTTTACAGTTCCTTCATTTCTTCATGAGTTTTCCCACTTGCATGCTTTTCTCCTCACTTCTTCCATCCAATACTTGCCTTATGAACCTGAAATCACTCAACAAAAACATTAAGGCATCGAATGGAATTAAAGTGAATTAAAATCACCAATTTTAGTGCCAAAAAAGCATGTTTTCATATTTAAGCACAAATCAAGGGAGAATTACAAAATCATGCTATTTCATTGAATAAATGTGGGAAAGGGTGATAAAATCCCCTAAAATAAGCACAAGATAAACCACAAAATTGGGGTTTATCATGGTGCCAACCACTAACCAACTCTTTCTTGCTTCCCACTCCATAAAGAGCTCTAAGCTTACCATCCGTTTCAAGCAAACCATATTCAAGCGGGAAAGTAAAGCTCAAGGATAAGAATTTTACCCACTTGAATGTTATGTTAGATGCCGAGTTAGGAAGGGATGTTTCCAAAGGTCTTGCAAGTTCTACTCTCTTATGCTCTTCTTTAACTACCTCCACCTCTTGACAAGCATCTTTCATGTCCACTTGTTGATAAGGTTCTTCATATTCAATCAATTCCTCACCAACCTCTTCTAACTCTTCTCCATCCATCATGTCACAACTCGGAGATAATGTGGAATCTATCTCATCATCAACCTTAATTTCAATGGAAGAGGAATCCTCAAACCCAAATAGATCATGCGTTGGTGTGGAATCATCATCAAGAGGAAGATTTTTTGCTTGCTAGACTTCTTCCAATTCTTCATCATTCACCATATTCTTTGGAGGTTGTGTACCCTCCCCAACATCACTTTTAAGCTCAACGAAAGAAGGTTTAACAAGATCATCGAGGTGATTGGTTAGTGTGGACAAGAACTCACCAATGATAGAATCCATTTCTTGATCAACCTCTCATAATTCTTCAACCGCTCCCTTCGGCTCAATTATCTCAATTTTCTCTTCTTGTTGCAATTCTTGCTTCAACTCCTCTTCTTCACCTTGAAGCTCCAAGTTCACTTCTTTACTATGCTCTTTGGTTGATCCTCTACATTTGTCAATGGGAGTGCTTTGATCGCATGAGCGTAGGTGGGAGGCTATGCGTTAACGGCTTCCGTCATGGTAGCCACCATGGTTCCTAGCCTCTCTAGCTCCTTTTGCTCCTCTTCTTTTTGCCTTTGACAATAAGCTAGAAGTTCTTGTTGTTCTTGCATTAGTGGTTGGAGAAATTTGTCCAATAAAGGCAGTGGTGGATGATAGGGTTCATTGTTTGAAGGAAAGGTGTCATAATTAGAAGGTGGTTCATATTGGTGAGAATCTTGAGGTGGTGTATAAGGTGATATATGATATAAATAATGAAATGATTTGATGTGAAATATTTGAGCAAGTGCAAAAATGTATGAGTAATAAATGAGACATAATTAATGGAAATGATGATATTGACGAGTTGGATGTGGGGAATGTGGTAGGGCACTAATCCCTCGATTCATTCTCCCATATTCCTTGTGATTGTGTTATGTAGGATGTGAGGAAAGTGGAAGGACACTAATCCCTCGACGTATTTTCTCACATTCTTTCTCTCTATCTGCAAGGTGGTAGGGCACTAATCCCTCGATCGGTATGGCACGGCCTCACTAGAGGAAGGTGGTAGGACACTAATCTTCCGATTTATTTTTCCCTGTTGTATTCCTCTAGGAGAAGGTGGTAGGCACTAATTCCCCGATGTTATGCCTCCTGGAGATGCACAGACAAGAGACGCCGTCTGGGTTAGCTACCAGAATGTGTCAGATTCTGGTAGTATAACCAACACATGAGCTCACGACCATTAGAATAGGCATGCATCATGTGCATTTGTATGATTTGTGTGAGTATGCATTTGTATTAGTTTGCCTAATTACTTAACTATAGTTAACTGCTATCTGATCTATTTGTTGTATTTATATCTTATTTATGCTTTCCTTGCTTGAATGGTATGTTTGTGCAACTGAGAGACTCCTCGTATGGCAGAGGTGTGACAAGGGTAGTTCCACCCACTACAAGAAAAATACACATTCAGCCACACTTTTTTTAAGCTACATTTGAAAAGCGTAGCCTATTCTATGAATAGGCTACGCTTTTTTCCGTGTTGCCTTTTTATATGAGAAAAGGATACACAATTGTGGCATCATTTAAAAAGTGTAGCCTTAGGTATTTTAGAAATCACTTATAAAGCGTAGCCGTAGGTTGATATCTATAGATTCACTTTTCATATCAAAGGAGACGCTTTTAAAGAGTAGCCTATTTATTAAGTTTTGGGTACGTTTTAAAAGTGATGCCTAATGTGTCTAGAGTAAAAAATTAGACACTTGGTAAATTTTTTCCCTCTCCTCAACTTTTTCCTGGTGTAAAGCACACACTGTAAGCTAACACTTGGTGAAAATTTTCATTCCCTCCAAAGCTCAGAATTGAAGTCACCCTCTCAGTAGAGAAGAAAACCCACCTGCACTCCTACACCGCGAGAAGAAAACCCTGCCTCCAGCACCGCGCGAAGAGCCTGAAGCCTCACCGTCGCGAAGATCATCGCACCCCAGTCCCCACTCACCACTCAGCGCCACACCGTCGTGAAGATCGTGAAGCTCACACCATCGTGAACCCTCCTGCACTGATCGTCGCGCGCCGCCCATACCACCATCGTGAACCCTCTTGCACTGATCTCCGCACCACTCACGACTTTGCCACTCACCGTCACCTGTGCCCTCCTGCATTGATCGTCAGCTGCGCCCTCACCATCGTCATCTCTGCGCTCAGCTCATCCTCTCTGCGCTCACATCGTCGAGAAGGTATTCTAAAGATTTCTGTTTGGTTCTGAAATTTGGGTGGTTTAGAGTTCCAATTTTAGGGTTTTTAATTTGGGGGTTTGGTATAATAATCTGGTTTATATGCAATTGTGAAATGTGAATTGATGAACAAGCCATGTATTGTTGATGAAAATGCATACTATTTATTTATTTCCATCCGCGTCTACTCGTTCTTCTTACCTCTGAGCATTCTGGTTCCTTTCTCCTTTGAATCTGCTGCTGCTTGTGCAATCTGATAATGAGCATTTTTTTGAATGGTTGAGTATATGGCTAAATTTATTGCTTTAATCACTAGGTGCTGTGTTAAGGAAGAAACAAAATTTTTTCTGCAACCCAGCATGTTTAAGGAAAGTCGCAAGCTTCTACTGCTGTCTCTAGACGAGAAATCCACAGACTACTGTTAGGGAGGTCTAGAAGACGATGAAGGCATAGGATGGCAAATGCTGACAGGTAAATTCAGAGATGAACTACATATATATAGGGAGTAAGCTTCGCTTCTGCATTAGTGTGCCAGATACCTTGGCATGGCTTGTTTTGTTGCTATGCCCAATGATTTTTATTATTTAATTAGCAGAGTATAGAAGTTGAGACCCTGTTCTGGTTATATTACTATCTTATTTGTTGACTGATATTTGCATCACTTTACTAGCTTCTTTTAGCTTTTCGAATTAATTGTTTTAAAAGGCAATGCAATTTCATGGCGCTCACTGCCTCCTTGATTTCTAGGTTTAGCATATCAATGTCATTATTATTTTAGATCACATAGGTTTGGACTGGCTGGCTGTCATTAGATCACAGAAAGTGGTCAACTGAATAGGGTATTTACTGAAATTATTTTTGTGATAGAAAAGAATTTCAAATTTGTTTGGGGCAATATGCAAAAGAGAAGGTTGTTACTTGTTAGTGGATTAGCAACTTATTTGGCAGGTGAAAATATCCTGGTAGCTTTCTCATGTAATTTCACCTGAAATTCGAATGAGTTCTATTGCACTTTGCTACTTGCAGGGTGGGACTGTTTCGGCTATGACATTAGATATGGGAATACTTCTTGGGGTAAGCCTTTCAACATCCTTTTTGACTTCTTACAATGACTTGATATTTTTAAAACTTTTGGAACTAAGTCTGTTTTTTTATTAGATCACTTGTGTTAACAGGAAAAATCAATTAGTATTGTATATTACAGCCTGCTTTTCAATATATTTCTTGTCAAGTTGTTTCTTCGAAAGCTTTTTAAGAAAGGTGGGGGCCTGAAAGTACTTAAGGTGTTTTGGATGCTAATTTTTAGTTTTGTTTGTAACCCGGTTTCTGTACGCACCTGCTCCCCTCTAAATTCTTCAACTTGAATACCCTTTTTTTCCTATTTATTGCTTATTTTAAATTTTATTTGTGATTTCATACGTATATCTATATGCAGGATGCTGAAGTGAGGCAGAAGAAGCTTTAGTGTTATACTGATATTGACAGGTTGGTGTTCACATTGTATAATCAAATTTATAAAAATATTACCAGAATAGAAAATATTTAGTTGTCAAGTAAAAGTGGAAGGTGATGTTTTGGTATCTGTTGTATATTAATTCATATGATATTGTAATGAAGCACAGTTGCTTTGAATTTTAGTGCTATTCTGAGATTGACATGTGCAATTTGGTTTCTTTGTTTTAGGTTAAGGGTTTCGATACTATAGAATAGATAAATATTATAACTCATGTGCCAGATACTTTGGATTTATAGTGGCTGTCTTACTGTGTGAAGCTTATAGTTTTATATTAATGTGTGTGTGTACTTGTGTTGACTTTATTTGAAATAGTGAAGACTGGTCCTAACAGTTTATGGATTACTATTTATTTTTTAATTTATGCAGGATCCGCAATTGGATTCAAGTTGGATAGTCTTTTAAAGCTTACTGACACTTGTGCTTCTAACAATAAGATGACATTGATGCACTATATTTGCAAGGTATAATAACAATTGCACTATTTTTGACCTCTGCTCAAGGTCAGGTAAATAATTATTATTCTGATTAGGGATTTTGATGATTGGAACTTCTGATTAGGGGTTTTGATTATTGTTACTTGATGTATATATCTCCTCACTGTTATAAATTCCTTCATTGATAATATTTTAAGTTCTTGCTTTCTTATCATCTTGTACTTTGTTCAAGAGTTGTTGCAGTTGGGAGCTCCTGAGATTGTTCCAGATTATCCAATTCTTTCTGTTGACGACCTAGCAGATCAAATAGCCGAGGTTTTCAACTTTTTTGGGTGAGTAAGTTCAAGCTTAATCTGTAATTGATTTCCATTTAATGACACAAAGAAAATTAGTTTACACCAATTTCCATTAGGCCTTGAATATTGGCAGTTGTTCATTTTGAGAAGGCAATCTGACCCCAACATTCTTTTTGTCTGCAGTCTTAGTGCAGTAATGTGCATAGGAGTAGCTGCCGGGGCTTACATTCTTACCTTATTTGCTATAAGTTATTATGTTGGTGCTATGCAGCCTCTCCCCTTTTTAAATTACATTAGAGTTTCAATGATGGATCGTTCAATTTTTCTAATGTTTTTATGTGATATACTGTGTGATTTTTCTGTTGCCATCATCTTCTAACTGCTTCTCACTGCTCACCCAGCACCACCAGCATCTGCTCCATATTTAAAATTAACCTTTGTTGTCTATTGTGAAGTTAGCTTATAACTTCTCACTGCTCCAGCTCTTCCGTGGCGACACTATCATCATCAAGGTCACTTTCTTACCCTCCTCTATCTTCTTACTTACCTTCCTCTTACTGTGTCTTAGCTCTTAATTGATTTATTCGATTCCTCACAAAAAAGTACTCTTTTTTAGAGTCTCTTACTGGGGTGCTGTTTTCGTTTTGTTCTTTCTTAACAGATGGTGGTGTGAGATTTTGAATTTTATACTGTGGAGTACTAGGCCATGTATACTAAGAAGAAGATCATGATTGATTGACATGGTTGCAAATAGAGTTGGATTAAACTTAAAATGTTATTTATTTGTATCTAATGAAAGCATTTCGAGTTTGGAGTACAACTATTAGAATGTCTTAAAGTTTTCATTAATTTATCTCTTATATTTGTTCTTTATGTTGCAACTTCTAAGTCAGATGGGGTTTTTGATTTATATATGTTTGCAGGGCAAGAAAAGGAGGGATACTGTTTGCATAGCTCTTGCTGATGACACCTGTGAAGAGACCAAGATCAGGATGAACAAAGTTGTGAGGTCGAATTTGCGGGTTCGTCTTGGAGATGTTGTGTCCGTGCACCAGTGCTCTGATGTGAAGTATGGGAAACGTGTGCACATTCTGCCTATTGATGATACCATTGAAGGTGTCACTGGCAATCTGTTTGATGCTTTCTTGAAACGTGAGTTTCTACCTTGAGCTTCTCTTAAGTTGCGGGTTTAGGGATAACTACTTAATTTGACTTGCTTTATGAGCTTGCTCTTAGTGATGAGTACTTTAATTTGAATGCATGCCAAACTGACTTAGTAGTATATATAGAATCTACAATCTTCAGTCTCTTGGACGACATTGATATTACATGTGGAATATGATTATTTTGGTGCTTGTAAAATATTATAACTTTTTAATGTAAATTTTGCAGCTTACTTCTTGGAAGCTTATCGTCCTGTCAGAAAAGGAGATCTATTTCTTGTCCATGGAGGGATGAGAAGTGTGGTGTTTAAGGTCATTGAAACTGATCCTGGGGAGTACTATGTGGTTGCTCCAGATACTGAAATCTTCTGTGAGGGGGAGCCTTTGAAAAGAGAGGATGAAGAGAGGCTGGATGAAGTTGGATATGATGATGTGGGTGGAGTCAGGAAACAAATGGCACAAATTCGTGAGTTGGTAGAGCTTCCCTTGAGGCATTCACAACTCTTTAAGTCGATTGGTGTGAAACCACCCAAAGGTATTCTACTTTATGGACCCCCTGGTTTCGGGAAGACAGTGATAGCAAGAGCTGTTGCTAATGAAACGGGAGCTTTCTTCTTTTGTATAAATGGACCGGAGATTATGTCCAAACTGGTAGGAGAGAGTGAAAGCAATCTGAGGAAAGCATTTGAAGAGGCTGAAAAGAATGCACCATCCATCATCTTCATTGATGAAATTGATTCTATTGCACCCAAGAGGGAGAAGACACATGGTGAAGTTGAAAGGAGGATTGTTTCATAGCTTTTAACTCTTATGGATGGATTGAAATCTCGTGCTCATGTTATCGTTATTGGAGCTACCAATCGCCCAAACAGCATTGACCCAGCATTGAGAAGGTTCCTTAGATTTGATAGGGAAATTGATATTGGTGTTCCTGATGAAGTTGGCCGACTTGAAGTTCTTCGTATACACACTAAAAACATGAAGCTCTCTGATGATGTAAGTTTCATTGTCTCTTAACTTTGTTGGTGTCTATACATTCTACCAGGTTGTGCATGCCATGCTGTGGCTCTGGTTGTAGGTTGTTCATTAATTCTTTAATGTTCTTAAATTTTCTGTTGCTTAACTTTAGCGCCGCTGTCCTAAAGTAGTGAAGAGTATATTTGAGATGTATGAATTTTCTGTTGCTTAAATAATAGTGAAGAGTATATTTGAGATGTATGAATTTTTACAGTTAACTTTATTCTAGTACTTTTGGATCAATATTATAGATATATTTTGGTTAGAGATAATTTTTATTATATAAAGAAATTATTTAGTATAATTATGTATTTATTTTTATTTTGTAATATTCAACTCATTTAAATAAAAATGCAGAATTATTATAGTATAGTATACAAAAAAAAAAAACGAGACTTAAGGCTACACTTATATACAGTAGCTATAGTATACCAAAAAAAAAGAGGGACCTAAGGCTACACTTATAAAAAGTAGCTATGGTATATAATGTGGCTACGCTTTACAAGTGATGCAGTAGTGTTGAAAAGCGTAGCTTATTCTAGAAAAATGAAAGCTGAAAAGTGTAGCCTTTGGTTCTGGACAGCATCACTTGAAAAGCGTAGCCTATTCCCAAATGTCAAAAGTGTAGCCCTTGGTGCAGAAAAGCGTAGCCTTTGAGAATAGGCAACGGCCGAATAGGAATCACCCCAAAAAGCATAGCCGTAGCCCAAAAAGCGTAGCCGTAGCCTAAGGCATCATTTTTTTCCACTTTTGGCTACACTTTTCAAGTGTACCTGAATGGGTGTTTTTCTTGTAGTGACCTATGATTTAGAGGGTTGGAGGAGAATGAGAGTGAAGTGTTAAGATATATTTGGACTACAACCTGAGTGCCTTAGATAGTCTACCTGATTTTCGGTTGAGTTTATAACTCTAATTTTAAATTTGAGTGTCTGAGTTCTAAGATTGCCTCTGGCTTTTCCGAGACCTTATATATTATTTATGTGGGCAGCATTACCATACTGAGAATCCCTGGTTCTAATTCCACACATATATTGTTTCTTTTCAGATGCAAGTCGAGAAGCACCTCGATGAGTGATAAACCCATATTTCATGGTTTATCTTGTGCTCAATTGAGTGGTTTTTATCTACTCTTTACCCACTTATTCATACTATTTGCATGTTTTACATTTTCCCTCCTAATTATGTGCTTTGATTGAAAACATGCTTCTTTGACCTTAATTTTATTAATATTAATTCTCCTTTTATACCATTAGATGCCTTGATATGTGTGTTAAGTGTTTTCAGAGATTACAAGGCAGGAATGGCTCAGAGGATGGAAAGGAAGCATGCAAAAGTGGAAGGAATACAAGAAGTTGGAGAAACTGCTAAGCTGTCCAACCTAACCTCTTCGCACTCAAACAGCAATAACTTTAGCTACAGAGGTCCAAACGACGCGGTTCCAGTTACGTTGGAAAGCTAACGTCCGGGGCTTCGATTTGATATATAATTTGCCATAGCTGCCCTGATGCCAGGCGACGCGAACGCGTGAGTCACGCGGACGCGTGACCTGGTAGGAAAGCAACCCGCGCGGCCGCGTGAGCCATGCGGCCGCGTCACTTTTTCGCGACCTGTACGGATCAGAAAGCACTGGAAGTGACTTCTGGGCTGCTTTTTACCCAGTTTTCAGCCCAGAACACACAGATTAGAGGCTATAAAGTGGGGGAATGCATGTATTCATAATTATTCACTCATAATTCACTTTTCATGTTTTAGATGTAGTTTTTAGAGAGAGAGTTTAGAGAGAGAGGTTATCTCCTCTCTCTTAGGATTAGGATTTAGGACTTCTCTTAGTTTTTAAGAGTGACTCTCGATCCAGGTTCAATGTTCCTATTTATGTTTCTCTTTTATTTTTATTTACTCTAATACTTTTATTTGTATTTGATTTATGTTGCCCAATTGGCTTATGAACTTTTCATGTTAAGATTTGAATGTTCTAATTATTATAATTTGAGGTATTTCAGTTTAATATTACTTTCTTTTATTTACATGATTATTGCTTCCCATCTGAAGGCATTTTTATTCCAGCAGTTTCAATTTTCTTTCCGTTTGGCTTTGGTTAAATAATTGGTGACTCTAGAGTTATCAAACTCATTGTTGACTGAAAATTGGAATTCATCCACTTAACTTACCTTCATAGTTAGAGGTTAACAAAGTGGGAGAAAAATCCAATTCTCATCACAATTGATAAGGATAACTAGGAAAGGACCTCCAGTTCTTATACCTTGCCAAAGGTTTATTTTACAACTATTATTATTTTATTTTACTTGTCATATAATATATTCCCACCTTACTTCCAAAACCCCAATTTTACCTTTTTCATAACCAATAATAAGAACATACCTCCCTGCAATTCCTTGAGAAGACGACCCGAGGTTTAAATACTCGGTTAACAATTTATTTAGGGGTTTGTTACTTTTGACAACCAAAACGTTTGTACGAAGGGATTTCTGTCGGTTTAGAGACTATATCTACAACGTGACTGTTTTTATGAAATTATTTTCTGGCAAAAATCCTGACGTCAAAATGGTGCCGTTGCCGGAGAATTGCAAACGTGTGCCTTATTATTGGTTATTGTAAATATTTTTCAAAAAAAAAATTCTTTTGCTTGTTTATTTATTTGTGTTTTTAATTTTTATTAATTACTATGAATTCTCACCCCTCTCGCTTTGAGTTTGGTTATAACTTTGTTGAAGGAAATAGAAACCACAGCAGGAATATGCATCAAGGTCAGACCAATCAAGGATGGATGGAGCCAAGAGGATCTAATCAACCTTTTAGGCAACAACACCCTCCAAGATATCGTGGACAACGACCATTCTACAATGCATACCCAGCTGAAAGATATGGTGGACAACCTTGTAACTACGAACAAGTCCCCGTGCCTATAGACCATCCTCTCAACATAACTTTGAATCACCACACTCATAAGTCCCTTTCCACCATTCACCTCCATATGACCCCAATCCTTATTCACCACACCAACCACCCCAATTCCAACCCAATTACTCACAAGAACCACCACTTCAATATTCACCATCTCCATATCCATCAATCCAAGAGCATTATGATCCTACTTATGAAAACCGAGTGCATCAAGAGGCAAAGGATCGTCTCAAGGAAACAATGGATCGATTTCAGGCAACCACTCAACAACTGGGGCAAGTATTAATTCAATGGGCTTCTAGACGCTTAAATACACAAGGATCAGCCACAGCCCCATGTGGACAGTCTAGTGAAGAGCATAGCATAAAGGAGATACCAGAAACTCCAGTGGACAAGACAGAGCATGAATTCATACTAGAACAAGTAGAAGAAGCTATCATTGTTCAAGAAGAAGAGTTGGTTGAAGACTTAGGAGACGCAGAACCTCCATGGGAAAGACAAGACATAGAGCCTCCTTCCAAGACGGTTGAAATTGATGCTGAAGAGGGTGTACAACCTCCAAAGCATATCATAGTTGAAGACTCGGAAGAGGTTGATCAAGAGATGGAGATTCAAGAAGAAGAAGCACAACCTCCCATGCCCTTGGAAAGCAATGAAAAGGAGATTGAATTGAAAGAGAGCTACCAAGAGGAAGAGGTTGAAATTGAAGAAGTTTGCAAAGAGGTGGTAATTATCAAAGAAGAGCACAAGGGAGTGGAGCTTGCAATTTCATTAAAGATACCTCCCCCTAAGTCGCCATCATCCTTCACAACATTCAAGTGGGTAAAATTCATATCCCATAGCTTTCTAATCCCACTTGAATATGGGCTACTGGAGATGGATGGTCAACTTAGAGCTCTTTGTGGCATTAAGAGTAAAAGGAAGATGGTCAGTGGTAAGAATTATCCTGCAAGGTTCATCATGGTTAGAAGCTTTAAGCTTAAATGTAAAGGTTGGTATAGAGCTCAACTGAATAGGTCTAGGAAGTTGTTTGGCCGCTTTAGTGAGAATTCAGATTGCTCGCTACCCGGATGGAATCATGATAATCAACACAAAGACGGGTGTAAAAGCAAGATTTGGGATCCTGGAATCTGTTCTGACATCCAACACCCCGGGAGCCTAAGAATCTTTTTGAAGCTGCTCAAAGGTTTTACATGCCTAGTTTGGGACCCTGGAGGTTACTGGAATCACAAACACTGGTGGAGATTCCTGGATCAGTACAAGCATAAGCCACCATAACAGGAAGCTCATCAAATGTCCAACTTAAGGACTTTAACTAAAAGTGCTAGGTGGGAGACAATCCACCATGGTATGATCGTTCATTTTTTATTTTTATTTAGTTTTATTTGCTTTTGAGTTTTATTTTATTTTATTATATTGAACCTGGAGTTTTGCATCACATTCATATTAACACTGCATTCTGCATTTTATTTCAAAAAAAAAAAATTTGCTACGCGACGCGACCGCATCAACGACGCGTCCGCGTCGCAAGGGGAAAGAGAAAACTAAAAACGAACAGAGAGTCACGCTGGAGCGTGGCTGGAGGCGTGCCAATGGCACAAATCAACCCACGCGACCGCGTCACATGGGAATAATGGCCTCCCACGCGACCGCGTCACCTACACGGCCGCGTGACCTGAAATCCGCGTGAAAAAGGTGTATGGCAGAGAGTTATGCTGGAATTGGGCTGGACCCGTGCTAGTAGCACAAGCCCTGCCACGCGAACGCGTCACCCACGCGTCCGCGTCATATTGGAAATAAGGTCACCCGCGCGATCGCGTCAACCACGCGACCGCGTCACCCTGGATTTTGGCAATACTAACGTTTTGAACAGAGAGTTGTGCGGCCGCAAGGCTGCACTCGCGCCACTAGCACAAATCGAGTCACGCGATCGCGTGCCCCACGCGTCCGCGTCACCCACCTTATCGCGCACCACGCGACCGCGTCGCCAGCGTCGCACAACCTATCCAGATTAGTGCCAATTTTCTTATCTTCTCTTTTCTAATCCTAATTTCTTCCTTATCTCTCCTTTCTCACTTTCTTTTTTCTTCCCATCCTTTTTCCCTCTCATTTTATTTTACTTCATTTATTTGCATATTTCATTCATTGCATTATTCTCATTGGTGTTGGAGTTTTATTTGGATAAGTGCCTTATTTTATTTGAGCACGTGGCTACTCGGAGAAGAGATTTGACAATTTTATTAATATTAATTCTCCTTTTATACCATTAGATGCCTTGATATGTGTGTTAAGTGTTTTCAGAGATTACAAGGCAGGAATGGCTCAGAGGATGGAAAGGAAGCATGCAAAAGTGGAAGGAATACAAGAAGTTGGAGAAACTGCTAAGCTGTCCAGCCTGACCTCTTCGCACTCAAACAGCGATAACTTTAGCTACAGAGGTCCAAACAATGCGGTTCTAGTTGCGTTGGAAAGCTAACGTCCGGGGCTTCGATTTGATATCTAATTTACCATAGCTGCCCCGACGCCAGGCGACGCAAACGCGTGAGTCACACGGACGCGTGACCTGGCAGGAACGCAACCCGCGCGGCCGCGTGAGCCATGCGGCCGCGTCACTTTTCCGCGACCTGTACGGACCAGAAAGCACTGGAAGTGACTTCTGGGCTGTTTTTGACCCAGTTTTCAGCCCAGAACACACAGATTAGAGGCTATAAAGTGGAGGAATGCATGTATTCATAATTATTCACTCATAATTCACTTTTCATGTTTTAGATGTAGTTTTTAGAGAGAGAGGTTCTCTCCTCTCTCTTAGGATTAGGATTTAGGACTTCTCTTAGTTTTTAAGAGTGACTCTCGATCCCGGTTCAATGTTCCTATTTATGTTTCTCTTTTATTTTTATTTACTCTAATACTTTTATTTGTATTTGATTTATGTTGCCCAATTGGCTTATGAACTTTTCATGTTAAGATTTGAATGTTCTAATTATTATAATTTGAGGTATTTCAATTTAATATTACTTTCTTTTATTTACATGATTATTGCTTCCCATCTGAAGGCATTTTTATTCCAGCAGTTTCAATTTTCTTTCCTTTTGGCTTTGGTTAAATAATTGGTGACTCTAGAGTTATCAAACTCATTGTTGACTGAAAATTGGAATTCATCCACTTAACTTACCTTCATAGTTAGAGGTTAACAAAGTGGGAGAAAAATCCAATTCTCATCACAATTGATAAGGATAACTAGGAAAGGACCTCCAGTTCTTATACCTTGCCAAAGGTTTATTTTACAGCTATTATTATTTTATTTTACTTGTCATATAATATATTCCCACCTTACTTCCAAAACCCCAATTTTATCTTTTTCATAACCAATAATAAGAACATACCTCCCTGCAATTCCTTGAGAAGACGACCCGAGGTTTAAATACTCGGTTAACAATTTATTTAGGGGTTTGTTACTTGTGACAACCAAAACGTTTGTACGAAGGGATTTCTGTCGGTTTAGAGACTATATCTACAACGCGACTGTTTTTATGAAATTCTTTACTGGCAAAAATCCTGACGTCAATGAGCGTCTGGAGGTTTCTATGGCAAGCGAAGTTAGGAAGTTATGCTTTGGGCTGTCGGTTATGTATTTATGTTTTATAGACTCTCCTATGTATATATATAACTTATGTTTAATCCTCTTAGAGGCTTTTGGAGAACTTGGTACTTTCTTTATGAATATAGTGGTTTTATCGGATATACTTATATACAAGTATGTATGTACATATTCTTCAGCCGGCATATGATGGTATGGGGCTTGTGAGTATGGTGGTTGAGGGCTGTGTTAAGGATAGGGCTCATTGGCATATGGTGGTTGTGGTTGATAACCACAAGGAGGTCCACCATATCCATTGGATTGATATGCATCATGAATGGTTCTTGCTCATAGCGCATTGGAGGAGGTTATTGCCATGAAGATTGATCATATGCTTGAGGCTCCTCCCACCTTTGATTGTTCCATCCTTGATGCATCTCCTCATTGGAATTCTCATTTCCTACAACATGGTTAGAACCAAACTCATAGCCAAAATGGTGAGAATTCATAGTGGCGAGAGAAAATAAAAACAAAAGCTAACAAGAAACAAGGAAAATAAACTCCTAAAACTAACAAAAACAAGCAAAAATCAAACTATTCACAATATTCACATATGAACAATAACCAATAACAAGCACACCTTGCAATTCCCCGGCAACAGCGCCAAAAATTTGACGGAGGAAAATCGTCGGTTAGGAATTTTCACAAAATAATTCCGTTGAAGTATAGATCCAAACCAACAAACAACCTTCAATCAAAGTTTACTTTTGTTTGTCACACGTGCAAACCAATAAAAATACCGAGAGTATTAGATCTCGGGTCGTCTCTCAAAGGAATTGCAGTGAGGTATGCGTGTTATCGGTTATGAGGTTCAAGGGGGGTAGTTTACGGATGAGAAGGCAAGAATCTAAATGACAAGAAAATAAAGCAAACAACAAAAGAGAACAAATACTAAAGAGGACTTCATGGTAAGGATTGAGAATCAAGGTTTTCTATCATAGTCATTAATCATAATACAATAATTATCAAGAGTTAAGCCTATTACGTTATCTCCAGCATTGGGAGAGGATCAAGTAGGCCTAGTTAATCCCAATCCATAAGTAGCATCAATGGAAAAAAGATTAACTAACAACTCTAGATCACCAACAAAAGTTGGGTATCAATGACTCAAGATTACCAAGCTTCTCTTTCCAAGCCAAGAATGCTAAAAATCTACTCTAAAACTAAGCTAAGTGGTGGACGAAATTGTGATCACTTGTTATTTGTTTATAAAGGATGTATACTCTTATGGCACTGTTTATTTTCTTCACAACTCCGTTCAACTAACCAGCAAGTGTACTGGGTCGTCCAAGTAATAACCTTACGTGAGTAAGGGTCGAATCCACAGAGATTGTTGGTATGAAGCAAGCTATGGTCACCTTGCAAATCTCAGTTAGGCGGATTAAATATTGATTTATGGGTTTCGAAAATATAAAATAAAAAGAAAATACATAATAAAAAGGATAGAAATACTTATGTAGATTCATTGGTAGGAATTTCAGATAAGCGGAATGGAGGTGCTGTAGAGCTCTCGGACGCCTGCTCTCCTATTCCTCCTACTCAATCCTTCTTAATCCTTTCCATGGCAAGCTTTGTATAGGGGTTCATCATCAACTGTGGCTACTTTCATCCTCACGGGGAAATATCCTATGCGGCTGTCACTCGCACAGCTAACCAGTCTGGAGGCATCACCCATGGTTGATGGCTACATCCCATCCTCGCAGTGAAAGCTAATGCTCACGCACTCTGTCACAGTACGGTCAATCACCGGTTGGTTCCCTCCCCTACTGGAATAGAATCCATTGATTCTTTTGCGTTGTCACTACGCCCAGCAGGTTACAGGTTTGAAGCACGTCACAGTCATTCATTACCGGAATCCTACTCGGACACCACAGACAAGGTAGACTTTCCGGATTCCCAGGATCCTACTCGGAACACCACAGACAAGGTTGGACTTTCCGGATCCTCATAAATGCCGCCATCTCTCTAGCTTATACCACGAAGATTCTGTTGGGGAATCTAAGAGATACACATTCAAGCTTGTGTTGCATGTAGAACGGAAGTGGTTGTCAATCACGCGCGTTCATCAGTGAGAATGATGATGAGGGTTATTTACTCATCACATTCATCATGTTCTTGGGTACGAATGAATATCTTGGAATAAGAATAAAAGAGGAATTGAATAAAAGAAAGTAGAACTTCATTAATCTTTGAGGTACAGCAGAGCTCCACACCCTTAATCTGTGGTGTGCAGAAACTCCACCGTTGAAAATACATAAGCAAAGGGTTCAGGCATGGCCGAATGGCCAGCCCCCTAAAACGTGATCAATGATCTCCTAAGATGAAGAATAAAACAAAACTGAGACCAAAGATGTCTAATACAATAGATACATGTCCTATATATACTAGACTAGCTACTAGGGTTTACATGAGTAAGTAATTGATGCATAAATCCACTTCCGGGGCCCACTTGGTGTGTGCTTGGGCTGAGCTTGATTAATCCACGAGCTAAGGCATTTCTTGGCATTGAACTTTGAGTTATGACGTGTTTTGGGCGTTCAACTCCGGGTCATGACGTTTTTCTGGCGTTTTACTCCAGACAGCAGCATGAACTTGGCGTTTAACGCCAAGTTACGTCGTCATTCTTCGAATAAAGCATGGACTATTATATATTGCTGGAAAGCCCTGGATGTCTACTTTCCAACGCCGTTGAGAGCGCGCCAATTGGAGTTCTGTAGCTCCAGAAAATCTATTTCGAGTGCAGAGAGGTCAGAATCCAACAGCATCAGCAGTCCTTTTGTCAGCCTTTTTCAGAGTTTTGCTCAAATCCCTCAATTTCAGTCAGAATTTACCTGAAATCACAGAAAAACACACAAACTCATAGTAAAGTCTAAAAATGTGAATTTAACATAAAAACTAAGGAAAACATCCCTAAAAGTAGCTTGAACTTACTAAAAACTACCTAAAAACAATGCCAAAAAGCGTATAAATTATCCGCTCATCACAACACCAAACTTAAATTGTTGCTTGTCCCCAAGCAACTGAAAATCAAATAGGATAAAAAGAAGAGAATATACTATAAAGTCCAAAATATCAATGAATATTAATTTAATTACATGAGCGGGACTTGTAGCTTTTTGCTTCTGAACAGTTTTGGCATCTCACTTTTTCCTTTGAAGTTCAGAATGATTGGCTTCTCTAGGAACTTAGAATTTTGGATAGTGTTATTGACTTTCCTAGTTTAAGCATGTTGATTCTTGAACACAGCTACTTATGAGTCTTGGCTGTGGCCCTAAGCACTTTGTCTTCCAGTATTACCACCGGATACACAAATGCCACAGACACATAACTGGGTGAACCTTTTCAGATTGTGACTTAGCTTTGTTAGAGTCCCCAGTTAGTGGTGTCCAGAGCTCTTAAGCACACTCTTTAGCTTTGGATCACGACTTTAACCACTCAGTCTCAAGCTTTTTACTTGGACCTTCATGACACAAGCACATGGTTAGGGACAGCTTGATTTAGCCGCTTAGGCCTGGATTTTAATTCCTTGGGCCCTCCTATCCATTGATGCTCAAAGCCTTGGATCCTTTTTACCCTTGCCTTTTGGTTTTAAGGGCTATTGGCTTTTTCTACTGCTCCTTCTTTTTCTATATACTCTTTTTAGCTCCATTTTTTTTTTCGAATGCTTCTTCTTTTTCACTGCTTTTTCTTGCTTCAAGAATCAATTTCATGATATTTTTCAGATCATCAATAACATTTCTCTTTGTTCATCATTCTTTCAAGAGCCAACAATTTTAACACTCATCAACAACAAGATCCAAAGACATATGCACTGTTCATTCATTCATTCAGAAAACAAAAAGCATTGTCACCACATCAATATAATTAAACTAAATTCAATAATAATTTCGAAAATTATGTACTTCTTGTTCTTTTGAATTAAAACATTTTTCTTTTAAGAGAGGTGAAGGACTAATGGATTTTATTTCATAGCTTTAAGGCATGGTTTACACACTAATGATCATGAAAGAAAGACACAAAACATAGATAAACATAATAATTAAAAACCGAAAACAGAAAGAAATAAAGAACAAGGAATGAATCCACCTCTAGTGGCGTCTTCTTCTTGAAGGACCAATGATGTTCTTCAACTCTTCTATGTCCCTTCCTTGCCTTTGTTACTCATCCCTCATTGCTCTTTGATCTTCTCTTATTTCTTGGAGAATGATGGAGTGCTCATGATGTTCCACCCTTAATTGCTCCACATTATGGCTCAAATCTTCTAAGGAGGTATTAAGTTGCTCCCAATAGTTGTTGGGAGGAAAGTGCATTCCTTGAGGCATTTGTTGATGATGCACTTCCTCATGTTCTTCTTGGAGGCCGTGAGGAGCTTCCCTTGTTTGCTCCATATTTTTCTTGGTGATGGGCTTGTCTTCTTCAATGGAGACATCTCCTTCTATGATAACTCCAGCTGAGTAACATAGATGGCATATAAGGTGAGGGAAGGCTAGCCGTGCCATGTATGAAGGCTTGTCAGCTATTTTGTAGAGTTCATTGGAAATGACTTCATGAACTTCCACCTCCTCTCCAATCATGATGCTATGA
The DNA here is from genome assembly GCF_014773155.1 of Arachis stenosperma. NCBI lineage: Eukaryota > Viridiplantae > Streptophyta > Magnoliopsida > Fabales > Fabaceae > Arachis > Arachis stenosperma. The sequence continues at coordinate 78,693,097 of NC_080382.1, forward strand.
ACCATGATGGCCCGATCCACAGTAACTTCAGATCGGTTGCTTGTAGGGATGATGGATCTTTGTATGAACTCCAACCATCCTCTAGCTACAGGCTTGAGGTCCAGTCTTCTTAGTTGGACTGGCTTGCCTTTGGAGTCTACTCTCCATTGGGCGCCTTCCACACAAATGTCCCTAAGGACTTGGTCCAACCTTTGATTAAAGTTGACCCTTCTTGTGTAGGGGCGTTCATCACCTTGCATCATGGGTAAGTGAAACGCCAACCTCACATTTTCCGGACTAAAATCCAAGTATTTCCCCCTAACCATTGTGAGATAATTCTTTGGGCTTGGGTTCATACTTTGGTCATGGTTCCTAGTGATCCATGCATTAGCATAGAACTCTTGAACCATCAATAATCCGACTTGTTGCATGGGGTTGGCTAGGACTTCCCAACCTCTTCTTTGGATTTCATGTCGGATTTCCGGATACTCATTCTTCTTGAGCTTGAAAGGGACCTCAGGGATCACTTTCTTCTTTGCCACAACATCATAGAAGTGGTCTTGATGGCTCTTGGAGATGAATCTCTCCTTCTCCCATGACTCGGAGGAATAAGCTTTTGCTTTCCCTTTTCCTTTTCTTGAGGAAACTCCGGTCTTAGGTGCCATTGATGGTGAATGAAAATCAAAAAGCTTAGGCTTTTTACCACACCAAACTTAAAATTTGCTCGTCCTCGAGCAAGAAAAGAAAAGAAGAGTAGGAGAAGAAGAAGAAAATATGGTAGAGAGGGAGAAGAGAGGGTTCGGCTATGTGGGAGAATGTGGGTTTGTGTTGTGTGAAAATGTAAAAGAAAAGAAGGGTATTTATAGGGAGGGGGGAGGGTATAGGTTCGGCCATTTTGGGTGGGAAAGGGTGGGAAATTGAATTTGAATTTGATGGAGGTAGGTGGGGTTTATGGGGAAGAGGAGGTTGATGTGAATGGTGAATGGAGTAATTGGGAAGAGGAATTGAGGTGATTGATGAAGAAGATTGGGAATTGTGACATGGGGAATCACATCACAAAAACTAGGATTAGAAGGTAAGGTGGGAATATGTTAGGTGGGGATCCTGTGGGGTCCACAGATCCTGAGGTGAAAAGAAATACCATTCCTTCACCCTATAGGCATGTAACATGCCTTCATGCATCATTCTGGCGTTCAAACGCCCATTGGTGCATGTTCTGGGCGTTAAACGCCCATGTGATGCTTGTTTCTGGCGTTGAACGCCAGTTTCAAGCTTGTTTCTGGCGTTCAGCGCCAGATTGTCCTCTGTGTGCGCATCCTGGCGTTAAACGCCAGGATGTAGCTTGTTTTGGGCGTTCAGCGCCAGAAAGATGCTCTGTTCTGGCGTTGAACGCCAGCCAGGTGCTCCTTCTGGGCATTGAACGCCAGCCCGTGTGTCCTCCAGGGTGAAAATTTTTTTCTTCTGTTTTTTTGACTCTGTTTTTAATTTTTTTGATTTTTTCGTGACTCCTCATGATCATGTACCTAATTAAACACAAAAATAAACAATAAACAAAATAAAATAAAATTAGATAAATAAAATTGGGTTGCCTCCCAACAAGCGCTTCTTTAATGTCAATAGCTTGACAGTGGCTCTCATGGAGCCACATGGTGATCAGGTCAATTTAGTGTGTAGTCCCAACACCAAACTTAGAGTTTGGATATGGGGTTTGAACACCAAACTTAGAGTTTGGTTGTGGCCTCACAACACCAAACTTAGAGTTTGACTGTGTGGGCTCTTCTTGACTCTGAACTGAGAGAAGCTCTTCATGCTTACTCTCTTTTGTCACAGAGGGATGGCCATGTGCCTTAAACACAAGGTAGTCCCCATTCAATTGAAGGACTAACTCTCCTCTGTTGACATCTATCACAGCTCCTGCTGTGGCTAGGAAAGGTCTTCCTAGGATGATGCATTCATCATCTTCCTTCCTAGTGTCTAGGACTATGAAATCAGTGGGGATGTAAAGTCCTTCAACCTTTACTAACATGTCCTCCACTATTCCATAAGCTTGTCTTATGGACTTGTCTGCCAATTGTAATGAGAACAAGGCAGGTTGTACCTCAATGATTCCCAGCTTCTCCATTACAGAGAGTGGCATAAGATTTATCCCTGACCCAAGATCACATAGAGCTTTTTCAAAGCTCATGGTGCCAATGGTGCAAGGTATTAGGAACTTGCCAGGATCTTGTTTCTTTTGAGGTAGAGTTCTCTGAATCCAAGTATCTAGTTCACTAATGAGCAAGGGAGGTTCACTTTCCCAAGTCTCATTACCAAACAGCTTGGCATTCAGCTTCATGATAGCTCCTAAGTATTGAGCAACTTGCTCTCCAGTCACATCTTCATTCGCTTCAGAGGATGAATATTCTTCAGAGCTCATGAATGGCAGAAGGAGATTTAAAGGAATCTCTATGGCCTCTAGATGAGCCTCAGATTCCTCAGGATCCTTAATAGGAAACTCCTTCTTGCTTGAGGAACGTCCCAGGAGGTCTTCCTCACTGGGATTTTTGTCCTCCTCCTCCTTGGTGCATTCGGTCACTTTGATTAAATCAATGGCCTTGCACTCTCCTTTTGGATTTTCTTCTGTATTACTTGGGAGAGTACTGGGAGGAGTGTCAATGACTTTCTTACTCAGCTAGCCCACTTGTGCCTCCAAATTTCTAATGGAGGATCTTGTTTCATTCATGAAACTGAAAGTGGCTTTTGACAGATCAGAGACTATATTGGCTAAATTAGCAGTATTTTGTTCAGAGTTCTCTGTCTGTTGCTGAGAAGATGATGGATATGGCTTACTATTATTCAGCCTGTTGCGTCCACCATTGTTAAAACCTTGTTGAGGTTTTTGTTGATCCTTCCATGAGAAATTTGGATGATTTCTCCATGATGAGTTATAGGTGTTTCCATAAGGTTCACCTAAGTAATTAACCTCTGCCATGGCAGGGTTCTCAGGATCATAAGCTTCTTCAGAAGCTGCCTCTCTAGTACTGTTGGATGCATGTTGCAATCCATTCAGATTTTGAGAGATCATGTTGACCTGTTGAGTCAACATTTTGTTCTGAGCCAATATGGCATTCAGAGCATCAATTTCAAGAACTCCTTTCTTCTGAGGTACCCCATTATTCACGGGATTCCTCTCAGAGGTGTACATAAACTGGTTGTTTGCAACCATGTCAATGAGTTCTTGAGCCTCTTCAGGCGTTTTCTTCAGGTGAATAGATCCACCTGCAGAATGGTCTAGTGACATTTTTGAAAACTCAGAGAGACCATAATAGAATATATCTAATATGGTCCATTCTGAAAACATGTCAGATGGACATCTCTTGGTCAGCTGCTTGTATCTTTCCCAAGCTTCATAGAGGGATTCACCATCTTTTTGTTTGAAGGTTTGAACATCCACTCTCAGCTTGCTCAGCTTTTGAGGAGGAAAGAACTTATCTAAGAATGCAGTGACAAGCTTATCCCATGAGTCCAGGCTATCCTTGGGTTGTGAATCCAACCATACTCTAGCTCTGTCTCTTACAGCAAAAGGGAAAAGCAAGAGTCTGTAGACTTCAGGATTAACTCCATTTGTCTTTACAGTGTCACAGATCTGCAAGAACTCAGTTAAAAACTGGTAAGGATCTTCAGATGGAAGTCCATAAAACTTGCAGTTTTGTTGCATTAAAGCAACTAGTTGAGGCTTAAGCTCAAAGTTATTGGCTCCAATGGCAGGAATGGAGATGCTTCTTCCATCAAACTTGGACGTTGGCTTTGTGAAGTCACCAAGCATTCTCCTATTATTATTATTATTTTCGGCCATCTCTTCCTCTTGTTCGAAATTTTCTAAAAGGTTGCTTCTGGATTGTTGTAATTTGGCTTCTTTTAATTTTCTCTTCAGAGTCCTTTCAGGTTCTGGATCAATTTCAACAAGAGTGCCTTTATCCCTGTTCCTGCTCATATGAAAGAGAAGAAAACAAGAAAAGAAAAAGGAATCCTCTATGTCACAGTATAGAGATTCCTTTATGTTAGTAGAAGAAGAAAGGGGTAGAAGAAGAGGGGGAGACAAAGAATGTAATGTAATGGAAGAAACACAACTGTGAGGATGGCAGAGATGTGAGATGAGATGTTAGGATATGAATGAAGAGAGGTGAAGAGAAGTGTTAGTAATTAATTAATTAAATAGAAGAAGAGAAGAAAGGTAGAATTCGAAAATAAATTTGAAAAAGAAGTTAGTAGTTTTTTGAAAATCAAATATAAAATGTAATTAAAATTAAAATTTTAAAACAAAAAGAATTTTTTTGAAAAAGAGAGGGAGAATTTTCGAAAATTAGAGAGGGAAAAGTAGTTAGGTGGTTTTGAAAAAGATAAGAAACAAACAAAAAGTTAGTTAGTTAATTGAAAAAGATTTGAAATCAAAATTTAAAAGATAAGAAGATAAGAAGTTAGATAAGATATTTTGAAATCAAATTTTGAAAAAGATAAATTTTTTGAAAAAGATAAAATAAAAGATAAAAAGATTTAATTCAAAAAAATTTGAAATTATTTACTTCACTAACAAGAAACTACAAGATAAGATTCTAGAATTTAAAGATTGAACCTTTCTTAACAAGAAAGTAACAAACTTCAAATTTTTGAACCGATCACATTAATTATTAGTGAATTTTCGAAAATTACATATAAAGATAAGAAAAAGATTTTGAAAATAAATTGAAAAAGATTTTTTTTTAAAATTTTCGAAAATAATAAAAAAAATTGAAAAAGATATGATTTTGAAAAAGATTTTGAAAAGATAAGATTTTTAAAATTGAAATTTTGACTTGACTTGTAAGAAATAACTAATTTTGAAAATTTTTGACCAAGTCAATCCCAAAATTTCGAAATTTTGGAGGGAAACAAGGAAAAGATATTTTTTGATTTTTGAATTTTTTAATTATGAAAGAGAAAAACAACAAAAATACTCAATGCATGAAATTTTTAGATCAAAACCATGAATGCATGCAAGAATGTTATGAATGTCAAGATGAACACCAAGAACACTTTGAAGATCATGATGAACATCAAGAACATAATTTTGAAAAATTTTTGATGCAAAGAAAACATGCAAGACACCAAACTTAGAAATTTTTAATGCATGGAAAATATGAATGCAAAAATGCACATGAAAAACAAGAAAAGACATAAAACAAGAAATCATCAAGATCAAACAAGAAGACTTATCAAGAACAACTTGAAGATCATGAAGAACACTATGAATGCATGAAATTTTCGAAAAATGCAAGAAAATTTTTTTAAAAGCATGCAATTGACACCAAACTTAAAAATTAACACAAGACTCAAACAAGAAACATAAAATATTTTTGATTTTTATGATTTTCTAATTTTTTTTTTTGTATTTTTATTAATTATTTTCGAAAATAAAAGTTTTGAAAAACGAAAAATAAAAGAAAAATTTTGAAAAAGATTTTTGAAAAGAAAATTACCTAATCTGAGCAACAAGATGAACCGTCAGTTGTCCATACTCGAACAATCCCCGGCAACGGCGCCAAAAACTTGGTGGACGAAATTGTGATCACTTGTTATTTGTTTATAAAGGATGTATACTCTTATGGCACTGTTTATTTTCTTCACAACTCCGTTCAACTAACCAGCAAGTGTACTGGGTCGTCCAAGTAATAACCTTACGTGAGTAAGGGTCGAATCCACAGAGATTGTTGGTATGAAGCAAGCTATGGTCACCTTGCAAATCTCAGTTAGGCGGATTAAATATTGATTTATGGGTTTCGAAAATATAAAATAAAAAGAAAATACATAATAAAAAGGATAGAAATACTTATGTAGATTCATTGGTAGGAATTTCAGATAAGCGGAATGGAGGTGCTGTAGAGCTCTCGGACGCCTGCTCTCCTATTCCTCCTACTCAATCCTTCTTAATCCTTTCCATGGCAAGCTTTGTATAGGGGTTCATCATCAACTGTGGCTACTTTCATCCTCACGGAGAAATATCCTATGCGGCTGTCACTCGCACAGCTAACCAGTCTGGAGGCATCACCCATGGTTGATGGCTACATCCCATCCTCGCAGTGAAAGCTAATGCTCACGCACTCTGTCACAGTACGGCCAATCACCGGTTGGTTCCCTCCCCTACTGGAATAGAATCCATTGATTCTTTTGCGTTGTCACTACGCCCAGCAGGTTACAGGTTTGAAGCACGTCACAGTCATTCATTACCGGAATCCTACTCGGACACCACAGACAAGGTAGACTTTCCGGATTCCCAGGATCCTACTCGGAACACCACAGACAAGGTTGGACTTTCCGGATCCTCATAAATGCCGCCATCTCTCTAGCTTATACCACGAAGATTCTGTTGGGGAATCTAAGAGATACACATTCAAGCTTGTGTTGCATGTAGAACGGAAGTGGTTGTCAATCACGCGCGTTCATCAGTGAGAATGATGATGAGGGTTATTTACTCATCACATTCATCATGTTCTTAGGTACGAATGAATATCTTGGAATAAGAATAAAAGAGGAATTGAATAAAAGAAAGTAGAACTTCATTAATCTTTGAGGTACAGCAGAGCTCCACACCCTTAATCTATGGTGTGCAGAAACTCCACCATTGAAAATACATAAGCAAAGGGTTCAGGCATGGCCGAATGGCCAGCCCCCTAAAACGTGATCAATGATCTCCTAAGATGAAGAATAAAACAAAACTGAGACCAAAGATGTCTAATACAATAGATACATGTCCTATATATACTAGACTAGCTACTAGGGTTTACATGAGTAAGTAATTGATGCATAAATCCACTTCCGGGGCCCACTTGGTGTGTGCTTGGGCTGAGCTTGATTAATCCACGAGCTAAGGCATTTCTTGGCGTTGAACTTTGAGTTATGACGTGTTTTGGGCGTTCAACTCCGGGTCATGACGTTTTTCTGGCGTTTTACTCCAGACAGCAGCATGAACTTGGCGTTTAACGCCAAGTTACGTCGTCATTCTTCGAATAAAGCATGGACTATTATATATTGCTGGAAAGCCCTGGATGTCTACTTTCCAACGCCGTTGAGAGCGCGCCAATTGGAGTTCTGTAGCTCCAGAAAATCCATTTCGAGTGCAGGGAGGTCAGAATCCAACAGCATCAGCAGTCCTTTTGTCAGCCTTTTTCAGAGTTTTGCTCAAATCCCTCAATTTCAGTCAGAATTTACCTGAAATCACAGAAAAACACACAAACTCATAGTAAAGTCCAGAAATGTGAATTTAACATAAAAACTAAGGAAAACATCCCTAAAAGTAGCTTGAACTTACTAAAAACTACCTAAAAACAATGCCAAAAAGCGTATAAATTATCCGCTCATCACTAAGCATTTTATCAAACACTTGGTGTGCATAAAAAGAAAAGCACAGTAAATTACCATAATAATAAAATCTGAAACTACCAAACGCAAAAAAGTAACAATAACAACTCAATTAAACAAGATGAAACATGGAAACATCAAATTGCATTAAGAGAAATTAAAATCCAACAAGAGTTCATAAACATAAAAGTGACCAAAATAAGAAATTAACAAGAATAACTAAGAAAATTAAAGCAATAGAACAAGAAAAAGTAAAGGAAACTAGATCAAGACAAGAAATTAAACCTAAATCTAAGATACAATTAACCTAATTCTACCCTAATTCTAGAGAGAAGAGGGAGCTTATCTCTCTAGAAAACTACCCTAAAACATGATACCTAAGCTACACTAATTGCTCCTCCCTTGTTCCATCTTGAATTCTGTCTCAAATAATTCAGAATTGAGTTGGATTTGGGCCTCCATGAGCTCAAAAATCGCCCCTAGCATGTTCCTTTAATGAGGTCATGTGACAAGTGTCATGCGTATGCGTAGGGCACACGTACGTGTGGCCTTGCATTCACCAAATCCTTATTTTTCGTGAATTCTCCATCTTGCATGCTTTTTCTTCAGTTCTTTGATCCAATCCTTACCTCCTAAGCCTGAAATTACTAAACAAATACATCAAGGCATCGAGTGGAATCAAAGTGAATTAAATATAGCAATTTAAAGGTCTAAAAAATATGTTTTTACTCTTAAGTGCAATTTAGGAGAAATTCACAAAACTATGCTATTTCATTGAATAAATGTGGGATAAGTTGATAAAATCCACTAAATTCAATACAAGATAAACCCTAAAATTGGGGTTTATCAAATACCGCACTACCTCTATTTTACAACTTAAGTTGAGAGCGCGCCATTTGGAGTTCTGTAGCTCTAGAAAATTTACTTCGAGTGCAGGGAGGTCAGAATTCAACAGCATTTGCAGTCCTTTGTTAGCCTCTGAATCAGAATTTTGCTCAGGTCCCTCAATTTCAGCCAGAAAATACCTGAAATTACAGAAAAACACACAAACTCATAGTAAAATCTAGAAATGTGAATTTTGCATAAAAACTAATAAAAACATCCCCAAAAGTAGCTAGATCCTATTAAAAACTACCTAAAAATAATGCCAAAAAGCGTATAAATTATCCGCTCATCAGTCCACCTTAGTGATGGTGGCTTCTTCCTCCTCTTGAAGAACCAATAGAGTTTTTGAGCTCCTTTATGTCTCTTCCTTGCCTTTGTGGCTCCTTTCTCATCGCATTTTGGTGCCATTAATGGTTATGGAAAAACAAAAAGCAGAGCTTTTTTCTACACCAAACTTAAAAGGTTTGCTCATCCTCGAGCAAGAGAAGAAAGAAAGTATTAGAGGAAGAAGAGATGGAGGAGATGGAGGTGTGGGAAAGGTTCGGCTAAGGGGGCTTTTGGGTGGTTATGAGGTGTGAAAAGGAAGGAGTGATGAAGGGCTTATATAGGAGTGGAGTGGAGAGGGAATTCTTGTAATAGGGGTTGGGTTTGGGAGGGAGATGGCATGAATTTGAATGGGTGGGGGTAGGTGGGTTGTATGATGGTTTTGGAGGAGAAATGGAGGTGATTGGTGGAGGTTATTTTGGGGAAGAGTGTTATGAAAAAGTGTGAAAAGGAGAGAGAGTGAGTTGGGGTAGGTGGAGATCTTGTGGGGTTCACAGATCCTGAGGTGTCAAGGAATTCTGGTCCCTGCACCTTTCTGGCATGTAAACGCCCTCTGTGTGCCATTTCTGGCATTTAACGCCAGCTCTACTGCCTTTCCTGGCATTAAAATCCAAGCTGATGCCCAATTCTAGCGTTTAACACCCAGAATGCTGCCAAATTGGGCGTTAAAAGCCCATTCTGCTATCTTTACTGGCGTTTAAATGCCAGTAAGCCTGTCCTCCAGGGTGTGCTATTTTTGATGCTATTTTTTATTATGCTTTAATTCTGCAGCTGTTTTTATGACTCCACATGATCATCAACTTAAAGAAAACATAAACTAACAATGGAAAATGAAATGAAAAAGTAATTAACATAGATAAATAAAATTGGGTTGCCTCCCAATAAGCGCTTCTTAACTGTCAATAGCTTGACATTACTGAGCTTTAATCTAGTCTCAGTCTTGAGAATTCTTGCTCAATGTTTCCTTCAAGATAATGCTTGATTCTCTGCCCATTAACAATGAACTTTTTGTCAGAGTCACTATCCTGAAGCTCTACATATCCATATGGTGACACACTTGTAATCACATATGGTTCCTTCCACCGGGATTTCAATTTTCCAGGGAACAATCTGAGCCTAGAGTTAAACAGCATAACCTTCTGTCCTGACTTAAAGACTCTAGATGACAGCTTTTTGTCATGCCACACCTTCTTGCTTTCTCGTTATAAATTTTAGCATTCTCGAAAGCATTGAGCCTGAACTCCTCCAGCTCATTCAACTGGAGTAATATTTTCTCTCCAGCTACCTTCGCATCAAGGTTTAGGAATCTGGTTGCCCAGTAGGCCTTGTGTTCTGGTGGACAAAATTGTGATCACATGCTCTTTGTACTTGTATGAAATTTAATAATTGGCTCTAATTGAATTCACAACTCCGTTCAACTAACCAGCAAGTGTACTGGGTCGTCCAAGTAATAAACCTTACGCGAGTAAGGGTCGATCCCACAGAGATGGTTGGTATGAAGCAAGCTATGGTCATCTTGTAAATCCCAGTCAGGAGGATAAAATTATGGAATTTAGAAAATCAAATATAAAAAGAAAATAAAAGGGATAGAAATACTTATGTAAATCAAGAGTGGGAATTTCAGACAAGCGTATGGAGATGCTGTGCTCCTCTTGAAAATCTACTTCACTACTCTCTCTTCCAATCCTTCTTACTCCTTTCCATGGCAAGCTGTATGTAGGGCATCACTATCATCAATGGCTACTTTCAATCCTCTCGGGAAAATGGTCCTATGCGCTGTCACTGCACGGCTAATCGTCTGGAGGCATCACCCTTGGTTGATAGCTACATCCCATCCTCTCAGTGAAAATGGTCCAAATGCTCTGTCACAGCATGGCTAATCATCTGTCGGTTCTCAATCAGGTTGGAATAGAATCCATTGATTCTTTTGCGTCTGTCACTAACGCCCAACCTTCAGGAGTTTGAAGCTCGTCACAGTCATTCAATACTGGAATCCTACTCGGAATACCACAGACAAGGTTAGACTTTCCGGATTCCCAGGATCCTACTTGTAATACCACAGACAAGGTTAGACTTTTCGGATCCCCATGAATGCCGCCATCTATCTAGCTTATACCACGAAGATTCTGTTGGGGAATCTAAGAGATATGCGCCCGGCCTAAGGTAGAACGGAAGTGGTTGTCAGTCACGTGCGTTCATAGGTGAGAATGATGATGAGTGTCACGGATCATCACATTCATCAAAGTGTTAGGCAACGTATATCTTGGAATAAGAATAAAAGAGAATTGAATAGAAAGAAATAGTAATTGTATTGAAACTTGAGGTACAGCAGAGCTCCACACCCTTAATCTATGGTGTGCAGAAACTCCACTGTTGAAAATACATAAGTCAAAGGTTCAGGCATGGCCGAATGGCCAGCCCCCTGAATGTGATCAATAGCCTCTTAAGATGAAGAATAAAACAAAACTGAGACCAAAGATGAAACGTGGTCAAAAGACGACTAATACAATAGTTAAATGTTCTATTTATAATAAACTAGCTCCTAGGGTTTACATGAGTAAGTAATTGATGCATAAATCCACTTCCGGGGCCCACTTGGTGTATGCTTGGGCTGAGCTTGATCAATCCACGAGCTGAGGCTTTTCTTGGAGTTGAACTCCAAGTTATGACGTGTTTTGGGCGTTCAACTCCGGATCATGACGTTTTTCTGGCGTTTAACTCTAGACAGCAGCATGTACTTGGCGTTCAACGCCAAGTTACGTCGTCAATTCCCGAATAAAGTATGGACTATTATATATTGCTGGAAAGCTCGGGATGTCTACTTTCCAACGCCGTTGAGAGCGCGCCATTTAAAGTTCTGTAGCTCCAGAAAATCCATTTTGAGTGCAGGGAGGTCAGATTCCAACAGCATCAGCAGTCCTTTTGTCAGCATTTTTCAGAGTTTTGCTCAAGTCCCTCAATTTCAGCCAGAAATTACCTGAAATCACAGAAAAACACACAAACTCATAGTAAAGTCCAGAAATGTGAATTTAACATAAAAACTAATGAAAACATCCCTAAAAGTAGCTTGAACTTACTAAAAACTACCTAAAAACAATGCCAAAAAGCATATAAATTATCCGCTCATCACAACACCAAACTTAAATTGTTGCTTGTCCCCAAGCAACTGAAAATCAACTAGGATAAAAGAATAGAATATACTATAAATTCCAGAATATCAATGAATATTAATTATAATTAGATGAGCGGGACTTGTAGCTTTTTGCTTCTGAACAGTTTTGGCATCTCACTTTTTCTTTTGAAGTTTAGAATGATTGGATTCTCTAGGAACTTAGAATTTCGGATAGTGTTATTGACTTTCCTAGTTAAGCATGTTGATTCTTGAACACAGCTACTTATGAGTCTTGGCCGTGGCCCTAAGCACTTTGTTTTCCAGTATTACCACCAGATACATAAATGCCACAGACACATAACTGGGTGAACCTTTTCAGATTGTGACTCAGCTTTGCTAGAGTCCCCAGTTAGTGGTGTCCATAGCTCTTAAGCACACTCTTCTTGCTTTGGATCACGACTTTAACCACTCAGTCTCAAGCTTTTCACTTGGACCTTCATGACACAAGCACATGGTTAGGGACAGCTTGATTTAGCGGCTTAGGCCTGGATTTTATTTCCTTGGGCCCTCCTATCCATTGATGCTCAAAGCCTTGGATCTTTTTTACCCTTGCCTTTTGGTTTTAAGAGCTATTGGCTTTTTCTGCTTGCTTTTTCTTTTTTTTTTGCCATTTTTTTTCTTTTTTTTCACAAGCTTTTGCTTCTTCACTGCTTTTTCTTGCTTCAAGAATCAATTTCATGATTTTTCAGATCATCAATAACATTTCTCTTTGTTCATCATTCTTTCAAGAGCCAACAATTTTAACATTCATAAACAACAAGATCAAAAATATGCACTGTTCAATCATTCATTCAGAAAACAAAAAGTATTGTCACCACATCAATATAATTAAACTAAATTCAAGGATAAATTCGAAATTCATGTACTTCTTGTTCTTTTGAGTTAAAACATTTTTCATTTAAGAGAGGTGAAGGATTAATGGAATTTATTCATAGCTTTAAGACATAGTTACTACATACTAATGATCATGAAATAAAGACACAAAACATAGATAAACACAACATTAAAAACCGAAAACAGAAAGAAATAAAGAACAAGGAATGAATCCACCTTAGTGGCGTCTTCTTCTTGAAGGACCAACAATGTCCTTAAGCTCTTCTATGTCCCTTCCTTGCTTTTGTTGCTCCTCCCTCATTGCTCTTTGATCTTCTCTTATTTCTTGGAGAATGATGGAGTGCTCATGATGTTCCACCCTTAATTGTTCCACATTGTGGCTCAAATCTTCTAAGGAGGTATTGAGTTGCTCCCAATAGTTGTTGGGAGGAAAGTGCATCCCTTGAGGCATCTCAGGGATTTCTTGATGATGAGCTTCCTCATGCATCTCTTGAGAACCGTGAGGGATCTCTCTTGCTTGCTCCATCCTCTTCTTGGTGATGGGCTTATCCTCTTCAATGAGGATGTCTCCTTCTATGATAACTCCAGCTGAGTAACATAGATGGCAAATAAGGTGAGGAAAAGCTAGTCGTGCCATATTGGAGGGCTTGTCGGCTATTTTGTAGATTTCATTGGAGATGACCTCATGAACTTCTACTTCCTCTCCAATCATGATGCCATGAATCATGATGGCCCGATCCACAATAACTTCAGATCGGTTGCTAGTAGGAATGATGGAGCGTTGAATGAACTCCAACCATCCTCTAGCCACAGGCTTGAGGTCCAGTCTTCTTAGTTGGACTGGCTTGCCTTTGGAGTCTCTCTTCCACTGAGCTCCTTCCACACATATGTCCATAAGGACTTGGTCCAACCTTTGATTAAAGTTGACCCTTCTAGTGTAGGGGCGTTCATCTTCTTGCATCATGGGTAAGTGAAACGCCAATCTTACATTTTCCGGACTAAAATCTAAGTATTTCCCCCGAACCATTGTGAGATAATTCTTTGGATTCGGGTTCATACTTTGATCATGGTTCCTAGTGATCCATGCATTGGCATAGAACTCTTGAACCATTAAGATTCCGACTTATTGCATGGGGTTGGTTAGGACTTCCCAACCTCTTCTTTGGATTTCATGTCGGATCTCTGGATACTCATTCTTTTTGAGCTTGAAAGGGACCTCGGGGATCACCTTCTTCTTTGCCACAACATCATAGAAGTGGTCTTGATGGCTCTTGGAGATGAATCTTTCCATCTCTCATGACTCGGAGGTGGAAGCTTTTGTCTTCCCTTTTCCTTTTCTAGAGGATACTCCGGCCTTAGGTGCCATTGATGGTAATGGAAAAACAAAAAAAGCTTATGCTTTAACCACACCAAACTTAAAATCTTGCTCGTCCTAGAGCAATAGAAGAAAGAATAGAAGAAGAAGAAGAAGAGAATATGGTAGAGAGGGAGAGATGTAGGTTCGGCTAAGTAGGAGAAGAGGGGTTTGTGTTGTGTAAAAATGAAGTAGAATGGAGGGGTATTTATAGGGAGAGGGGGTAGTGTGGTTTCGGTCATTTAGGGTGGGAATGGGTGGGAAAATGTTTTTGAATTTTGAAGGTAGGTGGGGTTTATGGGGAAGAGTAGATGGATGTGAGTGGTGAAGGGGGTAGTTGGGAAGAGGAATTGAGGTGATTGGTGAAGGGTTTTGGGAAGTGTGACATGGGGAAGAGTAATCACAAAAACTAGGATTAGGAGGCAAGGTGGGAATATGGTAGGTGGGGATCCTGTGGGATCCACAGATCCTGAGGTGGTCCTGTGGGGTCCACAGGTCCTGAGGTGTCAAGGAATTCCATCCTTGCACCAAATAGGCATGTAAAATGCCTTGGCACACCATTCTGGTGTTTAAACGCCCATTGGTGCACGTTCTGGGCGTTCAACGCCCATGTAAAGCATGTTTCTGGCGTTGAACGCCAGTTTCATGCTTGTTACTGGCGTTCAGCGCCAGCTTTTCTTCTACAGGCACATTCCTGGCGTTCAGCGCCAGAATGGTGCTCTGTTCTGGCGTTGAACGCCGGCCAGATGCATCTTACTGGCGTTGAACGCCAGCCTGTGCGTCCTCCAAGGTGTGATTTTTTTTTTCTGCTGTTTTTGATTCTGTTTTTAATTTTTATGATTTTTTCGTGACTCCTCATGATCATGTACCTAATAAAACACAAAATAAAAATAAAAATTAGATAAATAAAATTGGGTTGCCTCCCAACAAGCGCTTCTTTAATGTCAATAGCTTGACAGTGGGCTCTCATGGAGCCACAAGGTGATCAGGTCAATGTTGTATAGTCCCAACACCAAACTTAGAGTTTGGATATGGGGTTTTAACACCAAACTTAGAGTTTGGTTGTGGCCTCCCAACACCAAACTTAGAGTTTGACTGTGGGGGCTCTTCTTGACTCTGAACTGAGAGAAGCTCTTCATGCTTACTCTCTTTTGTCACAGAGGGATGGCCATGTGCCTTAAACACAAGGTAGTCCCCATTCAATTTAAGGACTAATTCACCTCTGTTGACATCTATCACAGCTTCTGCTGTGGCTAGGAAAGGTCTTCCAAGGATGACCCAATCATCCTCTTCCTTCCTAGTGTCTAAGATTATGAAATCAGCAGGGATGTAAAGGCCTTTAACCTTTACTAACACGTCCTCTACTATTCCATAAGCTTGTCTTAATGACTTATCTGCCAATTGTAATGAGAACAAGGCAGGTTGTACCTCAATGATCCCCAGCTTCTCCATTACAGAGAGTGGCATAAGATTTATCCCTGACCCCAGATCACATAGAGCTTTTTCAAAGGTCATGGTGCCTATGGTACAAGGTATTAGGAACTTGCCAGGATCTTATTTCTTTTGAGGTAGAGTTTTCTGAATCCAAGTATCTAGTTCACTAATGAGCAAGGGAGGTTCACTTTCCCAAGTCTCGTTACCAAATAACTTGGCATTCAGCTTCATGATAGCTCCTAAGTATTGAGCAACTTGCTCTCCAGTCACATCTTCATCCTCTTCAGAGGAAGAATAGTCTTCAAAGCTCATGAATGGCAGAAGAAGATTTAATGGAATCTCTATGGTCTCTATATGAGCCTCAGATTCCTTTGGATCCTTAATAGGAAACTCCTTCTATCTTGAGGGACGTCCCAGGAGGTCTTCCTCACTAGGATTTTTGTCCTTTTCCTCCCTTGTGCATTCGGCCACATTGATCACATCAATGGCCTTGCACTCTCCTTTTGGATTCTCTTCTGTATTACTTGGGAGAATACTGGGAGGAGTTTCAATGACTTTCTTACTCAGCTGGCCCACTTGTGCCTCCAAATTTCTAATGGAGGATCTTGTTTCACTCATGAAACTGAAAGTGGTCTTTGACAGATCAGAGACTAGATTGGCTAAATTAGAAGTATTTTGTTCAGAATTCTCTGTCTGTTGCTGAGAAGATGATGGATATGGCTTGCTATTGCTCAGCCTATTGCGTCCACCATTGTTAAAGCCTTGTTGAGGCTTTTGTTGATCCTTCCATGAGAAATTTGGATGATTTTTCCATGATGAGTTATAGGTGTTTCCATAAGGTTCACCCATGTAATTAACCTCTGCCATGGCAGGGTTCTCAGGATCATAAGCTTCTTCAGAAGCTGCCTCCTTAGTATTGTTGGATGCATGTTGCCATCCATTCAGACTTTGAGAGATCATGTTGACTTGCTGAGTCAACACTTTGTTCTGAGCCAATATGGCATTCAGAGCATCAATTTCAAGAACTCCTTTCTTTTGAGGTATCCCATTATTCACGGAATTCCTCTCAGAAGTGTACATGAATTGGTTGTTTGCAACCATGTCAATGAGTTCCTGAGCCTCTTCAGGCGTTTTTCTCAGGTGAATAGATCCACCTGCAGAATGGTCCAATGACAATTTCGAAAATTCAGAGAGACCATAATAGAATATATCTAATGTGGTCCATTCTGAAAACATGTCAGATGGACATCTTTTGGTCAGCTGCTTGTATCTTTCCCAGGCTTCATAGAGGGAATCACCATCTTTTTGTTTGAAGGTTTGAACATCCACTCTTAGCTTGCTCAGCTTTTGAGGATGAAAGAATTTATCCAAGAAAGCAGTGACCAGCTTATCCCAGAAGTCCAGGCTATCCTTAGGTTGTGAATCCAACCATATTCTAGCTCTGTCTCTTACAGCAAAAGGGAAAAGCATGAGTCTGTAGACTTCAGGATCAACTCCATTCGTCTTTACAGTCTCACAGATCTACAAGAACTCAGTTAAAAACTGATAAGGATCTTCAGATGGAAGTCCATAAAACTTGCAGTTTTGTTGCATTAAAGCAACTAGTTGAGGTTTCAGCTCAAAGTTATTGGCTCCAATGGCAGGAATGGAGATGCTTCTTCCATTAAATTTGGATGTTGGCTTTGTGAAGTCACCAAGCATTCTCCTTGCATTATTATTAGTTTCGGCTGCCATCTCCTTCTCTTGTTCGAAAATTTCTGAAAGGTTATTTCTGGATTGTTGTAACTTAGCTTCTCTTAATTTTCTCTTCAGAGTCCTTTCAGGTTCTGGATCAATTTCAACAAGAGTGCCTTTATCCTTGTTCCTGCTCATATGAAAGAGAAGAAAACAAGAAAAGAAAGAGGAATCCTCTATGTCACAGTATAGAGATTCCTTTATGTTAGTAGAAGAAGAAAGGGGTAGAAGAATGAAGAAGGAGATTCGGATTTTTGGATGAAGAGAGGTGAAGAGAAATGTTAGTAATTAAATAATTAAATAGAAGAAGAAAAGAGAAGGAAAATTTCGAAACTAATTTTGAAAAAGGGGTTAGTAATTTTCGAAAATTAGAGATAAAATGTAATTAAAATTAAAACATGAAACAATTAGTTAATTAAAAAGAATTTTTGAAAAAGGGATGAGATATTTTCGAAAATTAGAGAGGGAAAAGTAGTTAGGTGGTTTTGAAAAAGATAAGAAACAAACAAAAAGTTAGTTAGTTGATTGAAAAAGATTTGAAATCAAATTTGAAAAAGATAAGAAGATAAGAAGTTAGATAAGATATTTTGAAATCAAATTTTGAAAAAGATAAAATTTTTGGAAAAGATAAGATAAAAGATAAAAAGATCTAATTTTTTAAAATGACTTGACTAACAAGAAACTACAAGATAAGATTCTAGAACTTAAAGATTGAACCTTTCTTAACAAGAAAGTAACAAACTTCAAATTTTTGAACCAATCACATTAATTGTTAGCTAATTTTCGAAAATATGATATAAAGATAAGAAAAAGATTTTGAAAATATTTTGAAAAAGATTTTTGAAATTTTCGAAAATTATAAAAAAAATTGAAAAAGATATGATTTTTGAAAAAGATTTTAAAAAGATAAGATTTTTAAAATTAAAATTTTGACTTGACTTGTAAGAAACAACTAATTTTTAAAAATTTTTGACCAAGTCAACCCAAAATTTCGAAAATTTGGAGGGAAATAAGGAAAAGATATTTTTTTATTTTTGAATTTTTAATTATGAGAGAGAAAAACAACAAAAATATTCAATGCATGAAATTTTTAGATCAAAACAATGAATGCATGCAAGAATGCTATGAATGTCAAGATAAACACCAAGAACACTTTGAAGATCATGATGAACATCAAGAACATATTTTTGAAAAAATTTTAATGCAAAGAAAACATGCAAGACACCAAACTTAGAAATCTTTAATGCATGGAAAATATGAATGCAAAGATGCACATGAAAAACAAGAAAAGACACAAAACAAGAAAATATCAAGATCAAACAAGAAGACTTACCAAGAACAACTTGAAGATCATGAAGAACACTATGAATGCATGAAATTTTCGAAAAATGCAAGAAAAAATTTTTAAAGCATGCAATTGACACCAAACTTAAAGATTGACTCAAGACTCAAACAAGAAACACAAAATATTTTTTATTTTTGTGATTTTCTAATTTTTTTGGATTTTTATTAATTAATTTTTTTTTCGAAAATATAGTTTTGAAAAACGAAAAATAAAAGAAAAAAATTTTGAAAAAGATTTTTGAAAAGAAAATTACCTAATCTGAGCAACAAGATGAACCGTCAGTTGTCCATACTCGAACAATCCCCAGCAATGGCGCCAAAAACTTGGTGGACGAAATTGTGATCACATGCTCTTTGTACTTGTATGAAATTTAATAATTGGCTCTAATTGAATTCACAACTCCGTTCAACTAACCAGCAAGTGTACTGGGTCATCCAAGTAATAAACCTTACGCGAGTAAGGGTCGATCCCACAGAGATTGTTGGTATGAAGCAAGCTATGGTCATCTTGTAAATCCCAGTCAGGAGGATAAAATTATGGAATTTAGAAAATCAAATATAAAAAGAAAATAAAAGGGATAGAAATACTTTTGTAAATCAAGAGTGGGAATTTTAGACAAGCGTATGGAGATGCTGTGCTCCTCTTGAAACTCTACTTCACTACTCTCTCTTCCAATCCTTCTTACTCCTTTCCATGGCAAGCTGTATGTAGGGCATCACTATCATCAATGGCTACTTTCAATCCTCTCGGGAAAATGGTCCTATGCGCTGTCACTGCACGGCTAATCGTCTGGAGGCATCACCCTTGGTTGATAGCTACATCCCATCCTCTCAGTGAAAATGGTCCAAATGCTCTGTCACAGCACGGCTAATCATCTGTCGGTTCTCAATCAGGTTGGAATAGAATCCATTGATTCTTTTGCGTCTGTCACTAACGCCCAGCCTTCAGGAGTTTGAAGCTCGTCCCAGTCATTCAATACCGGAATCCTACTCGGAATACCACAGACAAGGTTAGACTTTCCGGATTCCCAGGATCCTACTCGGAATACCACAGACAAGGTTAGACTTTCCGGATCCCCATGAATGCCGCCATCTATCTAGCTTATACCACGAAGATTCTGTTGGGGAATCTAAGAGATATGCGCCCGGCCTAAGGTAGAACGGAAGTGGTTGTCAGTCACGCGCGTTCATAGGTGAGAATGATGATGAGTGTCACGGATCATCACATTCATCAAAGTGTTATGCAACGTATATCTTGGAATAAGAATAAAAGAGAATTGAATAGAAAGAAATAGTAATTGTATTGAAACTTGAGGTACAGCAGAGCTCCACACCCTTAATCTATGGTGTGCAGAAACTCCACTGTTGAAAATACATAAGTCAAAGGTTCAGGCATGGCCGAATGGCCAGCCCCCTGAATGTGATCAATAGCCTCTTAAGATGAAGAATAAAACAAAACTGAGACCAAAGATGAAACGTGGTCAAAAGACGACTAATACAATAGTTAAATGTTCTATTTATAATAAACTAGCTCCTAGGGTTTACATGAGTAAGTAATTGATGCATAAATCCACTTCTGGGGCCCACTTGGTGTATGCTTGGGCTGAGCTTGATCAATCCACGAGCTGAGGCTTTTCTTGGAGTTGAACTCCAAGTTATGACGTGTTTTGTGCGTTCAACTCCGGATCATGACGTTTTTCTGGCGTTTAACTCCAGACAGCAGCATGTACTTGGCGTTCAACGCCAAGTTACGTCGTCAATTCCCGAATAAAGTATGGACTATTATATATTGCTGGAAAGCTCTGGATGTCTACTTTCCAAAGCCGTTGAGAGCGCGCCATTTGGAGTTCTGTAGCTCCAGAAAATCCATTTTGAGTGCAGGGAGGTCAGATTCCAACAGCATCAGCAGTCCTTTTGTCAGCATTTTTCAGAGTTTTGCTCAAGTCCCTCAATTTCAGCCAGAAATTACCTGAAATCACAGAAAAACACACAAACTCATAGTAAAGTCCAGAAATGTGAATTTAACATAAAAACTAATGAAAACATCCCTAAAAGTAGCTTGAACTTACTAAAAACTACCTAAAAACAATGCCAAAAAGCGTATAAATTATCCGCTCATCGTGTTCCAATTCCACTGGCAGATGATAGGCTTTTTCATACACAAGCTGGTATGGAGATGTCCTTATAGGAGTCTTAAATGCAGTTCTGTATGCCCACAGAGCATCATCCAGACTTCTTGCCCAATACCTTCTACGGGTACTTACAGTCCATTCCAGGATTCGTTTTAGTTCTCTATTTGAGACTTCAGCCTGCCCATTTGTTTGTGGATGATATGGAGTTGCCACTTTGTGGTTAATTCCATATCGGACCAGAGCAGAGTCAAGCTGTTTATTACAGAAATAAGTGCCTCCATCACTGATCAGTATCCTAGGGACACCAAACCTGCTGAAGATATGCTTCTGGAGGAACTTCATCACTGTCTTAGTATCATTAGTGGGTGTTGCAATTGCCTATACCCATTTAGATACATAGTCTACTGCCACCAGAATATAGGTGTTTGAATATGATGGTGGGAAAGTGGTGCGGTAATTTATAACCCACAAACTAACCGGCAAGTGCACCGGGTCGTACCAAGTAATACCTTAAGTGAGTGAGGGTCGATCCCACGAGGATTGAAGGACTAAGCAACAATGGTTAAATGAATTAGTTAGTTAGACAAGCAGAAAATAGTGTTTTGGTATTCAAAGAGCATTAAATAGTAATTTAAGAATTTCAGAATGCAAGCAGTAAATAAGTTGTGAAATATGTATGGGAAAAAAGCCAAGGTTTCAGAGATGTCTATTTTCTGGATTGACTTTTCTTATTAATTTATTTTAATCATGCAAGATTTAATTCATGGAAAACTATATATGACTAGACCCTAATTCCTTAGACCTTCCTAGTCTCCTCTAAAATTCATCAACTGCCAATTAATCAAATTCCAGTTTATATGCCACAAAAATTCTAATTACCCAAAAATAAGAGGATTATATGTCATGTATCTTGTTAAGTCCAGATAATTAAAATTTAGGAGAAATTGTTTTCAAGCTGTTGTTCAAGTAAAGAGCTTTTCCAAGTTATACAAGAGCACAATTAGAACATGGGTCATACTTCTGTTCCACCCAAATTCATAAAATAAAGAGTGAAAACAATTCTTGAATTATAAATCAAAACATGAATTAAAAGACAAAAATAATAGAATCAATCCATACAAAGAGACAGAGCTCCTAACCTTAACAATGGAGGTTTAGTTGCTCATGACTCAGAGAGAAAATAAGGATTCAGGTAATTTGTCTGAGATAGATTCTTCGTTAAATAATTAATGTTGTCTTTTATATCTAATCCTAATAAATTTCAATCCTAATTTTTAAAACTAAATAATATCTTTTCTTATTTTTAAATAATATTTAAATTTAAATCAGAATTAATTATGGCAATCAACAAGTCTTCAATTGATGGATCGGGACCACTTGATTCCTTCACTTTGTAGCCTCTGATCTGTGCTTTTTGGGCTGAAAACTGGGTCAAAAGCAGCCCAGAAATCACCCCCAGCGTTTTCTGCATTTTTTGCACGTGGCGCATGTCACGCGTACGTGTCAGTCACGCGTACGCGTCGCTGGTCTTCTTCGCGTGTCATGCGTACGCGTCAGGTACGTGCACACGTCGCCGTGCGAATCTTCAAATCACGCGTACGCATCATCCACGCGCCCGCGTCACCATGGAAAGCTCCAAATCACGCGCACGCGTCAGGTACGCGTGCGCGTCGCTCTTCGCTGTCATCTCCTTTAATTCTTGTGCTGCAGAAACTCCATCAAATCTAGCCGAATGCTACCTAAAATAAACAGAATTACACAAGACTCAAAGTAGCATCCATAGTGGCTAAAAAGCAATTAATTCTTGATTAAACTTAACAATTTAAATGCAAATTCACTAGGAAAAGATAGGAAAGATGCTCACACATCACAACACCAAACTTGAATTGTTGCTTGTCCTCAAGCAACCAAAAATAATACAGACTTAGGATGTGAATTTGCATGAGAATGAGATCGATTAAGCTCAAGTCTATTCTTAAAATGGGGTTTATTCATTGTAATTTTGAACAGTTATGGCATCTCTCTCTCCTTTGAGCTTTTAATCATGTCTGACCTCCCTAGTCATTGATGCTCAGAGCCTTGGACCTTGCTTTTATAGTTTCTATTTCTTTTGCTATTTCTTTTGCTTCAAGGATTAAATTTTTGTTTGTTTTAGAGAAGTCATAATAATTCTCTAAATTCCTGTTCCTTATTCATCAACATCTTTTAATTCAAATTCAAATATGCATTATTCATGTCATGCATTCAAAATCACAAATAATACCACCACATTTAAGTAAATAAGACTACTCTAAAAATTAAACTCAATCTCTCATGCAATAAATTACTTCTTTTTCATTTGAATTCAAGCTTAGTGAGCAATACATGAGACAAATTTTTTTATAGTACTAAAGATCATGCAGGCAATCAAAGTAACAGAGAACAGAAGACAACACAATAAGAACAGAAGAGAAATAGAATGAAAGGAAATCAACCACCTCAGTTATGCTGGTGGCCATCTCATTCCTCCATGAAGAACATTCATCTCCCTTTGGTGCTAAACAGAAAAGCCATAAGCGAAGCGTCAACACCAAACTTAAAGGTTTGCTTGTCCTCAAGCAAAGAAGAACTGAAAACAGAGAGGGAAAAGAAAAAAAATTAGTATGATAAAAGAAGAAGAAAAGGATAAAAGAACAAGAGAGAATTAGGATTTGGGAGGGAGAGAGAATGAAAACAGGGCGGCGTGCTGAGTAATTGATGTAGCGCAACCGACGCGGACACGCATTGCGTGCGTTCGTGCGGGTTATGTAAAAAGGGAAGGGACGCGGATAAGTCCAACGCGCCTGAGCGATTGCCAAGTTGTGAAAAGGGCGCGTACGCGTCAGGGACGCGTACGCATGGGTCAATTTGTGCTTCTAGCATGAACCCAGCATGAGGCCAGCACAACTTTTGGCCATGCACCCATTTACGTCGATTTTTCAAGGCGCGCATGCGCACCATGTGTGCTGCCGCGTGGATTGCCGAGAACCAGTGGGATGTGTATGCGTCTGGTGCACGTACGCGTCTGGTGCGCGTACGTGTAGGTGAGCTGGTGTGCGAGGCATAGTTCCTACACAACTCTAGCGCAACTTTCTGTTCAATCTCACTCAATTCGCATTCACTATGGACGCGGACGTGCACTTGGTGCGCGCGCGTGGAATGCTCTTCTCTCTTTTTTTTTTTGAAATATTCTATTCCTATTCTAAAATAGCTGCATGATGAAATCATCGGGTTGCCTTCCGACAAGCTCTTTTTTAACGTCACTAGCTTGACGGTCAGTTTTGCTAATTCAACAGTTGAGCGGACCTCTGGCGATCAATCTCACCTCCAAGATAGTGCTTCAACCTCTGGCCATTCATTGTAAATTTCCTGTCAAAATTCTCTTCCTGTATTTTCACATGACCATATGGTAAAGCTCTGGTAAACACAAACGGTCCTGACCACCGAGATTTCAGCTTCCCGGGAAAGAATTTGAGCCTTTAATTATACAGCAGCACTCTCTGTCCTGGCTCAAATACTCTGATGGCAATCTTCTTGTCATGTAATAACTTGGTCTTCTCCTTTTAGAGCTTGGAATTCTCATAGGCTAAGTATATGAATTCATCAAGCTCATTTAACTGAAGCATTCGCTTAATTTCTGCAGCTTCTGAATCAAGATTCAGATACCTGATTGCCTAGTAAGCTTTATGTTCCAGCTCAACTGGCAAGTGACAGGCCTTCCCATATACCAACTAATAAGGGGACATGCTAATGGGAGTCTTGTACGCTGTTCGGTATGCCAAGAGAGCATCATCAAGCTTCCTAGACCACTCCTTTCTTGAAACACTGACGGTCTTTTCTAGAATCCTCTTAAGTTCCCTGTTGGAAACTTCAACCTGTCTACTTGTCTGAGGGTGATAGGGGGTTGCCACTTTATGACAGACTCCATATCTCTGCAGAAGAGAGTCCAGCTGTTTGTTGTAGAAGTGGCTTCCTCCATCACTAATGAGTGTCCTTGGGACACCAAACCGGCTAAAGATATATCTCTGAAGAAAGCTCATTACCACTTTGGCATCAATGGTGGGTAGAGCCACAGCTTCCACCCACTTGGACACATAGTCAACTGCCACTAGAATATAGTTGTTTTAATGTGAGGGTGGGAAAGGTCCCATGAAATCAATACCCCACATATCAAACAACTCAACCTCAAGAATCCCCTGCTATGGCATTTCATGGTTGGCAGGGAGATTCGTGGCTTTTTCACATCTGTCACAGTGCTTCACAAATGCTCTTAAATCCCTGAAGAGAGTTGGCCAGTAGAACCCGCTCTGAAGGACCTTTGTAGCTGTCCTTTCACCACCAAAGTGGCCTCCATAATCTGAACCATGACAGTGCCAGAGAATCTACTGTGTTTCTTCATTTGGGACACATCTCCAGATTATACCATCTGAACACCTTCTAAAAAGTTATGGTTCCTCCCAAATGTAGTATTTGTCATCTGTTAATAGCTTCTTTACTTGATGCCTACTGTACTCCTTTGGAATAAAATTCATGGCTTTATAATTTGTAATGTTTGCAAACCATGGAGCCTGCTGAATGAGGAACAACTGCTCCTCCGAAAATGTCTCAGTCACAACTGTGGGTGGGTGTACTCCTGCTTCAGGCTCAATTCTGGAGAGATGGTCAGCTACTTGATTTTCTGACCCTTTCCTGTCTTTTATCTCAATATCAAACTCCTGAAGGAGTAACACCCATCTAATTAATCTTGGTATAGAATCCTGTTTGGTTAGAAGGTACTTCAAAGTAGCATGATCAGTATAAATAATAACCTTAGAACCAAGTAAATAATATCTAAACTTATCAACAGCATACACAACAGCTAATAATTCCTTTTCTGTAGCTGTGTAATTCTTTTGGGCATCATTTAACACACGACTGGCGTAGTAAATAACATGTACAAGCTTACCATGCCTCTGTCCTAAAACAGCTCCTATAGCAAAATCACTAGCATCACACATCAGTTCAAATGGTAAATCCCAGTCAGGGGGAGCTATAATGGGAGCAGAGGTAAGGTTTGCTTTCAGAGTTTCAAAAGTATGCAGACAATCAGAATCAAAGACAAAAGGAATATCAACAACCAACAGGTTGCTCAATGGTTTAGCAATTTTAGAGAAGTCCTTTATAAATCTGCTATAAAATCCTGTATGGCCCAAGAAACTCTTGACTGCCTTAACATTAGCGGGTGGTGGTAATTTTTCAATTACCTCCACCTTTGCTCTATCTACCTCAATTCCCTTACTTGAAATCTGGTGTCCAAGAACAATACCTTCTGTGACCATAAAATGACATTTTTCCTAATTCAAAACAAGGTTTGATTCTTGACACCGTTTTAAGACAAGAGATAAGTGCTTGAGGCAAGATTCAAAAGAATTACCAAAAACAGAAAAGTCATCCATAAATACCTCAATGAACTTTTCAACCATGTCAGAAAAAATTGAAAGCATACACCTCTGAAAAGTTGCTAGAGCATTACAAAGTCCAAATGGCATTCTCCTGTAGGCAAATACTCTAAAGGGGCATGTGAATGCTGTCTTCTCTTGATCTTGAGGGTCCACTACAATTTGATTATATCTAGAATATCCATCTAGAAAATAATAAAAAGCATGACCAGCTAACCTCTCAAGCATTTGATCAATGAAAGGTAGAGGGAAATGATCCTTCCTTGTAGTAGTGTTGAGCCTCCTGTAGTCTATACACATTCTCCATCCTGTGAGTGTTCTTGTAGGAATAAGCTCATTCTTTTCATTCTTGATCACTGTCATCCCTCCTTTCTTGGGAACTACCTGCACAGGACTTATCCAAGGACTGTCAGAAATAGGGTAAATTATACCTGCTTCCCATAATTTCATTACCTCTTTTTGGACCACCTCTTTCATGGTTGGATTGAGTCTCCTCTATGGTTGCACAACTGGTTTAGCATCATCTTCAAGGAGGATCTTATGCATACACTTGGTTGGACTAATTCCCTTCAAGTTACTAATGGTCCACCCAAGAGCTATTTTATGGTTCCTGAGCACTGAAATAAGTGCCTCTTCCTCTTCAGGCTTTAGGGAAGAGCTAATAATCACCGGATATGAATCATTTTCACCCAAGAACACATATTTCAAAGAAGGAGGTAAAGGTTTGAGCTTAAGTTTGGGGGCTTCCTCCTCTGCCTTAGGCGTGTAAACCATAGCCTTCTGGGGTGGTGAATCATCACCTTCAACTAATTCATACTCAGAAATAGGATCCAGAATGTCATCAAGCACCTCAGCTTTTAGTACCTCTTGAACAAGTGGTTCAATAACATATATTTTCATGCACCCTTCAGAATTATTATGGTGTTTGAGAGCCTCAAAAACATTTAGGATCGCCTGTTCTTCATTGACCCTCAGGGTTAATTCACCCTTTTGTACATCAATCAGAGCTCTACCTATAGCTAAAAAGGGTCTACCAAGTATAATAGAGGACTTTACCTCCTCTTCCATGTCTAATATAACAAAATCAATAGGAAAAATAAATGGTCCTACTTTAACAAGTAAATCGTCAACAACACCCACAGGTAATTTAACAAAAAGATCAGCAAGTTGAAGAGAAATACGAGTGGGTTTTACCTCCTCAATTTGAAGCTTTTTCATCACTGAAAGTGGCATTAGATTGATACTAGCTCTAAGGTCACATAAAGCTCTTTGAATAGTGACATCTCCAATGGTGCAAGGAATTACAAAGCTTCCTGGATCTGGCATTTTCTCAGGGAGGTTGTGTTGAATTATGGCACTGCATTCCTTGGTTAACACCACTATTTCTTGTTCCCTCCAGTTCTTCTCGTGGGTCAACAACTCTTTCATAAATTTAGCATAGAGAGCCAGTTGCTCAAGAGCCTCTGCAAAAGGAATGTTGATCTGTAGCTTCTTGAAGACATCTAAAAATTTAGAAAATTGTTTTTCTTTGGAAGCCTTCTGAAGCCTCTGAGGATATGGCATTTTTGGCTTGTATTCAGGAGCCTTTGGCAAGGTAGGATAAGTGTCAAGAGAATTAGGGAATGGGTTGTCTGCACGCTTAGGAGGGGCGCGCTCTACTTCTTCCTTCTTCTCCTCTGGAGCTTCTTTTTCAACTAATTCTTTATTGGCCTTGGTCTCAGAGCCAGCTACTTTACCACTTCTTAATTGAATAACCTTGCAGTCTTCTCTTAGGTTCACCACTGTATCACCTAGAAATGTACTTGCAGTCCTCTCAGGTATTTGCTTACTCAGCTGGCCCATTTGCACTTCCAAGTTTCTAATGGAGGCTCTGGTTTCCTGCATAAAACTCCTCATCATCTCCCAATTAGAATCTTCTTAGGATTTAGAGTTAGCCTGCTGAGGTGGTTATTGCTGCTGAGACTGAAATTGGTGGTTGTTGTAATTGTTCTATTGGAAACTGTCTTGAGAATTATTGTTAAAATTCTGAGGTTTCTGAGGTTGGTCTCTCCATCCAAAATTTAGGTGATTCCTCCACCCCTAATTGTATGTCTTGGAGTATGGATCATTATTGGGATTTCTAGGGCCACTCCTCATGTAATTAACCTGTTCAGAAGAGGATTGAGCATAATCATAATTATCATTTTGCACTAAATTTCCTGCCATTTTATAGGAAACCTCTTGAGGTGAATTTTGGGTGTTGATAGCTGAGATCTGCATGCCACCCATGTGTTGAGTAAGTAGACTTATTTGTTGAGACATAAGCTTGTTCTGAGCAAGAATAGCATTAAGAGCTTCTACGTCCGTGACACCCTTCTTCTGAGGAACCTCAGAGTTCACAGGATTCCTGTTAGATGAGTATAAATATTGGTTGCTAGTAACCAATTCAATAAGCTCAATAGTCTTCTCCGGTGTCTTCTTCTTGTGCAATGAACCTCCTGTAGAATTATCTAAGCACATCTTGGACATTTCACCCAAACCTTCATAAAAGATATCTAGTTGGGTCCACTTGGAGAACAAGTCCGGAGGATATTGCCTTGTCAGTAGCTTGTATCTCTCCCAAGCTTCATACAGAGTTTCACCATCTATCTGCTTGAAGGTCTGAACCTCCACCCTAAGCTTATTCAGCTTCTTTGGTGGGAAAAATTTAGTGAGAAACTCAGTAACAACCTTGTTCCAAGTATCCATACTCTCATTGGGTTGGAAATCTAGCCATAGCTTTACTCCATCCCTCAGAGCAAACGGGAAGAGCATGAGTTGTATACCTCTAGGTTCACTCCATTTGTCTTCACAGTATCACAAATCTGCAGAAAACTAGAAATAAATTGATTTGGGTCTTCGTGGGGAAGACCATAATACTGGCAGTTTTATTGCACCAGGGTGACCAGTTGTGGCTTTAACTCAAAGTTGTTCACAGCTATAGGAGGTACCACAATACGTTTTCCATAAAGATTTACAATAGGAGCAGAGTAAGAGCCAAGCACTCTCCTTTGTTGCTCATTCCCATTCGGATTTGCCACATTGGCATTATCAGCATTGTTAGGATCCACAGTGGATTCTGCAGCCTTGTAAAGTCTTACCTGCTGTAAACGCCGCCTGAAAGTCCTTTCAGGTTCAGGATCAAAGTCTAAGAGATGTTCTTTGTCTCTGTTCCTGCGCATAAACAAACAGAAGACAAGAAAACAATGGAACTCTCTACGTCAGAGTGTAGAGAATTCCGAGTGAGGTAACCTGAACTAGGAAACACCAAACTTAATTTCAAAAATTACTAAAAATATTAGTGCTATTAAAATTATATATATTTTTTGTTTTTTTTCGAGAATTATTAAAAATAGATTTTAATAAAATTAAAAATAAAACACCTAATCTAAGCAATCAAACAACTAATAGTTGTTAATCACAATCAATCCCCGGCAACGACGCCAAATACTTGGTGCGATAATTTATAACCCACAAACTAATCGGCAAGTGCACCGGGTCGTACCAAGTAATACCTCAAGTGAGTGAAGGTCGATCCCACGAGGATTGAAGGACTAAGCAACAATGGTTAAATGAATTACTTAGTTAGGCAAGCAGAAAAGAGTGTTTTGGTATTCAAAGAGCATTAAATAGTAATTAAGAATTTCAGAAAGCAAGCAGTGAATAAGTTGTGAAATATGTATGTGGAAAAAGCTAAGGTTTCAGAGATGTCTATTTTCTGGATTGACTTTTCTTATTAATTTATTTTAATCATGCAAGATTTAATTCATGGCAAACTATATATGACTAGACCCTAATTCCTTAGACCTTCCTAGTCTCCTCTAAAATTCATCAACTGCCAATTCCTTGGTCAATTAATTCCAATTAGAGGGTAAAAATCAAATTCCAGTTTATATGCCACAAAAATTCTAATTACCCAAAAATAAGAGGATTATATGTCACGTATCCTGTTAAGTCCAGATAATTAAAATTTAGGAGAAATTGTTTTCAAGCTATTGTTCAAGTAAAGAGCTTTTCCAAGTTATACAAGAACACAATTAGAACATGGGTCATACTTCTGTTCCACACAAATTCATAAAATAAAGAGCGAAAATAATTCTTGAATTATAAATCAAAACATGAATTAAAAGACAAAAATAATAGAATCAATCTATACAAATAGACAGAGCTTCTAACCTTAACTATGGAGGTTTAGTTGCTCATGACTCAGAGAGAAAATAAGGATTCAGGTAATTTGTTTGAGATAGATTCCTCGTTAACTAATTAATGTTGTCTTTTATATCTAATCCTAATAAATTTAAATCCTAATTTTTAAAACTAAATAATAACTTTTCCTATTTTTAAATAATATTTAAATTTAAATCAGAATTAATTATGGCAATCAACAAGTCTTCAATTGATGGAGGGGACCACTTGATTCCTTGACTTTGCCGACTCTGATCTGTGCTTTTTAGGCTGAAAACTGGGTCAAAAGCAGCCCAGAAATCGCCCCCAGCATTTTCTGCATTTTCTGCACGTGGCGCATGTCACGTGTACGTGTCAGTCACGTGTATGCGTCACTGGTCTTCTTCGCGTGTCACGCGTACGCGTCAGGTATGCGCACGGGTCGCTGTGCAAATCTTCAAATCACACGTACGCGTCATCCACGCTCCCGCGTCATCATGGAAAGCTCCAAATCACGCACACGCGTCAGGTATGCGTGCGTGTCGCTCCTCGCTGTCATCTCCTTTAATTCTTGTGCTACAGAAACTCCATCAAATCTAGCCGAATGCTACCTAAAATAAACAGAATTTCATAAGACTCAAAGTAGCATCCATAGTGACTAAAAGGCAATTAATTCTTGATTAAACTTAACAATTTAAATGTAAATTCACTAGGAAAAGATAGGAAAGATGCTCACGCATCAGAAAGGCCCCATGAAGTTAATACCCCATACATCAAACAACTCAATCTCTAAGATTCCTTGATGAGGCATGGCATAACTGTGAGGCAGATTACCAGCTCTCTGGCAACTGTCATAGTTACGTACAAACTCTCGAGAGTCTCTATAGAGAGTAGGCCAGTAGAAGCCACATTGGAGAACCTTTGTGGCTGTTCGCTCACCTCCGAAATATCCTCCATATTGTGATCCATGGCAATGCCATAGGATCTTCTGTGCCTCTTCTTTAGGCACACATCTACGGATTACTCCGTCTGCACACCTCTTAAAGAGATATGGTTCATCCCACAAGTAGTACTTTGCATCAGAAACCAATTTTTTTTTACTGGCTACTGTACTCTTTGGGTGTGAATCTTGCAACTCTATAGTTTGCAATGTCTGCAAACCATGGTGCTTCCTGAATGGCAAACAATTGCTCATCTGAAAAGGTTTCAGAGATCTTAGTAGGAGCGAGGGACGCTCCTACTACTGGTTCTATCCGGAATAGTTGATCAGCTACTTAGTTCTCTGTCCCTTTTCTGTCTCTTATTTCTATATCAAACTCTTGCAGAAGCAACACCCATCTTATAAGTCTGGGTTTTGAATCCTGCTTTGTGAGGAGATATTTTAGAGCAGCATGGTCAGTGTACACAATCACTTTTGATCCTACTAAATAAGATCTGAAATTGTCAATGGCATAAACCACTGCAAGTAACTCCTTCTCTGTGGTTGTGTAATTTTTTTGTGCGTCATTTAAAACATGTCTAGCATAATAAATGACTTACAGAAGCTTGTCATGCCTCTGTCCCAATACTGCACCAATGGCATGGTCACTGGCATCACACATTAGTTCGAATGGTAATGTCCAGTCTGGTTTAGAAATGACTGGTGCTGTGACCAGCTTAGCTTTCAGAGTCTCAAACGCTTGCAAACACTCTGTGTCAAGACAAATAGTGTATCGGCAGCCAGCAAATTGCTCAGAGGTTTTGCAATTTTTGAAAAATCCTTTATAAACCTACTATAGAATCTTGCGTGCCCCAGAAAGCTTCTGATTGCCTTAACATTGGCAGGTGGTGGTAATTTTTCAATTACCTCTACCTTAGCTTGATCCACTTCCATCCTCTTGTTCAAAATTTTGTGCCCAAGCACAATTCCTTCAGTCACTATGAAGTGACATTTCTCCCAATTTAAAACCAAGTTAGTCTCTTGGCACCTTTTTAGAACAAGTGCTAGATGGTCAAGACAGGAGCTAAATGAGTCTCCAAACACTGAAAAGTCATACATGAAGACTTCCAAAAATTTATCTACCATATCAGAGAAGATAGAGAACATGCATCTCTGAAAGGTTGCAGGTGCATTGCACAAACCAAATGTCATCCTTCTGTAGGCAAATACTCCAGATGGACATGTGAATGTTGTTTTCTCTTGGTCTTGAGGATCTACTGCAATTTGGTTGTAACCTGAATAACCGTCTAAAAAGCAGTAGTAATCATGACCTGCTAGTCTCTCTAGCAACTGGTCTATGAATGGTAAAGAAAAATGAACCTTTCTGGTGGCTGTATTGAGCCTTTTGTAGTCAATACACATACGCCACCCTGTAACTGTTCTTGTAGGAACCAGTTTATTCTTTTCATTATGAAACACTGTCATGCCTCCCTTCTTGGGAACAACTTGGACAAGGCCCACCCAGGGGCTATCAGAAATAGGATAAATAATCCCAGCCTCTAGTAATTTAGTGACCTCTTTCTGCACCACCTCCTTCATGGCTGGATTTAGCCGCCTCTGTGGTTGAACCATTGGCTTAGCATCATCTTCTAATAGGATCTTGTGCATGCATCTGGCTGGGCTAATGCCCTTAAGATCACTTATGGACCACCCAAGAGCTGTCTTGTGTGTCCTTAGCACCTGAATTAATGTTTTCTCTTCCTGTGGCTCTAAAGCGGAGCTTATGAACACGGGAAAAATGTCATCCCCTCCCAGAAATGCATATTTCAGGGATGGTGGAAGTGGTTTGAGCTCGGGTTTATGAGGCTTCTCCTCTTCCTGAGGAGTTTTCAGAGGTTCTTTTGTTTTCTCTGGTTCCTCCAGATCAGGCTGAACATCTTAAAAAATGTCCTCTAGCTCTGATTCGAGACTCTCAGTCATATTGACCTCTTCCACCAGAGAGTCAATAATATCAATGCTCATGCAGTCGTTTGGGATGTCTGGATGCTGCATAGCTTTGACAGCATTCAACTTAAACTCATCCTCATTGACCCTCAGGGTCACCTCCCCTTTTTGGACATCAATGAGGGTTCGTTCAGTTGCTAGGAAAGGTCTTCCTAGAATGAGAGTTGCACTCTTGTGCTCCTCCATTTCAAGCACCACAAAGTCAGTGGGAAAGGCAAATGGCCCAACCTTGACAATCATGTCCTCAATTACACCTGATGGAATTTTAGTGGAGCCATAAGCAAGTCGGAGGCATATCCGGGTTGGTTTAACTTCATTAGTCAAACCAGGCTTTTTGATAGTGGATGCAGGTATCAGGTTGATAGTTGCCCCAAGATCACATAGACCTGTCTTGGTACAAGCATCCTCTAACATGCATGGTATCATAAAGCTTCTGGGATCTTTAAGCTTCTCTGATAAGCTTTTCAGAATGACTGCACTGCATTCTTCAGTGAGAAAAACTTTTTCAGCTTCTCTCCAATCCTTCTTATGACTTAAGATCTCTTTCATGAACTTAGCATAAGAGGGTATTTGATCAAGTGCCTCTGCAAACGGAATCTTTATTTCAAGAGCCCTGAGATAGTCTGCAAAGCGGGCAAATTGTTTATCCTGTTCCGCTTGGGGAAGTTTCCGAGGATAAGGCATCTTGGCTTTATAGTCTTCAACCTTAGTCGCTGCAGGTTTACTACCTACAGAAGTGGTTGGAGAAGCCTGCTTAAGGGGGTTGTTATCAGCACTTACAGGTGTCTGATCCTGCATTGGCGTTTGAAATCCAGAATTGGGGGCTGTATGGGCATTTAACGCCAGATTGCCACCTTTTTTTGGCGTTTGGATGCCAGAATTGGTCATTCACTAGGTGTTTAATGCCATTTTTTCACCCTTTTCTGGCATTTGAATGCCAGAATCATTCCTCTCTGGGCTCTTAGTGTCCTCAGAGGGATTTTGGGCGGTGGGTTGGTCATCCTCTGTTAGATGTTCCTTTCTTGCCTTCCTGCTGCCTTGAGTTGAAACATTCAATGTCTTCCCACTCCTCAAATGAACAGCTTGGCACTTTTCTGTTATCTATTTAGATAACTGATGTCTTGTCTGATCCAATTGTACTTCCATATTCGTGTTAGCCTTTTTAGTGTCTTGTAGCATCTCTTTAAATTCTGCTAACTGTTTTGTTATAAAAAGCAATTGCTAGTTGAGTTCAACAACTTGTTATAGAGGACTAAGTTCAGTGGATACTGTTTTAGCCTCTTCTTTCATGGAGGACTCACAACTTAAGTAAAGACGCTGATTTCTAGCAACTGTATCAATGAGTTCTTGAGCCTCTTCAATTGTCTTTCTCATGTGTATAGATCCACCAGCTAAGTGGTCTAGAGACATCTGGGCCTTTTCTGTAAGCCCGTAGTAGAAGATGTCTAACTGCACCCACTCTAAAAATATTTCAGAGGGGCATTTTCTTAGCATCTCTTTGTACCTCTCCCAGGCATTATAAATAGATTTATTATCCTCTTGTTTAAAGCCTAGGATGTCTAGCCTTAGCTGTGTCATCCTTTTTAGAGGAAAACATTGATTCAGAAATTTGTCTGATAACTGTTTCCATGTTCTTATGCTTGCTGGGGGTTAGTTATTTAACCACCTCTTAGCTTGATCTTTTACAGCAAATGGAAATAGTAATAATCTGTAGACATCTTGATCTACTTCCTTATCACATACTGTGTCAGCAATTTGTAAGAATTGTGCCAGAAACTCAGTAGGTTCTTCCTATAGAAGACCGAAATACTGGAAATTTTGCTGCACCATGATAATGAGCTGAGAGTTTAGCTCAAAATTGCTGGCTCTGATGGAGGCTATACAGATACTACTTCCATATGAAGCAGTAATGGGGTTAGCATATGACCTCAGAGTCCTTCTGGACTGTTCATTTCCACTTAGGTCCATGATGGAGAATGGGAGATGATGTAAATTGCAAATAAACAATTATTTCTCTTTTTTTTAAACCGAAATTAAAAAATTAAAATAAAATAAATGAAAATCTGAATATAAGTTTCGAAAATTAAGAAGGGAAAAAGAAACAAAAGAAATTAGAAAATTAAACTAATTAATTAATTAAAAAGATTTGAAGATTTTTTTGTGTGGATTTTCGAAAAAATGAGGGGAGAGAAAGTGGTTAGAATGTTTTGAAAAAGATATGTCCTAAAATTAAAGATACTTGAATATTAATACTTGTAAGGAAAGAAAAGATTTGGAAAAGATATTATTTAAAATTTTAAAGATTGAAACTTTCTTAACAAGAAAACACCAAACTTAAAATTTTTCAATCAAACTAATAAAATGGGACAAGTAATTCGAAAATTTAAAAAGAAAAAGGATTTTGAAAAATTTTATAAAAGATTTTCGATAAATATAAAAAGAAAATTGAAAAAGAATTTATTTTGAAAAGATTTAAAAAGATAAAACTTTAAAAATTGAAATCTTGACTTAACTAACAAGAAACTACCAAATTTTAAAAATTTTGACTAAGTCAACCTAATGAGTTCGAAAATGATGAATATAAAGGAAAAGATATATATTTTTTTAATTTAATGAGGAAAGAGAAAAATAGAAAAATGACACCAAACTTAGAATTTTTAGATCAAAACAAAGAAACAACAAGAAAACTTTGAATGTTAAAATGAACACCAAGAACACTTTTTGAAAATTTTTTTAAGAAAACAAAAACACAAAGGACACTAAACTTAAAATATGAAACTAGACTCAAACAAAAAACTCTAATCCAACAAAAATAAATTATTCCTAATCTAAGCAACAAGATGAACTGTCAGTTGTCCAAACTCAAACAATCTCCGGTAATGGCGCCAAAAACTTGGTGCACGAAATTGTGATCACACTTTTCACAACTCCGCACAACTAACCAGCAAGTGCACTGGGTCGTCCAAGTAATACCTTACGTGAGTAAGGGTCGATTCCACAGAGATTGTCGGCTTGAAGCAAGCTATGGTTATCTTGTAAATCTTAGTCAGGAGATTAATGATAAAAATGATTTTGTTTATGAAAAGTAAATAACATGAAATAAATGATACTTGTGATTCAGTAATGAGGAACAGGTTGAGGTTCCAGAGATGCTCAATCATCTGAATCTCTGCTTACCTACTGTCTTCTTCTCCAAACACGCATGGCTTCCTTCCATGGCAGGTTGTATGAACCTCTCAGTGAAAATGGTCCAAGTACGGTTTCTGCACGGCTAATCAACTTTTGGATTTCTCGTCTCGGATGAAAAATATCAGGCACAGCTACCGCACGGCTAATCATCTGTCGGTTCTCACTTGTGTCGGAATAGGATCTCTCTATCTTTTTGCACACTATCAATGTGCCCAACATTTGTGAGTTTGAAGCTCGTCATAGTCATCCCCTTCCAGATCCTACACGGTATACCACATACAAGGTTTAAACTTTTCGAATCTCAGGAATGCTGCCAATTGGTTCTAGCCTCTACCACGAAGGTTCTAATCTCTCGGACTCGGTCCGTGCATCAGAGACCCAAGAGATACGCACTCAAGCTGTCGCCCAATGACTACATTGAGCTCAGATAGAACGGGAGTGGTTATCAGGCACGCATTCATAAAGTTGAGAATGATGATGAGTGTCACGGATCATCATATTCTCTATATTGAAGTACGAGTGAGTATCTTAGAATATAATCAAGCATGATTGAATAGAAAATAATAATAATTGCATTAATCCATTGAGACACAGCAGAGTTCTTCACCCCCACCTATGGGGTTTAGAGACTCATGCCATAGAAGATATAATATGAGATGTAAAATGTCATGAGTTACAAAATAAATCCCTAAAAGTAGTTTTTATACTAAACTAGTAACTTAGGTTTACAAAAAATGAGTAACTAAGTGTAGATAGTTCAGAAATCCACTTCTGGGGCCCACTTGGTGAGTGTTTGGGCTGAGCTTTCAAGCTTTCACATGCATATGCCTTAAATTGGAGTAAACGCCACCCTGGGTGCCAAAATGGGCATTTAACGCCAAGAAGTGTGCCAGTTCTGGCGTTTTACGCCAGAAAAGGGTCTCTAGCTGCAGTTTAATGCCAGTTTGGGCCATCAAATCTGGGGCAAAGTATGGACTATTATATATTGCTGGAAAGCCTAAGACTTCTACTTTCCAACGCAATTGAGAGCGCGCCAATTGGGCTTCTGTAGCTCAAGAAAATCCACTTTGAGTGCAGGAGGGTCAGAATCCATCAGCATCTGCAGTTCTTTCTCAGCCTCTGAATCAGATTTTTGCTCAGGTCCCTCAATTTCAGCCAGAAAATACCTAAAATTACAGAAAAACACACAAACTCATAGTAAAGTTCAGAAATGTGATTTTTGCATAAAAACTAATAAAATATAATAAAAAGTAACTAAAATATACTAAAAACTACCTAAAAATAATGCCAAAAAGCGTATGAATTATCCGCTCATCAGGCAGCAAGCTCAAAAACTCATGCATGATGTAAAATACTACTTGTAGGATGAACCATATCTCTTTAAGAGATGCTCGGATGTGATCATCCGACGCTGTGTTTCTGAAGAAGAAGCACATAAAATCCTGTGACACTTCCATGGCTCAGACTTTGGAGGACACTTTGGAGGTGAGCGAATAGCCACAAAGGTTCTCCAACGTGGCTTCTACTGGCCCACACTCTTTAAGGACTCTAGAGAGTTTGTCCGTAACTGTGATAGTTGCCAAAGGGCTGGAAATCTCCCTCATGGTCATGATATGCCTCAGCAAGAAATCCTAGAGATTGAGTTGTTTGATGTATGGGGTATAGACTTCATGGGACCCTTCCCACCTTCGTACTCAAACACCTACATCCTGGTAGCAGTAGATTATGTGTCTAAATGGGTTGAAGCAATAGCATCACCCACTAATGACACCAGAGTAGTAATACAGTTCCTCCAGAAGAACATCTTCAGCAGGTTTGGTGTCCCTCGGACATTGATTAGTGATGGAGGTACTAATTTCTTCAACAGACAGCTTAACTCTATTTTGAGCCGTTACGGAGTTCACCATAAAGTAGTAACACCATACCATCCTCAAACAAATGGGTAGGCTGAAGTCTCAAATAGAGAACTAAAGCGAATTCTAGAGAGTACAATAAGTGCCTCTAGAAAGAATTGGGCTAGAAAGCTTGATGATCTTTTGTAGGTATACAGAATAGCCTTCAAGACCCCTATAGGAACATCACCATATCAATTGGTGTATGAAAAACCCTATCATTTGCCAGTGAAACTGGAACACAAGGCCTATTGGGCAACCAGATTTCTCAACATTGATGCTAAAGCAACTGGAGAAAAACAACTACTCCAACTGAATGAGTTGGACAAAATCCGCTTAGCTGCATTTGAAAATGCAAAGACCTATAAAGAAAAAATAAAAAGGTGGCATGACATGAAGATAGCTTCCAGAGTCTTTGAACCAGGCCAAAAGGTTCTGCTGTTCAGCTCAAGACTCATATTATTTCCAAGGAAGCTCAAATCCCGTTGGAAGGGACCCTATATGGTTACTAGTGTATCACCCTATGGGTACATAGAACATCAAGGTAAAGACACAGACAACATGTTCACTGTCAATGAACAGAAAATCAAGCATTACCTTGAAGGAGATATTGAGCCATGAGGCTCAACACTGCTACTAAGCTAAGTATAGTGAAGTCCAACTAAAGACATTAAAGAAGCACTTGTTGGGAGGCAACCCAATAATTAATAGCATGTTATTTTCTATTTCTCTAATTATTCCTATCTTTGAGTTAGTTTTCTTCATAATTAGTTTTTATTACTTTTGCCTTTTTATGTTAGTGATCATGAACAGTGTTTAAACAAAGACAGAATGATGTAGAACAGGAAGCAGAACACCCAGGAGGAAGCACCTTTCTGGTGTTGAACGCCAAAAAAGGGTGAGGAATGGGCGTTTAATGCCCATGAAGAGGTGACAAACCTAGCGCTGAATGCCAGCTAGGGAGCCTGGACTGGGAGTTCAACACCCAGAAAGGATGAACAGCCAGCGTTAAATGCCAGAATCAAGCCATTCTAGGCGTTTAACGCCAAAAAGGGGACAAGGAAGGTAACTTTTCAAAAACCTTATCTTTTCTTCATCTTATCTTCTTTTTTCATTCAACCTATCATTTTAAATTTTGATTTTAACATTCCATTGACTTTCAATTTAAATCTTTTTCAATCATTATCTTTTAAATTCAATTTCTTTAAATATCTTTTCAAAATTTTGAAACCATCTTCTCAAATCTTGTTCAATTCTTTCTCAAATCTTTTTCAAAATTTCATACTCCCCATGATCCTTTTTCAAATCTTTAAAATCTTTTTCATATATTCTATCCTATCTTTTTATCTTTTTCATATCTTTTTTATTTTAAAACCTATTTTTTTATCTTCTACTAAAATGTGAAACGTATCTTCCTTATCTTTTCTATAATTAAATTCGAAACCCTCCCTCCCTTCCCTCTATATATTTGTGTTCCTTACTCCCTCCTTCCCCCATCTTCCATTTGAATAACTCTTCTCCTATTCTCCTCTCCCTTACTTTCTTCATCTTCCTTTCTTCCTTTTGCTCGAGGACGAGCAAACCTTTTAAGTTTGGTGTGGAAGGAGTCTTGCTCCATTCGAATCCCATGGCTCCAAAAAGTGGAAAGCTCACTTCAAGAAATAAGAAAGAAAGTGACCCAATAGTTGTTTTCAAGCCTGTCAAATTCTACACCAAGCAACATGAAGAACATTATTACAAAATAATGCGTAAAAGGCCAGTAATCCCAAAGGAAAAATTCAAATTAAGAGAAGATGAATACCCGGAGATTCAAGAGCAAATTTAAAAGAGAGGATGGGAGATTCTAGCCAACCCTGAGATCAATGTTGGAACAAACATGTTCCATGAATTTTATACAAATCTGTGGATGAGATAAGCAAAAGAAAGATGGACAAGCATTCCATGCTTTTCTCCCTATGGTCAGAGGGAAGATCATCTATTTTTATCTTGATAGGCTGGGAGAGATCTTTAAATTACCCCTACAAAGGGATGACCCAGAATCTTTCAATAGAAAGGTGATAGCCAATCCAAAGCTGGATCAGGTCCTAGAGGACATATGTCTACCTGGAACTCAATGGATTGAGGATGCAAAAGGCAAGCCAAACCAGTTGAAAAGAATGGACCTCAAGGCAATTGCTAAAGGATAGTTGGACTTCATTGGGCATTCTATACTTCCCACTAGTAACTGCTCTGAAGTCACTATAGCAAGAGCTGTGATGATTCACTGCATCATGATAGGGAATGAGGTAGAAGTTCACCAAATAATTCCCCATGAGATGTACAAGTTTGCAAACAGGATGTCCACTCAAGCCAGGATGGCCAATCCAAACCTTATCTTTCGCCTATGTCAAGAGGCTAAAGTCCTGATTCACATAGACATATTTATCCCAGTGGAAAGCCTAATCACCAAATATGTGATGGAAAGCGCTAGGATACCAGAAGATCATCCTAAAAGGAAGGCAACTGAGCCTCCACAAGAGATTCCTTCAATGGAATATTGGACTCAGTTGGAAGCATCTATGATTCAACTGCAAACCACCTTGGATCATCTAAGAGAGGAGCAGAAAGATCAAACTAGCATGATCTGCAAACTGGTCAATGAGAAAGAGAAGCAAGGGCATGAATTAGAAGCTTTGAAGCACCAGAAACTCTCCCCTGAAGAACCCAACGCCTCCCTTGATTAAGGTGGTTCAGTTCCACCTCCCCTATTTCTGTTATTCTAATTTCTATTTCTCATATTTAGGTTTACATTATCACTAGTAATGTTTAAATTTCTATTTTATTTTTCTATCTTTTAATTTAAAGAATTGCATAAACATTAATAATAATTTAGTTTTTTTATTTCTATCAATTAGTTATAAAATATTCCTCTTATCATCAATAAACTTGAATAAAATAGTGATTTTTTTAGAAGAATTAGAGATGCATGAATTTTCAAGTTATATAATAAGAATAGTCAATTATTTTGACGTGGTGGCATTGCTTTTATTTTCAGAATGTATGAATAAATAGTGCATATTTGAAATTGGAGTTAAGAATGTTGGCTCTTGAAAGAATGATGATAAAAGTGAAGTATTATTAGTGATCTAAAAAAATCTGAAAATTGATTCTTGAAGCAAGAAAAAGTAGCAGAAAAAACAAACGCATGCAAAATATATATATATATATATATAGCAGAAAAATGAAAAATAAAGCAGAAAAAGCCAGTAGCTCTTAAAACCAAAAGGTAAGAGCAAAAAGCCAATAACCCTTTAAACCAAAAGGCAAGGGCAAAATGATCCATGGCTTTGAGCATCAATGGTTAGGATGGCCTAAAAGAAACAAAAATCTTGGCCTAAGCACTCCAAAGGAACATTGTCCCTAACTATATGCTTGTGGTGTGAAGGTGTCAAGTAAAAAGCTTGAGACTGAGCAGTTAAAGTCATTATCCAAAGCAAAAGAGTGTGCTTAAGAACTCTGGATACCTCTATCTAGGGATTCTAGCAAAGCTGAATCACAATCCGAAAGGGTTCACTCAGTTAAGTGTCTATGGCATTTATGTATCTGGTGGTAACATTAGAAAACAAAGTGCTTAGGGCCACAGCCAAGACTCTAAAAGCTGTGTTCAAGAATCAAAAAGAACTAAACTAGGAGAGTTAATAATATCAACTAGATTCTAAGTTCCTAAAGAGGCCAATACTTCTGAGTTTCAATGGATAGTGAAATGCCAAAACTATTCAGAAGTAAAAAACTATTAAGTCCCGCTCATCTAATTAAAACTGAACTTCATTGAAAACTTTGAGATTTATTATATCTTACCCTTCTTTTTATCCTACTTTGTTTTTAGTTGCTTGGAGACAAGCAATAGTATAAGTTTGATGTTGTGATGAGCGGATATTTTATATGCTTTTTGACATCATTTTCATATAGTTTTTAGCATGTTTTATTTAAGTTTTATTATGTTTTCATAGGTTTTAGTGTAAATTTTAAATTTTTGGATTTTACTATGAGTTGTTGTGTTTTATGGTGATTTCAGGTATTTTCTGGCTGAAATTTAAGAGTTTTGACAAAGTCCGATTCAGAGGCAAGGAAAGCGTAGGAGATGCTGTCAGGATTTGACCTCCGTGCATTCAAGCAAACATTTTTGGAGCTGCTGATATTCAAATGAAGTTTTCTTAATGGCTATGGAAAGCTAACATCCAGGGTGATGAATGAGATTTGAGTGTCGGTTTAGATTTTCTTCTTATAGAAAGAATTACTTCGTTGTAAGCATAGCTCCAAACCAACAAACAATTCTCACATAAAAAATATTGAGTTGTCACATGTACAAACCCCAATGAAAATTTACCGAAGTATTTAGACTCCGGGTCGTCTCACAAGGAATTACAATGAAGTACTCAATTATTGGCTATGAAGTATATTTTGGAGTTTTTGGGATAAGAGACATGGAATGTAAATAGTAATAAAAATAAACTAACAACTAACAAAGCTCTTGGTTAGATATGAGAACTAGAAGTCCTATCCTAGTTATCCTCCTTAATTGTGATCACAAATTGTCCATTGCTACCACTTAGTTAACCTCTAACCATGGAGGAAAGTCAAG
The DNA here is from genome assembly GCF_014773155.1 of Arachis stenosperma. Taxonomy (NCBI): domain Eukaryota; kingdom Viridiplantae; phylum Streptophyta; class Magnoliopsida; order Fabales; family Fabaceae; genus Arachis; species Arachis stenosperma. The sequence continues at coordinate 78,735,926 of NC_080382.1, forward strand.
TGGATGAATCAACTTAATTCCACAAGTCCTAGCCAACTCCCAAGGGAAAGACTAGTGTTAGTGGTATCCAAATCAATTAGTAACTTCCAATTGTCAATTAATCAAAGGAATTAGATAACTCAAGAGTCACTAATTACTCCACCTAGGCCAAAAGTAAAGAGAACTACTCAAAAACTAGAGAAAACATTTTATCAAACACCTAGTGTGCAAGAAAAGTAAACATAACAAAATGCAAGAATTAAATGAAACCCATAACTATCAATAGCAAGAAATCAATAATAGTAAGCAAGATTAACATAAAAGAACATGGAAACATAAAATTGCATTAAAAAAAATTAAGATCCAACAATTGCTCATAAACATAAAAAATGGCAAAATAAAGGAATTGACAAGTAAAACTAGAAGAATAGATATGTAATAACAAGAAATTTAAAGGAAGAACTAAATCAAAACAAGAATTATAACTTGGATCCAAGAAGAATTAACTAAAACTACCCTAAAATCTAGAGAGAGGAGAGAGCCTCTCTCTCTCTAGAATTCTCCCTAAAACATGATGAAAACTAAAATATGGCTACTTGGTTCATTCTCCCTTCAATCCTTGGGTTCAATAGCATCAGAAATGAGTTGAATTGGGCCCAAAATGAGCTAGAAATCGCTGGCCACGAGTTGCTCTTTAGTGAATCATGTGCATCATCAGCGCGTCCGCTATATGTCAGGCAACTATGGCAAATTTTATATCATTTCGAAGCCCCGGATGTTATCTTTCCAACACAACTAGAACTGCCTCATTTGTACCTCTGTAGCTCAAGTTATGGTTGATTGAGTGCGAAGAGGTCAGGCTTGACAGCTTTACGGTTCCTTCATTTCTTCATGAGTTCTCCCACTTTGCATGCTTTTCTCCTAAATTCTTCCATCCAATACTCGCCTTATGAACCTGAGATCACTCAACAGACATATCAAGGCATCGAATGGAATTAAAGTGAATTAAATTTAGCTATTTTAGGGCCTAAAAAGCATATTTTCACATTTAAGCACAAATCAAGGGAGAATTGCAAAACCATGCTATTTCATTGAATAAATGTGGGAAAAGGTGATAAAATCTCCCAAAATAAGCACAAGATAAACCACAAAATTGGGGTTTATCACAGGGCTTTCCAGAAATATATAATAGTCTATACTTTTCTTTGGAGAAAACTGGCGTTCAACGCTAGTCATCTACACCCTTCCTGTCGTTGGACGCCCAAAAGGGAGCAGCTGGCATCCAACGCCCAAAGAAGTGTCCCAAGCAGGCGTTCAATGCCCAAGAGCCCTACTAGCATGTGGAGACACCCTTAGCTCAGCCCAAACACTCACCAAGTGGGCCCCAGAAGCGGATTTTTACACTAAAAGCTTATGCCTATCATATTTCTGTAATGCTTAGCTATTAGACCAGTATATATAGGAGAAGATCACCATTGTTTTAGGATCTTTGACCACTGATGAGCGGATAATTTATACGCTTTTGGCATTGTCTTTAGGTAGTTTTTAGTAGGATCAAGCTACTTTTTAGTATATTTTTATTAGTTTTTAAGCAAAATTCACATTTCTAGACTTTACTATGCGTTTGTATGTTTTTCTGTGATTTCAGGTATTTTCTGGCTGAAATTGAGGGACCTGAGCAAAAATCTAATTCAGAGGCTGAAAAAGGACTACATATGTTGTTGGATTCTGACCTCCCTGCACTCGAAATGGATTTTCTGGAACTACCAAAGCCCAATTGGCGCACTCTCAATTGTGTTAGAAAGTAGACATCCTGGGCTTTTAAGAAATATATAATAGTCCATACTTTGCCCGATTTTTGATGACGCAAACTGGCATTCAAATGTCAACTTCCTGCCCTATTCTGGCGTTAAACGCCAAAAACAGGATAAAAGCTGGAGTTAAACGCCCAAACTGGCATGAAAGCTGACGTTTAACTCCAAGAAAAGTCTATACACATGAAAGCTTCAATGCTCAGCCCAAGCACACACCAAGTGGGCCCGGAAGTGGATTTCTGTATCATTTACTTATTTTTGTAATCCTAGTAACTAGTTTAGTATAAATAGGACTTTTTACTACTGTACCGACATGGGGGGATCTTTTGGAAGCTTTGGACCTTTAGTCTTTAGACCTAGGTCTTGGTTATTCTGGTTCCCTCTCTAGGGCCGAAACCAATGAACACCATTATCACTTATGTATTTCCAACGGTGGAATTTCTACACCTCATAGATTAAGGTGTGGAGCTCTGTTGTTCCTCGAGTATCAATACAAAGTACTATTGTTCTTCTATTCAATACAAGCTTATCCTTATTCTAAGATATTCATTCGCACACAAGAACATGATGAATGTGATGATCAAGTGACACTCATCACCATTCTCACTTAAGAACGTGTGCCTGACAAACACCTCAGTTCTACATGAAAACAAGCTTGAATGCATATCTCTTGGGTCTCTAATCAACGATTCACATCGTTTTTCCTCTGATAATGGGGCATCTGAATTTGAGATTAGAACCTTCGTGGTATAAGCTAGAAATAATTGGCAGCATTCCTAAGATCCAGAAAGTCTAAACCTTGTCTGTGGTATTCCGAGTAGGATCGGGGAAGGGATGACTGTGATGAGCTATAAACTCGCGACTGTGGGGCACAGTGACAGTACGCAAAAGGATCATTGGATCTTATTCCGACACGATCAATAATCGACAGCTAATTAGCCATGCGGTAGCTGTGCCTGGTATTTTTAATCCGAGACGAGAAATCCGACAGTTGATTAACCGTACAGAAACCGTAGAGGACCATTTTCACTAAGAGGACGGGAGGTAGCCATTGACAACGGTGATCCCCAACATACAGCTTGCCATGGAAAGGATTATGAATGATTGAATGAAGACAGTAGGAAAGTAGAGATTCAGAAGTAATAACGCATCTCCATACGCTTATCTGAAATTCCCACCAATGAATTACATAAGTATCTCTATCTTTATTTTATGTTTATTTATCTTTTAATTATCAAAACTCCATAACCATTTGAATCCGCCTGACTAAGATTTACAAAATGACCATAGCTTGCTTCAAGCCGACAATCTCCGTGGGATCAACCCTTACTCACGTAAGGTATTACTTGGACGACTCAGTGCACTTGCTGGTCAGCTGCACGAAGTTGTGTATCATGATTTTGTGTACCAAGTTTTTGTTGCCGTTGCCAGGTATTGTTCGAGTTTAGACAACTGACGGTTCATCTTGTTGTTTAGATTAGATATTTTTCTTTTTATTTTCTTCTTCAGAATTTTTAAGAATGAATTCTAGAGTTTCAGATGATGCCTTTTATCATCATAGGAGCTAGTTAATTCCCAACAATTTGGCTGTTGTATGTAATGTCTTGCTGAAACTTGGCTAGCCATGTCTAATCTTTTTAGACTGAAGCTTTAGACTAACATTGCATGATTCCTGGAATTCTTATTAAAAATTTTTGAGTTTCTTATTTTCTTTTCCTAAAATAATTTTCGAAAAAAAATAAAAAAATATATTTTGTGTTTCTTGTTTGAGTCTAGAGTCAATTTTAAGTTTGGTGTCAATTGCATGTTTTCTTTTTTTTCTTGCATTTTTCGAAATTATATGCATTGTGTTCTTCATTGATTTTCAAGTTGTTCTTGAGGATTTTCTGTGTTCTGATCCTTAAATTCTCTTGTTTTGTATGACTTGTTGTTTTTCATATGCATTCTTAATTTGTTAGTGTCTGTAGTATACAAACTTCTAGGTTTGGTGTCTTGCATGTCTTTCTTTTTTTTAAAAATTTTTCAAAAATATGTTCTTGATGTTCATCATGATCTTCAAAGTGTTCTAGGTGTTCATCTTGACATTCAAAGTGTCCTTGCATGCATTATTTGTTTTGATCTTGCATTCTTATATTTTAATTCATTTTGTTGTTTGTCTCTCTGATCATTAAAAATTCAAAAATTCAAAAATATATCTTTTCAAGTCAATAATACAGGGAATTGAAGATTCAAAACATTCAGCAGAGGAATCACAAAGAAAAGCTGGGCATTTAGAAAATGCCCAGTAAGGAAGCATTTCTGGCATTCAACGCCAGCCAGGGTACCTGGCTGGGCGTTAAACGGCCAAAAGGGTAGTATTTTGGGCGTTAAACGCCAAAATGGATACCATTCTGGGCGTTTAACGCCAGGATGGCACAGGAGAGGAGATTTTGTTTTCAATTCAAATCTTTTTCAAATTTTCATGTTTTAATTCCTATCTTTGAAATCATATCTTTCAAAATCAAATCTTTTCAATTATATCTTTTTCAAAAATCAAATCTTTTTCATTTTTCTTTTACTATTTTCAAAAACCATGCTAACAATTAATGTTTTGTTTCTAAAATTTCACGTTTGTTACTTTCTTGTTAAGAAAGGTTCAATATTTGAATTTTAGAATCATATCTTTTAGTTTCTTGTTAGCCAAGCTATCAATTTTAAAAATCAAATCTTTTCAAATTGTTTGCTAATCATATCTCTTTTTAAACCATATCTTTTTCAAATCATATCCTTTTAAATTCTAATTTCAAAATCTCTTTCTAACTTCTTATCTTTTCAAATTTATTATTTCTTATCCTTTTCAAAATCACCTAACCACTTTCTCACTTTGATTTTCGAAAACCATTAACCATTTTTCAAAATTTTTTTAATTAACTAATTGTTTTAAATTTTGATTTAATTTTCAAAAATTACCTCTCTCTCATCTCTTTCTATTTAATCACTAACACTTCTCCTCTACTAATAATTCAGACCCTCTCATTTCTTATATGTTCGAATTCGTCTCTATCTACCTCACCCTTCTATTCTTATTTTCCTCTAACACCTTAATGAATCTCTCTACTGTGACATAGAGGATTCTTCTTCCTTTCTGTTTTCTTCTTTTTCATATGAGCAGGAGTAAGGACATGAACATTCTTGTTGAAGCTAACCCTGAACTTGAAAGGACTCTGAAGAAGAAGCTAAGAAAAGCTAAAGCACAACAATCCAGAGAAAACCTTACAGAGAATCTCAAAAAAGAAGTAATGGCCGAACCTGATGATTGGATTTTTGACGGTTTAGAATTTCACTAATGAAATCTCGTTGTAAAGTATAGTTTCTAAACCAAACAATAATCCTTTCATACAAAAAGTTGTTTGTCACTAGTACAAACCCCTAAAATTTATAAACCGAAGTATTCAAACCTCGGGTCGTTCTCCCTAGGAATTACAATAAAGTGTCTTGTTATTGGTTGTGAATTATATTTGGGGTTTTGATAAGAAGCATGAAAGATAAATGACAAGAAAGTAAACTAAGGCCTAAAAAGATCTTGGCAAGGGTTGGTGGTCAAGGATCTCTATCCTAATCACTAACCACAATATGAGAATTGGCAAGGATTAATCTCATTAAATCATCCTCTAACTAGTAGTAAAGGAAAGTCAAATGAGCTATATCAATCCTAGTCCATAAGTCCTAACTCTCCATTAATTCAATTAGTGAGAACTAGAGTCAATGGATCCCAATCATCAATTATTTGGACATTAGTAACTCAAGAGGTCCTAAGTTACCTTTCCAAGCCAAGAGTATAAAATTCTACTCTAAAATCCAACCAAGCATTTCATCAAACACTTGGAAGGCATAAAAGGAAAGCATAGTAAAATTGCAAGAAAAGTAAATCTACACTACTCAATTACAGGGAATTAAACAACAACAAATCAAATGAACACAATTATTATGAATTACCTCTAATTGAATTGGAAGAAAGTAGAAGGAACAATACTAGATCTACATCAAAATATAAGAACAACATAAAGGAAATTATAACAAAAGAATAGAAGAAGAATGAATCTAACAACAAGGAATTGAAAGGTAGAAGTAGAAGAAAGCAAAGATTAAAACCTAGATCTAAGAGCTAATCCTAATCCTAATCCTAATTCTAGAGAGAAGTGAGAGCTTCTCTCTCTAGAAACTATTTCTAAACTAATCCTAATGTGTGTGTAATGAATGGAATCCCCCTTTCTCTTCAATCCTTGGCTTTAAATAGCATCTTTGGCGCCAAAGTTGGTTGCAATTGGGCCCCACAACCCTTCAGAATTCGTTGGCCACATTTTTATTAAAAAGAATCATAAACCAACACTGACACGTACGCGCACAGCACGCGTACGCGTCCATGGGGTGATTCACAGGTGCGCGCAAGCGCCAGGTGCGCGCGCGCGTCCATGGGCGAGTTCAACTTCTTTGACTTTTCATGATTTCTCCACTTTGCATGCTTTCCTCCTCACTCCTTTGATCCATTCCTACCCTTTTCAATCTGAAATCACTAATAAACATATCAAGGCATCTAGTGGAATCAAAGGGAGATTAAAACCATCAAATTAAGGGTCTAAAAGCATGTTTTCAAATTTAAGCACAAATAGGGAGACAATCACAAAACTATGCTAATTCATTGAATAAATGTGGGTAAAGGTCATCAAAATACTCTAAATTCAATACAAGATAAACCGTCAAATTGGGGTTTGTCAGAACCCAACAACAATAACAATGCAAGGAAGATGCTTGGTGACTATACTGCACCAACTTCCAACTTCCATGGAAGAAGCACCTTAATCCCTGCCATTGGAGCAAACAATTTTGAGCTTAAGCCTCAATTAGTTTCTCTGATGCAACAGAATTGCAAGTTCTATGGACTTCCATCAGAAGATCCTTTTCAGTTCTTAACTAAATTCTTGCAGATCTGTGATACTGTTAAGACCAATAGAGTTGATCCCGAGGTCTACAAGCTTATGCTTTTCCCTTTTGCTGTAAGAGACAGAGCTAGAATATGGTTAGACTCTCAACCTAGAGATAGCCTGAACTCTTGGGATAAGCTGGTCACGGCTTTCTTAGCCAAATTCTTTGCTCCTCAAAAGCTGAGCAAGCTTAGAGTGGATGTTCAAACCTTCAGGAAGAAAGAAGGTGAATCCCTCTATGAAGCTTGGGAAAGATACAAGCAACTGACCAAAAAGTGTCCTTTTGACATGCTTTCAGAATGGACCATCCTGGATATATTCTATGATAGTCTGTCTAAATTGTCTAAGATGTCATTGGACCATTCTGTAGGTGGATCTATTCACCTGAAGAAAACGCCTGCAGAAGCTCAGGAACTTATTGAAATGGTTACAAATAACCAGTTCATGTACACCTCTGAAAGGAATTCTGTGAATAATGGGATGCCTCAGAAGAAGGGAGTTCTTGAAATTGATGCTCTGAATGCCATATTGGCTCATAACAAATTATTGACTCAGCAAGTCAATATGATTTCTCAGAATCTAAATAGATTGCAAGATGCATCCAACAGTACTAAAGAAGCATCTTCGGAAGAGGAAGCCTATGATCCTAAGAACCTTGCAATGGCATAGGTGAATTGCATGGGTGAAGCCTATGGAAACACCTATAATCCGTCATGGAGAAATCATCCAAATTTCTCATGGAAGGATCAACAAAAGCCTCAACAAGGCTTTAACAATAATAATAGTGGAAGAAACAGGTTTAGCAATGGCAAGCCTTTTCCATCATCCTCTCAGCAACAGATAGAAAATTCTGAGCAGAACCCATCTAGCTTAGCAAATATAGTCTCTGATCTATCTAAGGCCACTCTTAGTTTCATGAATGAAACAAGGTCCTCTATCAGAAACTTGGAGGCACAAGTGGGTCAGCTGAGTAAAAGGGTTACTGAAACTCCTCCTAGCACTCTCCCAAGCAATACAGAAGAAAATCCCAAAAGAGAGTGCAAGGCCATAACCGTGACCAACATGGCCGAACTTGGAGAGAGTGAAAAGGCACTGATTCCCAGTGAGGAAGACCTCAAGGAACATCCACTGGCCATTAACAAGTACCCCAATGAGGAACCAAAGGAATCTAAGGCTCATACAGAGACCATAGAGATTCCATTATACTTCCTTTTACCATTCATGAGCTCTGATGACTATTCATCTTCTGAAGAAGATAAAGACAATGTTAAAGGGCAAGTTGCCCAGTATTTAGGAGCAATCATGAAGCTGAATGCCAAGCTATTTGGTAATGAGACCTGGGAGGATAAACCTTCATTTCTCATTGATGAACTGAATACCTAGGTTCAGCAAACTTTACCTCAAAAGAAACAGGATCCTGGTAAATTCTTAATACCCTGTACCATAGGCACCATGACCTTTGAGAAGGCTCTGTGTGACCTAGGGTTAGGTATTAACCTCATGCCACTCTCTGTAATGGACAAACTAGGAATCTTTGAAGTACAAGCTGCAAGAATCTCACTAGAGATGGCAGACAAATCAATGAAACAGGCTTGATGTGTGGAAAACGATCCGACACAAAACTCACCGGCAAGTATATCGGGTCGCATCAAGTAATAATAACTCACATGAGTGAGGTCGATCCCACAGGGATTGAAGGATTGAGCAATTTTAGTTTAGTGGTTGATTTAGTCAAGCAAATCAAGTATTGATTGAGTGTTTGGTATCCAACAGTAAGTAAATAACAGAAAATGTAAAGAGGGAAGGGTAGAATTGCAGAAATTAAAAGAAACTGAAAGTAAAAGGACTGAATCTTAAAGAACAAGAAATTAAATGACTGAAACTTAAAGTGCAAGAAATGTAAATTGCAGTAACTTAAAGTGCAAGGAATGTAAATTGCTTGAATGAAAAAGGGATTTGAGGACTGGGATTTCAGGATCTAAGCAAAGAGAAATTGAATTGCAACAATTAATAGAGCAGAAATTGAATTAGAAGCAATTAGAATTCAGACAGTAAGGAAAGTAAGTGCAGCAAAGGTTTACAGAAGAACCAAGAGGAAATTGGGACCTCAGGACTCCAGAGACTAGGTAGCAAAGCCTAGATCTCAATTGCCTTCCCAGATCCAAGTTCACAAAGCAATTAACAAGAAATTGAAGAAGAATCAGTAAAGGAAATGTGTTTGAATTCAATTATACAGAGGAGAAATTAAAGAGCTCTTGAGTGGAGATTGAGACAGAATTTCCTCAATTCTTAACACCCAAGACTCAAATAAGAAAAGTAGAAATGCCCAAGCAAGAACCAGGAAGAAGAGAGGTCAATTCTCCTCCCCAATTCTCTGAAATCTCAGTGAAGTCTCTAAGAGAAAATTCAAAAGTTCCAAAATAAAAGTAAAGATTCAAAGCTCAAAAGAAAAGATCCTCATTACATCAAACTATCTCCTATTTATACACTTTCTATTCTTGGATCTTGGGATTTGGATGGGCTTTTGATTTGGTGAAGAAATGAATTAAATTGGATTTTTAATTCAATTTTTGGCCCATGAAGAATTGCTTCCAGGAGGCTGCCCTGCCCTTGTGGAGGGCAGGGCAGAAAATTGATGCGTGCGGCCTTGGTGCGAGCGTGGTGTGCGAGTTTGGTGCACAGGATGCTGCCCTGCCCTCGCGGAGGGCAGGGCAGAAAATTTCGGTGCGCCAGTTTGGTGCCTGTGCGTGCTGCTGGTGCTGCCGAACCGTCCCTTGGTGCGCCAGAATGGTGCGCCTGTGTGCCACAACAAAATGCTGCCCTGCCCTCGCAGAGGGCAGGGCAGTGTTTCCAACTTGAAGCCCCGTGTTCGAAACTTGGCCGATGCACACGCTACTATTTTTCCTTGGCTTTCTTGGCACCATAATGAGGCCTAGTTCCTTGCTTCCTCATTGTGCCGTGTTCGATTCTTGTGGCAAGCATAGGTGAATTTTTTTTCTTTGATTTTCTTCCCTTGGTGAGCCCGATACTGCCCTTGTGGAGGGCAGGGCAGTGTTTTGATCTTCTTGATTCCAAGGCACAGATTTGTGCTCTGCCCTTGTCGTGGGCAGGGCAGAGTTGCCTAGCAAGCTTTGTTCCCTTATGTTGCCCTCCTAGAGGGCAGTGTGCCCTTGTGGAGGGCAATGCTTGCTTTCTCCATTTATGCGGCACACTTCTCCTTCCTTTGGCCACGTTTTCTTCTCCTTGGGCCACGCTTTCTTAGGCCACGCTTTTCCTTTTTTTTCTTTTCTTCACCTACAATAAACCAAAACAACCACTCCAAGTATCACTAAATTCACAAGGCTTATAAATCAATTAAAAATCAATTAAATTTAGCTTAAACCTCATGAGTTAACATTAATTTCATGGTGGTTATTTGATTTAAAGAAGTTATGCATTTTCACTCCAAACCACTTACTTAGGATGCAAGAAAGTGCATAAAGACTAATAAAACAAGTGAAATTAGCTTGAAAAATGGGTATATGATGACCAGTCATCAAGGCTTATGGACTAGTAGAGGACGTGCTAGTAAAGGTTAAAGGCCTTTACATCCCTGCTGATTTCATAATCCTAGACACTGGGAAGGATGATGATGAATCCATCATCCTTGGGAGACATTTCCTAGTCACAGCAAAAGCTGTGATTGATGTTGACAGAGGATAGTTGGTCCTTCAATTGAATGAGGACTACCTTGTATTCAAGACTCAAGGTTTTCCCTCTGTACACATGGAGAAGACGCATGAAAAGCTTCTCTCAATACAGAGTCAAACAAAGCCCCCACATTCAAACTCTAAGTTTGGTGTTGGGAGGCTACAACCAAACTCTAAGTTTGGTATTGAGAGGCCACAACCAAACTCTAAGTTTGGTGTTGAGAGGCCAAAACCATGCTCTAATTATCTATAAGGCTCCATGAGAGCCCACTGTCAAGCTATTGACATTAAAGAAGCGCTTATTGGGAGGCAACCCAATTTTTATTTGTCTATGTTAAATTTCCATTTTTCATTATTATTTTATGTTTTCTTTAGGTTGATGATCATGTGGAGTCACAAAAATAACTACAAAAATCAAAGCAAATTCAAAAACAACATTAAAAATAGCACACCTTGGAGGAAGATCTCACTGGCATTTAAACACCAATAAGGGTAGCAAGATGGGCGTTAAACACCCAGTCTGGCACCATTCTGGGCGTTTAACGCCAGAAATGGACACCAGACTGGCATTTAACCCTAGAACAGGGCAACAAGCTGGCGTTAAACGCCAGAAAGGGAAGAAAAGTTGGCGTTAAATGCCAGAAACAGGCAGCAACCTGGTGTTTAACACCAGAATCGCACTCTAAGGGCGTTTTGCACGCCTAAATGGAGCAGGGATGAGAAGTCCTTGACCCCTCAGGATCTGTGTACCCCTGAAGAACAAAACTCTCACGCGATCTAGAGTTTTCATAAATAAATTTCCGTTGTAAGTATAGCTTCTAGACCGACAAGAATTCCTTTTTTACAAAAGTTTGGTTGTCACAAGTAACAAACCAAATAAAATTCATAACCGAAGTATTTAAACCTCGGGTCGTCTTCTCAAGGAATTGCAGGGAGGTATGTTTTATTATTGGGTATGGAAAACAGTATTTTTGGGGTTTTAAAAGGTTTGAACAAAAGAAATAAATTGCAGGAAATAAATTAATAACAAGAAAACTCTTGACAAGTGACGATTGGATTTTTGATGGTATAGAATTTCTCAAATAAAATCTCGTCGAAGTATAGTTTCTAAACCAAGCAATAATCCTTTCATACAAAAAGTTGTTTGTCACTAAAACAAACCCCTAAATTTATAAACCGAAGTATTCAAACCTCGGGTCGTTCTCCCTAGGAATTGTAATGAAGTGTTTTGTTATTGGTTTGAGTTGTTTTGGGGTTTTGATAAGAGGCATGAAAGTAAATTGCAATGAAAATAAACTAACAACTATAAAAGGCTCTTGGCAAGGTATGAAAATTAGAAGTCCTATCCTAGTTATCCTTCTCAATTGTGATGAGAATTGTTCATTGCTACCATTTAGTTAACCCTTACTAGATAAAGGAAAGTCAAGTGGATGAATTGACTTGAGCCACAAGTTCTAGCCAACTCCCAAGGAAAGACTAGCTTTAGTGCACTCCAAACCAATTAGCAATCTCTCCAATTATCAATCAACAAAGAAATCAGATAACTCAAGTGTCACTAATTACTCTACCTAGGCCAAGAGGAATAAAATCTACACTAAAACTAAAAGAGACATTTTAACAAACACATAAAGTGCAATAAAAGTAAACAACATAAATTGTAAGAATTAAAGAGAGATCTAACTACAAAGGCAAGAGATTAACAATGGAAAAGCAAAGAAGAACAATTATTATGAATTACCTCTTATTGAATTGAAAGAAAATGGGAGAAACAAAAGTAGATCTACAACAAAACACAAGAACAACATAAAGGAAATTACAACAAAAGAGTAGAAGAAGATGAATCTAACAACAAAGAATTGAAATGTAGAAGTAGAAGAAAGCAAAGATTAAAACCTAGATCTGAGAACTAATCCTAATCCTAATCCTAATTCTAGAGAGAAGTGAGAGCTTTTCTCTCTAGAAACTACTTCTAAGCTAATCCTAATGTGTGTGTAATGAACTAATGGTAACTAACATGTGTTTCCCTCTTCACTCCTTGGGTTAAATAGCATCAGAAATGAGTTGGATTGGGCCCACAAGGCTTCTAAAATCGCTGGCCACGTGTTGCATTAAGTGGGTCATGTGCCTCCATCGGCGCGTCCGCGTACCCTGCGCGTGCGCGCCCCTATGCGCGATGCAGCTATGGAAAATCTTATATCGTTTCGAAGCCCCGGATGTTAGCTTTCTAACCCAACTAGAACCGCATCATTTGGACCTCTGTAGCTCAAGTTATGATCGTTTAAGTGCGAAGAGGTCGGCTTGACAGCTTTCCGGTTCTTTCATTTCTTCATGAGTTCTCCAACTTTTCATGCTTCTTTCTTCATTCCCTTGATCCAATCTTTGCCTCCTAAACCTTAAATCACTTAACAAACATATCAAGGCATCTAATGGAATCAAGGAGAATTAGATTTAGCTATTTTAAGACCTAAAAAGCATGTTTTCACTCTTAAGCACAATTAAAGGAGAAGTTATAAAACCATGCTATTTCAATGGATAAATGTGGGTAAAAGGTTATAAAATCCCCTAAAATCAATACAAGATAAACCGTCAAAACGGGGTTTGTTAACAAGGTATGAGAATTAGAATTCCTATCCTAGTCATCCTTATCAGGTGTGATGAGAATTGGGTTTTAATCCTGCTTAGTTATCCCTTATTAAATAAAGGAAAGTCAAGTGGACTGATTAAATTGATCCTCAAGTCCTAGTCAACTTTAGAGCGATCCAAATCAATCAGCAATTGCCAATTTCAACCACTGCTGAGTTTGATAACTCAAGTGTTACCAATTAATTAACCAAATCCAAAAGGGAAAATAAATCATAAATAGAGCAAAACAATCATGAGTCTGAAATACCTTAAATTATATTAATTAAGAAAATCCTAACATGAAAAGTTCATAAGCCAATTTGGCAATATAAGTCATGAATAAATAAAAGCATTAAAATATCTGAAAGTAGAATAGAAGTCAAAATAAAGGAATATTGAACCTGTAATTGAAGAAGATGAAATCCGAATCCTAATAGAAATCCTAATCCTAATCCTAAGAGAGAGGAGAGAACCTCTCTCTCTCTCTCTAAAAACTACATCTAAACCTAAAATTGTGTGTATGATCTGATATGTTGAGTCTTTGCATGTTTCCTGACTTTAATATGTGTTTCTGGGTCAAAATCTGGGTCAAAATGCGGCCCAAAATCGTCTTCAGCGTATTCTGTAATTTTTGCAGATCGCACATGTCACGCATACGCGTCATCCACGCGTGCGCGTCATTAAGCGTTTTTCTTGCCACGCGTACGCGTCGTCCACGCATTCGCGTCATTCGTGCAGCTTCCGATCCACGCGTTCGCGTCAGGCACGTGAGCGCATCACTGTGATTTCCTCTATTGCGCACGATCGTATGAGCCAAGCGTCCGCGTCACTTCTCGCTGGTCATCTCCTTAATTTCTTGTGTTCTTTCCATTTTTGCAAGCTTCCTCTCCATTCTCTAAGCCATTTCTGCCCTATGAAATCTGAAACACTTAACACACGGATCACGGCATCGAATGGTATAAAGGATAATAAAAATATACAATTAAAAGATCTTTAGGAAGCCAGTTTTCAATCATAGAATAAATTTGGGAAGGAATTGTAATATCATGCAATTCATATGAATAAGTAGGTGGAAAGCTGATAAAAACCACTCAATTTAGCACGAGATAAATCATAAAATAGTGGTTTATCAACCTCCCCACACTTAAACATTAGCATGTCCTCATGCTAAGCTCAAGGAGACAAAGAGAATGAATAAGGGAAAGTGAAACTCACGAAATGCAACCTATGCATATGAATGCAACTACATGCTAAAATGATTCTACCTACTTGGTGAAAAAGTAAATAAATCTTTCAAGAACAAATATGAACTGGATTTCACTAATTCAAATCACAAAATAAAGTACAAGTAAACTTGCAAAAGAAAATAGCTCATGAAAGCAGGAAACAAGGAATCGAGCATTGAACCCTCACTGGAAGTGTACGCACTCTAATTGCTCAGGTGTTTAAGGTTCGATTCTCTCAATTCTCTACTAATCTTGCTTTCTAAGGCTTGCTTTTCTTCTACCAATCAACAAAGAATTAATGCACAGATACACATATCAAGAGGTCTTTTAAGGGTTGTAATGGAGTTAAGGTCAAGGTAGGATTGTATTTGGCCAAGTGGACTAAAATCTGAATCCTTAATTAACTTTAAACTTTTCCCACCTAACTTAAGACAATCCATGTAATCACAATTCAAGATCTAACTGCCCATTAACTATGTTTACCACACATTCATGCATCCCAAATTTAAGTACAACTCATATGCATTGATATTATTACGTAACTTGGGGCATTTTGTCCCCTTTTTATTATTTACTTTTTTTCTTTTCTTTTTCTCTCTTTTTTATTTTTTTATTTTTTTTCTTTTTCTATTTTTCCTTTCTTAATCTATATTTTTTCTTTCCTTTTTCAATGCATATAATTAAAGTATTGAATGCATAAACATGTTCTTAACATTTTTCACATTTTCACACAAAGTCTAACATACTCAATTCCCAAACCAAACGTTTCTAAACCCACTTTTCCCACACTTAAATCATAAGCATTCTCACTTAGTCTAAGCTAACCAAGGATTCAAATTAAGGACATTATTGTTTTTCGCTTAGAGTTAATGATGTGCTAAAGTAAAGAATAAAAGGGGTAAAATAGGTTCAATTTGGTTTGCAAAGGATAATGAAGGGTTAAGGCCATATGGGTATGTAAGCTCAATGAAACAAGGCCTCAATCATATAAGTGCATGCATACATTAAACAATGGAAATATAGAATCAAGCAAGACAAAGATCACAATTTTAGAGAGAAAAACACACACTAAAAATAAAATATTGGTTGATAAAATGCAACCAATCAAATAGGCTCAAAATCTCACGGGTTTTGTGTGTTCGAGCTCTAAAACCATGTTCTAAAATAATATTTCTTTAAACAAGTTCAATAAAAATTTTAATTCAAATCAGTGAAATGCTATGAAAAGTTTCTTGAAAAAGAAAATATTACTTCAACCAAGTTGTGGTAAAATATGCACAAAATCAAACAAACATGCAAGTGCAACAACTAATTTAACAAAGAAAATTTAACCATTGGTGTTGAGACAGGAAGGTACTAACCCACAGAGATCGGTATCGACCTCCCCACACTTAAAGATTACACCGTCCTCGGTACATACTAAGATGTGCAGGTGGATGGGCTGTTACAACTGATGCTTTTCTCCAAGGATTGTGCAGACGGACTTGTTTTGTCTCCCCATTTAGAGCTTTCCCTTTCCCTTCTTTGGTGGCCATCCTGAAAGAAGAGGAAAAGAAGAAAAGTAACACCCAAAAATAAAGATAAGAAACAAATAAAATATGGTTGGGTTAATGCCAAATAGTGAGAGTCTCAGTTACATGGTAGCTACAACATGCAAGTGAGAAAACAATAAAAGCACATGACATACTAGTGGTGCAAAATTTGCAATAATGAGAGGGAGTGTGTGGGTAATGCAAGGTAGTATAAGTGCATATCAATACAAAAGAAAAACTAGTATTATAAAAGTTAGCATTGACTTATGAATAATAATAATACCAAATCAGAATAAAACAAATCATGAAGCACCGGAATAATTCAAGAAAATATGCAACAGTTGAATAAGAAAATTTTACACCAATGGAAAAGTAATAAATTTAGAAAAGAAAATAAAAATATGCACAAAATTAAAATATAATGAATGAAAGTATGCAAATAAATTAAATAAAATAGAATGGAAGTGAAGAGGGATGAGAGGTTTAAGGGATGAAGAAGAAGAAAGTAAGAAAGGAAGAGGAAAGGAGAGAAGAAAGAAGTAAGAATTTAAAAACGGGGCACGACGCGCGCGCACAGGGCACGCGTGCGCGTGAAAACCGCATTAACCATGTGACGCGTAAGCGTCGCCCATGCGTACGCGTGGGTGGTCAAAATTTAAAAATGGCGCGCACGCGTCAGTGACGCGTACGGGTGGATGATTTTGTGCCTTGGGCACAGTGCCCGCACCAGGCCAGCACAACTTTCGGCCTAACACCTCTTTACGCCGATTTGTAGGGTCCCACGTGTACGCGTGGAAGGATGATTTTGCAATTTACGCGGACGCGTCAGGGATGCGTTTGCGTGGGCGTGTTTGTGCCTGAGGCACGCCTCCAGCCATGCTCTCGCGTGATTCTCTGCTTCTTTTCTTCCTTGTGTCTAATGCACTAACAACGCGGACACGTCAGCGATGCTAGCGCGTCACGTGCATTTTTTTATGCAGTATGCAGAATGCAATGCTTAATATGAATGCTATGTATGATTCCAGGTTCAATCAAAACTCAAGATCAAACAAAATAGACTAGAACAAAACTGAAAAAGGAACGATCATACATGGTGGGTTGTCTCCCACCTTGCACTTTTAGTTAAAGTCCTTAAGTTGGACATTTGGTGAGCTCCCTGTTATGGTGGCTTGTGCTTGTATTCATCCAAAAATCTCCACCAATGTTTGGAATTCCAGTAGCCTCCGGGGTCCCAAACAAGGCACGTAAAGCCCTTAGGTAAGTTCAAACAGGCTTCAAGGCTCCTGGGGTGTTGAATGTCAGAATAGATTCCAGGATCCCAAACTTTACTTTTACACCCGTTTTTGTCTTGATCTGCATTTTTCCAGCTGGGTGGTGAGCAATCTAAATTCTCACTACAGCGACCAAATAGCTTTCGAGACCCATTCAATTGAGCTTGACACCAATCCTTGCACTTCAGATTGAAGCATGGAACCTTATTGGATTTTGCATACCAACTCTGAGTACGATCCATTTTCCTCTTACTCTTGAAGCCACAGAGAGCTCTAAGCTGGCCATCTATTTCAAGCAAGCCATATTCAAGTGGAAAAGTAAAGATAAAAGTCAAGGATTTTACCCACTTGAAGTTAGAGTTGGGTGGTTGTGGCCTTGGGATAGGTGTTTCAAGTGATTCTGCAAGCTCTACTTCCTTGTATTCCTCTGTGAATTCCTCCACTTCTTTGCAAACTTCTTCAATTTCAACCATGTCTTGATCAAAGTCCTCGA
Organism: Arachis stenosperma; assembly: GCF_014773155.1. Classification (NCBI taxonomy): domain Eukaryota; kingdom Viridiplantae; phylum Streptophyta; class Magnoliopsida; order Fabales; family Fabaceae; genus Arachis; species Arachis stenosperma. The sequence goes on from NC_080382.1 coordinate 78,753,513, forward strand.
TTTCTTTCTCATCACTAAAGTCATAAGTTGGAGGTTGAGAAAAATCTACATCAGCATCATCTTCGTATTCACTTGGGGAAGGATCTTCTGTCTCAAAGAAGTCATTTGCGAATGCAAGTTCATTACTAGGAGAACTTGACTCATGATTATCATTATCAAGGAAACTCGCGTCTTGGGTTGTTCCATCCAGTTCTTCATAAGATACCTGCTTTGGGGGTTGTGCACTGTCCTCCTTAGCATCAACTGTAATTTCCTTGACGAAATTTTCCATAACTCTGAATTCCCATGGAGGTTCAGCATCTCCTAAGTCTTCAACCAATTCTGCTTCTTCTTGGATAATTTGGGCTTCCTCCAATTGTTCCAGTACAAATTCATGCTCCTTACTGTCCACCGGAGTTTTTAGGATCTCCTTCATGCTATATTCTTCATGAGATTGCCCACATGAAGCCATGGGGGTTCCTTGAGTATCCGAACGTCGGGGAGGTAATCGACTTATTGCTTGATCCAGTTGGCGAAGGGTTACATTAAGTTTTTCCACTGTTTCCTTGAAACGCTCCCTTGATTTGTGAGGTGATGGATATGGACATGGTACATAGGAAAGTGATGGTTTTTGGGAGTAATTGGATTGGAATTGGGGTGGATAAGGGTCATACGGGGGTGAATGGTAAAAAGGGACTTGTGAGTATGGTGGTCCAAAGCTATGTTGAAGAGATGGTTTATAAGCATAAGGTGGGGCTTGTTGGTAACTACAAGGGGGTCCACCAGATCTATTGTCTTGGCATGCATTGTAGAATGGTCTTCGTCCATGGTGTCGTGGAAGGTGTTATTGCCTAAAGGGTTGATCAGATCCTCGTGGCTCCGTCCATCTTTGATTGCCTTGACCTTGATGCATGTTCCTATTATAGCTTTCATTCCTTTCAACAAAATTAGAACCAAACTCAAAGCGAGAGGTGTGAGAACTCATAGTAGCTCATAGAAATAAAAAGGGAAAACAAAAACAAATAAACAAGTAAAAGAAAAATATTTACAATAACCAATAATATGGTACACGTTCGCAATTCCCCGGCAACGGCGCCATTTTGAAGAATGAAACTCTCGCGCGATCTAGAATTTTCACAAATAAATTTCTGTTGTAAGTATAGCTTCTAGACCGACAAGAATTCCTTTCTTACAAAAGTTTGGTTGTCACAAGTAACAAACCCAATAAAATTCATAACCTAAGCATTTAAACCTCGGGTCGTCTTCTCAAGGAATTGCAGGGAGGTATGTTTTATTATTGGTTATGGAAAACAGTATTTTTGGATTTTTAAAAGGTTTGAACAAAAGAAATAAATTGCAGGAAATAAATTAATAACGAGAAAACTCTTGGCAAGGTATGAGAATTAGAATTCATATCTTAGTCATCCTTATCAAGTGTGATGAGAATTGGGTTTTAATTCCGCTTAGTTATCCCTTATTAAATAAAGGAAAGTCAAGTGGAGTGATTAAATTTATCCTCAAGTCCTAGTCAACTTTAGAGCGATCCAAATCAATCAGCAATTGCCAATTTCAACCACTGCTGAGTTTGATAACTCAAATGTTACCAATTAATTAACCAAAGCCAAAAGGGAAAATAAATCATAAATAGAGCAAAACAATCATGAGTCTAAAATGCCTCAAATTATATTAATTAAGAAAATCCTAACATGAAAAGTTCATAAGCCAATTTGGCAACATAAGTCATGAATAAATAAAAGCATTAAAATATCTGAAAGTAGAAGAGAAGTCAAAATAAAGAAATATTGAACTTGTGATTGAAGAAGATGAAATCCTAATCCTAATAGAAATCCTAATCCTAATCCTAAGAGAGAGGAGAGACCTCTCTCTCTAAAAACTACATCTAAACCTAAAATTGTGTGTATGATCTGATATGTTGAGTCTCTGCATGTTCCCTGACTTTAATTTGTGTTTCTGGGTCAAAATTTGGGTCAAAACGCGGCCCAAAATCATTTTCAGCGTATTCTGTAATTTCTGCAGATCGCACATGTCACGCGTACACGTCATTTACACGTGCGCGTCATTTAGCGTTTTTCTTGCCACGCGTACGCGTTGTCCACGCGTTTGCGTCAGGCACGTGAGCGCTTCACTGCGATTTCCTCTATTGCGCGCGGTCGTGTGAGCCATGGGTCCGCGTCGCTTCTTGCTGGTCATCTCCATAATTTCTTGTGTTCCTTCCATTTTTGCAAGCTTACTCTCCATTCTCTAAGCCATTTCTGCCCTATGAAGCCTGAAACACTTAACACATGGATCATGGCATGGAATGGTATAAAGGATAATAAAAATATACAATTAAAAGATCTTTAGGAAGCCAGTTTTCAATCATAGAATAAATTTGGGAAGGAATTGTAATATCATGCAATTCATATGAATAAGTGGGTGAAAAGCTGATAAAAACCACTCAATTTAGCACAAGATAAATCATAAAATAGTGGTTTATCAACCCCACAGGATCCCCACCAACTTCAACTCATTTTCTCTCTCCCTCACACCTTTTCATAACCCTCTTCCCTAAATACCCTTCACCAATCACCTCCATCTCTCCACCCCAAATACCCCTCACCAATCACATCCATCTCTCTTCCCTAAAAACCCCACCTACCTCCAAATTCAAAATTATTTCTCTCCCAAACCCAACCCCAAATACACGAACCTAACCCTCCTCACACTCCTATATAAACCCCTCATCCCTCCTTCTATTTCACACATCACAAACACCTTATACCCCCTTGGCCGAAATACATACCACCCTCCATCTCCTCCATTTTCTTATTCTTCCCCTTCTTTCTTTCTTCTTTTACTCAAGGACGAGCAAACCTTTTAAGTTTGGTGTGATAAAGGTATTGCTTTTGTTTTTCATAACTATTTATGGCACCTAAGGCCAGAGAAACCTCTAGAAAGAGGAAAGGAAAGGCAAAAGCTTCCACCTCCGAGTCATGAGAGATGGAGAGATTCATCTCAAAGGCCCATCAAGACCACTTCTATGAAGTTGTGGCTAAGAAAAAGGTGATCCCTGAGGTCCCTTTCATGCTCAAAAGGAATGAGTATCCGGAGATCCGACATAAGATCCAAAGAAGAGGTTGGGAAGTTTTCACCAACCCCATTCAACAAGTCAGAATCTTAATGGTTCAAGAGTTCTATATAAACGCATGGATCACCAAGAACCATGATCAAAGTGTGAACCCAAACCCAAAGAATTGGCTCACAATTGTTTGGGGGAAATACTTAGATTTCAGTCCGAAAAATGTAAGGTTGGCATTCAACTTGCCTATGATGCAAGGAGATGCACGTCCCTACACTAGAAGGGTCAACTTTGATCAAAAGTTGGACCAAGTCCTCATGGACATATGTGTAGAAGGAGCTCACTGGAAAAGAGACTCCAAAGGCAAGCCGGTTCAATTGAGAAGGCATGACCTTAAACCCATGGCTAGAGGATGGCTAGAGTTCATCCAACGTTCCATCATTCCTACTAACAACCAATCTGAAGTGACTGTAGATCGGGTTATCATGATCCATAGCATCATGATTGGAGAGAAAGTGGAAGTTCATGAGATTATACCTTTAGAACTATACAAGGTTGCTGACAAACCTTCCACTTTAGCAAGGTTAGCCTTCCCTCATCTCATCTGTCACCTATGTAATTTAGCTGGAATTATCATAGAGAAAGACATCCTCATTGAAGAGGACAAGCCCATCGCTAAAAAGAGGATGGAGTAAATAAGAGAGCCCACCCATGGAGCTCAACAAGAGCATGAGAAAGTCCCTCATCAAGAAATCCCTGAGATGCCTCAAGGGATGCATTTTCCTCCACACAATTATTGGGAGCAACTCAACACTTCTTTGGGAGATTTGAGTTCCAATACGGAGCAACTAAGGATGGAGCACCAAGAGTACTCCATTATTCTCCATGAAATTAGAGAGGATCAAATAGCCATGAGGGAAGAACAACAAAGGCAAGGAAGAGATATAGAGGAGCTCAGGCGTTCCATTGGATCTTCAAGAGGAAGAACTAGCCGCCATCACTAAGGTAGACCCGTTCTTTAATTTCCTGTTCTTATTTTTCTGTTTTTCGATTTTATGCTTTATGTGTTATCTATGTTTGTGTCTTCACTACATGATCATTAGTGTCTAGTGTCTATGCCTTAAAGCTATGAATAATTCCATGAATCCTTCACCTCTCTTAAATGAAAAATGTGCCTAATTACAAAAGAACAAGAAGTACTTGGATTTCAAATTTTATCTTGAAATTAGTTTAATTATTTTGATGTGGTGGCAATACTTTTTGTTTTCTGAATGAATGCTTGAACAGTGCATTTTTTTATAGTGAAGTTTATGAATGTTAAAATTGTTGGCTCTTGAAAGAATGATGAACAAAGAGAAATGTTATTGATAATCTGAAAAATCATGAAATTGATTCTTGAAGCAAGAAAAAGTAGTGAATAAGAAAAAAAAAGAGCGAAAAAATGGCGAAAAAAGAAAAGAAAAGAGAGAAAGAAAGAAAAAGAAAAAGCAAGCAGAAAAAGCCAATAGCCTTTTAAACCAAAAGGCAAGGGTAAAGAGGATCCAAGGCTTTGAGCATTAATGGATAGGAGAGCCTAAAGGAATAAAATCCTGGCCTAAGTAGCTAAATCAAGCTGTCCCTAACCATGTGCTTGTGGCATGAAGGTCCAAGTGAAAAGCTTGAGACTGAGTGGTTAAAGTCGTGATCCAAAGCAAAAAGAGTATGCTTAAGAACTCTGGACACCTCTAATTGGGGACTTTAGCAAAGCTAAGTCACAATCTGAAAAGGTTCACCCATTTATGTGTCTGTGGCATTTATGTATCCGGTGGTAATACTGGAAAACAAAGTGCTTAGGGCCACGGCCAAGACTCATAAAGTAGCTGTGTTCAAGAATCAACATACTGAACTAGGAAAATCAATAACACTATCTAAATTCTGAATTCCTATAGATGCTAATCATTCTGAATTTCAAAGGATAAAGTGAGATGCCAAAACTATTCATAAGCAAAAAGCTACTAGCCCCGCTCATCTAATTGGGACTAAGTTTCACTGATATTGTGAAATTCATTGTATATTCTCTTCTTTTTATTCTATTTTGTTTTTAGTTGCTTGGGGACAAACAATAATTTAAGTTTGGTGTTGTGATGAGCAGATAATTTATATACTTTTTGGCATTGTCTTTAGGTAGTTTTTAGTAGGATCGAGCTACTTTTTAGTATATTTTTATTAGTTTTTAAGCAAAATTCACATTTCTGGACTTTACTATAAGTTTGTGTATTTTTCTGTGATTTCAAGTATTTTCTGGCTGAAATTGAGGGACCTGAGCAAAAATCTGATTCAGAGGCTGAAAAAGGACTACAGATGCTGCTGGATTCTGACCTCCCTGCACTCGAAATGGATTTTATAGAGCTACAGAAGCCCAATTAGAACTCTCTTAATTGCGTTGGAAAGTAGACATCCTGGGCTTTCCAGCAATATATAATAGTCCATAATTTTCTCGAGTTTTGATGACGCAAACTGGCGTTCAAACGCCAACTTCCTGCCCTATTCTAGTGTTAAACGCCAGAAATAGGATAAAAGCTGGAGTTAAACGCCCAAACTGGTATAAAAACTGGTGTTTAACTCCAAGAAAAGTCTCTACATATGAAAGCTTCAATACTGAGCCCAAGCACACACCAAGTGGGTCCAGAAGTGCATTTCTGCATCATTTACTTATTTTTGTAATCCTAGTAACTAGTTTAGTATAAATAGGACTTTTTACTATTGTACTGACATGGGGGGATCTGTTGGAATCTTTGGACGTTTAGTCCTTACACCTAGGTCTTGGTTATTCTAGTTCCCTCTCTGGGGCCGAAACCAATGAACACCATTATCGCTTATGTATTTTCAACGGTGGAGTTTCTACACCTCATAGATTGAGGTGTGGAGCTCTGCTGTTCCTCGACTATTAATGCAAAGTACTATTGTTCTTCTATTCAATACAAGCTTATCCTTATTCTAAGATATTCATTCGCATACAAGAACATGATGAATGTGATGATCAAGTGACACTCATCACCATTCTCACTTATGAACGCGTACTTGACAAACACCTCAGTTCTACATGAAAACAAGCTTGAATGCATATCTCTTGGGTCTCTAATCAACGATTTACATCGTTTCTCCTCTGACAATGGGGCATCTGAATCTGAGATTAGAACCTTCGTGGTATAAGCTAGAAATAATTGGCAGCATTCCTGATATCCGGAAAGTCTAAACCTTGTCTATGGTATTCCAAGTAGGATCGGGAAAGGGATGACTGTGACGAGCTTCAAACTCACGACTGTGGGGTGCAGTGACAGTGCACAAAAGGATCATTGGATCTTATTCCGACACGATCGAGAACCGAGAGCTGATTAGCCATACGGTAGCTGTGCCTGGTATTTTTCATCCTTGACGAGAAATCTGACAATTGATTAGCCGTACAGAAACCGTAGAGGACCATTTTCACTGGGAGAATGGGAGGTAGCCATTGACAGTGGTGATCCCCAACATACAACTTACCATGGATAGGAGTATGAATGATTGAATGAAGACAGTAAGAAAGCAGAGATTTAGAAGGAATAACACATCTCCATACGCTTATCTGAAATTCCCACCAATAAATTACATAATTATCTCTATCTTTATTTTATGTTTATTTATCTTTTAATTATCAAAACTCCATAACCATTTGAATCCGCCTAACTGAGATTTAAAAGATGACCATAGCTTGCTTCAAGCTGACAATCTCCGTGGGATCGACCCTTACTCACGTAAGGTATTACTTGGACGACCTAGTGCACTTGCTGGTCAGCTGCACGAAGTTGTGTATCACGATTTCGTGTACTAACCACCATAGAACATTATTTCATATTTTCAAGTTTCATTGTACAGTATGAGTCTCTAAACCTCTTACGTTAAGGTTAGGAGCTCTGCTGAGTTCTATGGATTAATAAAAGTACTACTGTTCTATTTCAATTCGTGTTTGATTCTCTCCTAAGATGTATCTTCGTTCTTCAACCTTATGAATGAGTTGAACCATCACAAGTTATCTCTATTCTACATGGGTTTTGCGTGCATCTTTCATCGAAATTCAATGAACCACTAGCTTGAGGATACATCTCTTAGACGGCTAATCCATGACTTCATTGGGGACTTCTCGAGACATCAGTTCAGCCGAGGTATGGAGAGATTAGGGTCTTTGTAGTAAAGACTAGAACCAAGGCGTAGCATTGCTTGATCTGGAAGATTCTACCTTGTCTGTGGTATTTTGACTAGGATCACCAAGGGGATGAACTGCAGGTTCACCCTCATTCAGATTGGATGCGCACTAAACCTGGTGTTCAACCTAGAGGAAGATTAGCGGCCTCTCAACCAATGTTGATCACATACAGCCTGCTATAGAAGAAATCATTCACAGCTGGAGTAGACAGTAAGAAAAGATTGATCCAGAAGAATAAAGCATCTCCGAAGCCTTAACCATCTTCTTATCATTAAATTCACAACCACTGAGTAACGTTATCTTTATTTTACTTTTATGCGCTTAAACAACTTTTCTATCCGCCTAACTAAGATTTACAAGATAGCCACTATTTGATCCAAGCCGACAATCCTCGTGGGATCAACCCTGACTTACCTCAGGTATTACTTGGACTACTTAGTGCACTTGCTGGTTCAGTTGTGCGAAGTTAAATTCTGCGCACCATTCAGCTCTAAGAATACTTTTGTTTTTAAAATATTTACTTTCAAACACTTTAAAAAATAAAGAGTGTTCTCTAATCATAAGTCTCCAATTTTGTCTCCCCAACATTGCTAAATTAAGGAGCCTTCAAGTATTTAAAGTTAAGCCCTCCTTAAGCTTTAGATCTGCAAGAGATCCTTCAGCCTACCCAATGTAATTTGCGCTCGAAGCCTTTTTGTCCCCACTAGAAATTTAGCATAGTCTTTTGAATGTCTTCAATTAGAGACTCTGGCAATTTGAAGCACCCCAAAGTATAGAAGAGGACCGCAGTTGCTAAAGCTTTTAGTAAAACTTCCTTACCTCCGAATGACAATAAAGACCGTTTCCAATGTTGAAGCTTTTGAAAAACTTTGTCTTTAATGTAATTTAAGGTTTCTTTCTTTGCTCAGTTTATAACCGTTGGAAGTCCCAAATACTTGTTTTACAACACTATGTATGGCACCTGAAGCAGTTCGGCCAATTCCTCTCGGGTAGTCATAGGTGTGTTCTTGCTAAAAAATACAAAGGACTTTTTTAAATTCACTATTTGACCGCTAATCTCCTCATACATTTTCAAAATATATAGTACCGGAGTAGGAAACTGTAGTCACACATTCTTGAATTCAAACCATCATTTATCACAGAAATCCACTTTCCGCATGACATCCCAGACAAACTTTCACTCAACTCGGTCTTACTCCTTGCTCATATCAAGCTTGAGCACTATATCAAAACTGACATGGCTCTTATTCTTTAAAAAATACATCATTTCATGAGCTATTAATATGTTATCACTAATTAATCGTTCTTTCATAAAAGCACTTTGATTATCACTGATTAATTTATTCATCATCAATTGTAATTTGTTGACTAAGATATTTGATATCACTTTATAAAAAACACTGCTTAGATTTATAGTTCAAATGAACTTCATAGAGGTCGCATTAGGGATCTTAGGAATTAAACGCATATGAGTGTGATTAAGAGCATTAAGCATTTTACCTCTCGAGAAAAAAATTTTGAACTACTTGAATAACTTCAGATTTAATAATTTTCCAGAAAAATTGAAAGAACTTTACCGTGAAGCCATCCTCTCTTGGGGCTAAATTAGGATTAATGGAAAAAACTACTAATTTGATCTCTTTCTCCAAAATAGGCCGAGTTAGCATTCGGTTTGTTCTCCTTGTCACTTTATTAGGCAAAAACTGAATGTCATCACTTGAATCTCTAGGATTATATGAAATGAACAAATCCACAAAATATGCTCATTCCACTACTGCATTTGGATCTGATACCATATTCCCCTGTCCATCCTCCAAATTATGGATTTTGTTTCTTGGGCACTTTGATTGAAATTTGGCATGAAAAAACAGTGTTCTTGCCCCCCTTCCCCTGTAAATTTAGCCATTGAACTCTCGATTTTTCTTTCCAATAGCACTCTTTTTAGACAATGAAATCCCCCAGCTCAACCTCCATACATCTGATTGCTATCCCATTTGCTTCCTATCATTTTTCTTTTTCATCCTGTAATTTTTCGTCTAATATTCTAATTTGCTTTTTTGAATTAGAAGAAGTACCTTGCTTCCATTCTACTAACTTGTATCTACAAGATTTTAATTTTTTGGCCAGTTGAAACATTGGAGACTCCACTATTTCTGTTTTCCATGCCTGTTTAATCACCATGACTGCCTCTTTATTCTCACACCATCTTTTCTGGAATCTAAATCTTCTTTTCGTCTTCCTTTCATCCCTATCTAAACATAGTAAAATAGGGGAGGGTCTGAACTAGATTCCTCCAAATGAAGAGTATAAGCCCTCGAATATTTATTCCTCCAGCCCATGAAAACCAAAGCCTTGTGTAAACCTGGAGAAATTAATAAATAATTAGTCAATAAATTAATTATTATTCAAAGAAATTAAAAAATTAAATTTTATAGTTTAAATAAGTAGAAATAAATAAAATATGAATTTTAACACTAATTTTAAAGATTTTGACCCAAAATTGGGCCGTCGGGTCAAATCGGTTGGACCGGGCCCAAACTAGGACTAAGGCCCAACATATATAACTTTATTTCAGCCACCCCCTTCCATTCATATGGATGAAACACGCTGAAGGCAGCTGGTAAGAAGAAGCAAAAACCCCAAACCCTTGTCAACTTTCATATCCACATACTTTCAATCCGGATATCCGATCGCCACACCGTTTGTGGCCACACGACCACCGCGTTGAGCTCTACAAAGCCCACTAACCAATTCGGTAAGGACATCGCAACTTCACCCTCAGTCTTTCTATCCCCTGATGAGCGGACAATTCGTACGCTTTTTGGCATTGTTTTTAGTATGTTTTTAGTATGATTTAGTTAGTTTTTAGTATATTTTTATTAGTTTTTAGTTAAAATTCACTTTTCTGAACTTTACTATGAGTTTGTGTGTTTTTCTGTGATTTCAGGTATTTTCTGGCTGAAATTGAGGGACCTGAGCAAAAATCTGATTCAGAGACTGAAAAGGACTGCAGATGCTGTTGGATTCTGACCTCCCTGCACTCGAAGTGGATTTTCTGGAGCTACAGATACCCAATTGGCGCGCTCTCAACGGCGTTGGAAAGTAGACATCCTGGGCTTTCCAGCAATATATGATAGTCCATACTTTGCCCAAGATTTGATGGCCCAAACCGGCGTTCAAAGTCACCTTCAGAAATTCCAGCGTTAAACACCGGAACTGGCACCAAAGTGGGAGTTAAACGCCCAAACTGGCACAAAAGCTGGCGTTTAACTCCAAGAAGAGTCTCTACACGAAAATGCTTCATTGCTCAGCCCAAGCACACACCAAGTGGGCCCGGAAATGGATTTTTATGTCATTTACTCATCTCTATAAACCTTAGGCTACTAGTTCTCTATAAGTAGGACCTTTTACTATTGTATTTTGATATCTGGGTAGCTATCTTTGTTCTTATGCTATCTGAGATCATTGGGAGGCTGGCCTCACGGCCATGCCTAGACCTTGTTCTTATGTATTTTCAACGGTGGAGTTTCTACACACCATAGATTAAGGTGTGGAGCTCTGCTGTACCTCGAGTATTAATGCAATTACTATTGTTCTTCTATTCAATTCCGCTTGTTCTTGTTCTAAGATATCACTTGTTCTTCAACTTGATGAATGTGATGATCCGTGACACTCATCATCATTCTCACCTATGAACGTGTGCCTGACAACCACCTCCGTTCTACCTTAGATTGGGTGAATATCTCTTGGATTCCTGATACACGATGCATGGTTGATCGCCTGACAACCGAGTGCTCGCCTGACAACCGAGCCAGCCATTCCGTGAGATCAGAGTCTTCGTGGTATAGGCAAGAACTGATGGCGGCATTCAAGAGAATCCGGAAGGTCTAACCTTGTCTGTGGTATTCTGAGTAGGATTCAATGATTGAATGACTGTGACGTGCTTCAAACTCCTGAGGGCGGGACGTTAGTGACAGACGCAAAAGAATCAATGGATTCTATTCCGACCTGATCGAGAACCGACAGATGGATAGCCGTGCCGTGACAGGGTGCGTTGAACATTTCCACTGAGAGGATGGGAGGTAGCCACTGACAACGGTGAAACCCTTGCATAAGCTTGCCATGGAAAGGAGTAAGAAGGATTGGATGAAGACAGTAGGAAAGCAGAGAGACGGAAGGGACACAGCATCTTCATGCGCTTATCTGAAATTCCCACCAATGAATTGCATAAGTATCTCTATCTTTATCTTTATGTTTTATTCATATATCATTCATAACCATTTGAGTCTGCCTAACTAAGATTTACAAGGTGACCATAGCTTGCTTCATACCAACAATCTCCGTGGGATTGACCCTTACTCGCGTAAGGTTTATTACTTGGACGACCCAGTGCACTTGCTGGTTAGTTGTGCGGAGTTGTGATGAAGAGTTGAGATTGCAATGAGCGTACCATGTTGATGGCGCCATTGATGATCACAATTTCGTGCACCAAGTTTTGGCGCCGTTGCCGGGGATTGTTTCGAGTATGGACAACTGACGGTTCATCTTGTTGCTTAGATTAGGTATTATTTTTCTTCAGAGTTCTTAAGAATGAATTCTAGTGTTTCAAGGTGATGTTCTTATCATCACCAAAGCTGATTGATTATCATCAATTTAGCTCTTGAATGCAATGTCCTGCTGAAGCTTGGCTAGCCATGTCTAATTTCTTTAGACTAAAGCTTTAGACTAACATTGCATGATTCCTGGAATTCTCATTAAGAATTTTGATATCTTTATTTTCTTCTTCCACTTAATTTTTGAAAAATCCAAAAAAAAATAAATAAATCATAAAATCCAAAAATATTTCTTGTTTGAGTCTAGAGTCTCATCTTAAGTTTAGTGTCAATTGCATGTTTCTGTTCTTATTGCATTCATGCATGTGTCTTCATTGATCTTCAAGTTGTTCTTGATGATTTCCTTGCTCTGATCTTTAAATTCTCTTGACTTGAGTGTTTTGTTGTTTCTCATGTGCATTCTCATGTTGTTAGTGTCCGTAGTATACAAACTGCTAAGTTTGGTGTCTTGCATGCATTGTTATTTGATCTTAGTTGCATTTTGATTATTCCTTACTATTAAAAATCCAAAAATATTTTTAATTCGTGTCTTTTCAAGTCAATAATACAGAGAATTGAAGATTCAAAACATACAGCAGAGGAATTACACAGAAAAAGCTGGGCGTTCAAAACGCCCAGTGAAGAAGGCAGACTGGCGTTTAAACGCCAGCCAGGGTACCTGGTTGGGCATTTAACTCCCAAAAAGGTAGTGCATTGGGCGTTAAACGCCAGAATGTGCACCATTCTGGGCGTTTAACGCCAGGATGGCACAAGAGGGAAGATTTTGTTTTCAAAATCAATTTTTTTTCAAGTTTTCAAAGTTTTTCAAAATCAAATCTTTTTCAAATCATATCTTATCAATCAAACCTTTTTCAAAATCAATTTCTTTCCTTTTTCAAAGATACTTGCTAACAATTAATGATTTGATTGAACATTTTAAGTATGTTGCCTTTTCTGTTGAGAAAGGTTTAATGTTTGAATCATATCTTTTCTTGTTAGCCAAGTTATTAATTTTAAAATCAAATCTTTTTAAAATTGTTTTCAAATCATATCTTTTCAATCATATCTTTTTAAAAGCATGATTTTTCAAACATATCTTTTTAATCACATCTTTTTCAAAAATAGTTTTCAATCATATTTTTTTTCAAAATCTTTTTCAAAAATCACTTGATTTCTTTCCCACTTTTAGTTTTCGAAAATTATCAATCAATTTTTCAAAATGTTTTTAAAATCTTTTTAACTTAATTTTCGAAAAATCTCTTCCCCTCTTCTCACATCCTTCTATTTATGGAGTACCACTCCTCCTCAATGCACAATTCGAACTCTATCTCACTAAGTTCGAATTCTCTACTTCTTCCTTCTATTTTTCTTTTCCTCTGACACCTCAAGGAATCTCTATACTGTGACATAGAGGATTCCATATTTTCTTGTTCTCTTCTCTTTCATATGAGCAGGAACAAAGACAAAGGCATTCTTGTTGAAGCTGACCCTGAACCTGAAAGGACCTTGAAGCGAAAGCTAAGAGAAGCTAAGGCACAACTCTCTGTAGAGGACCTAACAGAAATCTTCAAAGAAGAAGAACCCATGGCAGCCGAAAATAACAACAATGCCAACAATGCAAGGAAGGTGCTGGGTGACTTTACTGCACCTACTCCCGACTTCTATGGGAGAAGCATCTCTATCCCTGCCATTGGAGCAAACAACTTTGAGCTTAAGCCTCAATTAGTTTCTCTAATGCAACAGAATTGCAAGTTCCATGGACTTCCATTGGAAGATCCTCATCAGTTCTTAGCTGAATTCTTGCAAATCTGTGACACTGTCAAGACTAATGGGGTTGACCCTGAGGTCTACAGACTTATGCTATTCCCTTTTGCTGTAAGAGACAGAGCTAGGACATGGTTGGACTCACAACCTAAAGAAAGCCTGGACTCATGGGAAAAGCTAGTCAATGCCTTCTTGGCAAAGTTCTTTCCACCTCAAAAATTGAGTAAGCTTAGAGTGGAAGTCCAAACCTTCAGACAGAAGGAAGGAGAATCCCTCTATGAAGCTTGGGAAAGATACAAACAATTGATCAGAAAATGTCCTTCTGACATGCTTTCTGAATGGAGCATCATAGGTATTTTCTATGATGGTCTCTCTGAACTATCCAAGATGTCTTTGGATAGCTCTGCTGGAGGATCTCTTCATCTGAAGAAGACGCCTACAGAAGCTCAAGAACTAATTGAAATGGTTGCAAATAACCAATTCATGTACACTTCTGAAAGGAATCCTGTGAACAATGGGACAAATCAGAAGAAAGGAGTTCTTGAGATTGATACTCTGAATGCCATTCTGGCTCAGAACAAGATATTGACTCAACAAGTCAATTTGATTTCTCAAAGTCTGTCTGGAATGCAAAATGCACCAAGCAGTACTAAGGATGCTTCATCTGAAGAAGAAGCTTATGATCCTGAGAACCCTTCAATGGAAGAGGTGAATTACCTAGGAGAACCCTATGGAAACACCTATAATTCTTCATGGAGAAATCATCCAAATTTCTCATGGAAGGATCAACAGAGACCTCAACAAGGTTTCAACAACAATAATAGTGGAAGAAACAGGTTTAGCAATGGCAAGCCTTTTCCATCATCTTCTCAGCAACAGACAGAGAATTCTAAGCAGAACAACTCTGACTTAGCAACCATGGTCTCTGATCTAATCAAAACCACTCAAAGTTTCATGACTGAAACAAGGTCCTCCATTAGGAATTTGGAGGCACAAGTGGGACAGCTGAGCAAGAAAATTACTGAACTCCCTCCTAGTACTCTTCCAAGCAATACAGAAGAAAATCCAAAAGGAGAGTGCAAGGCCATCAACATGGCCGAATTTGGAGAGGAAGGAGAGGAAGTGAACGCCACTGAGGAAGACCTCAATGGGCGTGCACTAGCCTCCAATGAGTTCCCTAATGAGGAACCATGGGAATCTGAGGCTCAAAATAAGACCATAGAGATTCCACTGGACTTACTTCTGCCATTCATGAGCTCTGATGAGTATTCTTCCTCTGAAGAGGATGAGTATGTCACTGAAGAGCAAGTTGCTAAATACCTTGGAGCAATCATGAAGATAAATGACAAGTTATTTGGAAATGAGACTTGGGAGAACAAACCTCATTTGCTCACCAAAGAACTGGATGACTTGTCTAGGCAGAAATTACCTCAAAAGAGACAAGATCCTGGGAAGTTTTCACTACCTTGTACCATAGGCACCATGACCTTCAAGAAGGCTCTGTGTGACTTAGGGTCAAGTGTAAACCTCATGCCTCTTTCTGTAATGGAAAAGCTAGGGATCTTTGAGGTACAAGCTGCAAGAATCTCACTAGAGATGGCAGACAACTCAAGAAAACAAGCTTATGGACTTGTAGAGGATGTTTTGGTGAAGATTGAAGATCATTACATCCCTGCTAATTTTATAGTCCTAGAGACTGGGAAGTGCATGGATGAATCCATCATCCTTGGCAGACCCTTCCTTGCCACAGCAAAGGCTGTGATTGATGTTGATAGAGGTGAACTGATCATTCAAGTGAATGAAGAATCCTTTGTGTTTAAGGCTCAAGGATATCCCTCTGTCACCATGGAGAGGAAGCATGAAGAGCTTCTCTCAAAACAAAGTCAAACAGAGCCCCCACAGTCAACTTCTAAGTTTGGTGTTGGGAGGCCACAACCAAACTCTAAGTTTAGTGTTGAACCCCCACTTTCAAACTCTAAGTTTGGTGTTGGGAGGTTCCAACATTGCTCTGAGTATCTGTGAGGCTCCATGAGGGCCCTCTGTCAAGCTACTGACATTAAAGAAGCGCTTGTTGGGAGGCAACCCAATGTTATATTTTATCTATTTTCTTTTGTTATTTTATGTTTTCTGTAGGTTGATGATCATGAGAAGTCACAAAATCAATTGAAAAAGCAAAAATAGAATGAAAAACAGGAAGAAAAATAGCACACCCTGGAGGAAGAACCTACTGGCGTTTAAACGCCAGTAAGGCTAGCAGATGGGCGTTTAACGCCCAATCTGGCACCATTCTGGGCGTTTAACGCCAGAAAGGGGCACCAGACTGGCGTTAAACGCCAGGAAAGGGCAAGAACCTGGCGTTAAATGCCAGAAATGGGCACCAGCCCGGCGTTTAACGCCAGAATTGGCTCAAAACGCATTTTTGCATGCCATTTGGTGCAGGGATGACTTTTCCTTGACACCTCAGGATCTGTGGACCCCACAGGATCCCCACCAACCCCACCACCCTCTCTCTTCTTCACCCATTCACCAATCACCTCAATACCTCTTCCCCAAAAACCCTTCACCTATCAAATCCCATCTTTCTCTTCACCACTCACATCCATCCTTCATAAAACCCCACCTACCTCACCATTCAAATTCAAACCACTTTCCCTCCCAAACCCACCCATAATGACCGAACCCTACCCCTCCCCTCACCCCTATATAAACCCTTCTTCACTTCTTCATTTTCACACACCCTAAACACTACTTCTTCCCCCCTTTGGCCGAAACATAAGCCTCCTCCATCTCCTCCATTTTCTTCTTCTTCTACTCTCTTCTTTCTTCTTTTGCTCGAGGATGAGCAAACCTTTTAAGTTTGGTGTGGTAAAAGCATTGCTTTTTGTTTTTCCATAACCATTTATGGCATCCAAGGCCGGAGAAACCTCTAGAAAGAGGAAAGGGAAGGCAAAAGCTTCCACCTCCGAGTCATGGGAGATGGAGAAATTCATCTCAAGGGTGCATCAAGACCACTTCTATGAAGTCGTGGCCTTGAAGAAGGTGATCCCCGAGGTCCCTTTCAAACTCAAAAAGGGTCAACTTTGATCAAAGGTTGGACCAAGTCCTCATAAACATTTATGAAGAGGGCACTCAATGGAAGAGAAACTCAAGAGGGAAGCCGGTTCAACTGAGAAGGCATGACCACAAGCCCATCACTAAGAAAAGGATGGAGCAAACAAGAGACCCCTCTCATCATGAGATCCCTGAGATGCCTCAAGAGATGCACTTTCCTCCACAAGACTATTGGGAGCAAATTAACACCTCCCTAGGAGAATTGAGTTCCAACATGGGACAACTAAGGGTGGAGCACCAAGATCATTCCATTCTCCTCCATGAAATTAGAGAAGATCAAAGAATCATGAGAGAGGAGCAACAAAGGCAAGAAAGAGACATTGAGAAGCTCAAGCACTCCATAAGATCTTCAAAAGGAAGAACAAGCCGCCATCACTAAGGTGGACCCGTTCTTTAATCTCCTTGTTCTTTATTTTCCTGTTTTTCGAATTTTCATGCTTATGTTTGTCCATGTTTGTGTCTTATGATCATTAGTGTCTTAGTGTCTATGCCTTAAAGTTATGAATGTCCTATGAATCCATCACCTTTCTTAAATGAAAAATGTTTTAATCACAAAAGAACAAGAAGTATAGGATTTCGAATTCATCTTTAAAACTAGCTTAATTAGTTTGATGTGGTGGCAATACTTTTTGTTTTCTGAATGTATGCTTGAACAGTGCATGTGTCTTTTGAATTTGTGGTTCATGAATGTTGGCTCTTGAAAGAATGATGAAAAAGGAGACATGTTACTGAGGATCTGAAAATCATAAAAAAATGATTCTTGAAGCAAGAAAAAGCAGTGAATACAAAAAAAAAAAGAGAAGGAAAAAACGAAAAAGAAAAAAAAAGGGAGAAAGAAAAAGAAAAGAAAAAGCAAGAAATAAAGTTATGATCCAAGGCAAAAAGAGTGTGCTTAAGAACCCTGGACACCTCTAATTGGGGACTCTAGCAAAGCTGAGTCACAATCTGAAAAGGTTCACCCAATTATGTGTCTGTGGCATGTATGTATTCGGTGGTAATACTGGAAGACAGAGTGCTTTGGGCCACTGCCAAGACTCATAAAGTAGCTGTGTTCAAGAATCATCATACTTAACTAGGAGAATCAATAACACTATCTGGATTCTGAGTTCCTAAAGAAGCCAATCATTCTGAATTTCAAAGGATAAAGTGAGATGCCAAAACTGTTCGGAGGCAAAAAGCTACTAGTCCCGCTCATCTAATTTGGAGCTAAGTTTCATTGATAATTTGGAGTCTATAGTATATTCTCTTCTTTTTATCTTGTTTGATTTTCAGTTGCTTGGGGACAAGCAACAATTTAAGTTTGGTGTGTGATGAGCGGACAATTTGTACGCTTTTTGGCATTGTTTTTAGTATGTTTTTAGTATGATTTAGTTAGTTTTTAGTATATTTTTATTAGTTTTTAGTTAAAATTCACTTTTCTGGACTTTACTATGAGTTTGTGTGTTTTTCTGTGATTTCAGGTATTTTCTGGCTGAAATTGAGGGACCTGAGCAAAAATCTGATTCAGAGACTGAAAAGGACTGCAGATGCTGTTGGATTCTGACCTCCCTGCACTCGAAGTGGATTTTCTGGAGCTACAGATACCCAATTGGCGCGCTCTCAACGGCGTTGGAAAGTAGACATCCTGGGCTTTCCAGCAATATATGATAGTCCATACTTTGCCCAAGATTTGATGGCCCAAACCGGCGTTCAAAGTCACCTTCAGAAATTCCAGCGTTAAACACCGGAACTGGCACCAAAGTGGGAGTTAAACGCCCAAACTGGCACAAAAGCTGGCGTTTAACTCCAAGAAGAGTCTCTACACGAAAATGCTTCATTGCTCAGCCCAAGCACACACCAAGTGGGCCCGGAAATGGATTTTTATGTCATTTACTCATCTCTATAAACCTTAGGCTACTAGTTCTCTATAAGTAGGACCTTTTACTATTGTATTTTGATATCTGGGTAGCTATCTTTGTTCTTATGCTATCTGAGATCATTGGGAGGCTGGCCTCATGGCCATGCCTAGACCTTGTTCTTATGTATTTTCAACGGTGGAGTTTCTACACACCATAGATTAAGGTGTGGAGCTCTGCTGTACCTCGAGTATTAATGCAATTACTATTGTTCTTCTATTCAATTCCGCTTGTTCTTGTTCTAAGATATCACTTGTTCTTCAACTTGATGAATGTGATGATCCGTGACACTCATCATCATTCTCACCTATGAACGTGTGCCTGACAACCACCTCCGTTCTACCTTAGATTGGGTGAATATCTCTTGGATTCCTGATACACGATGCATGGTTGATCGCCTGACAACCGAGTGCTCGCCTGACAACCGAGCCAGCCATTCCATGAGATTAGAGTCTTCGTGGTATAGGCAAGAACTGATGGCGGCATTCAAGAGAATCCGGAAGGTCTAACCTTGTCTGTGGTATTCTGAGTAGGATTCAATGATTGAATGACTGTGACGTGCTTCAAACTCCTGAGGGCGGGGCGTTAGTGACAGACGCAAAAGAATCAATGGATTCTATTCCGGCCTGATCGAGAACCGACAGATGGATAGCCATGCCGTGACAGGGTGCGTTGAACATTTCCACTGAGAGGATGGGAGGTAGCCACTGACAACGGTGAAACCCTTGCATAAGCTTGCCATGGAAAGGAGTAAGAAGGATTGGATGAAGACAGTAGGAAAGCAGAGAGACGGAAGGGACACAGCATCTTCATGCGCTTATCTGAAATTCCCACCAATGAATTGCATAAGTATCTCTATCTTTATCTTTATGTTTTATTCATATATCATTCATAACCATTTGAGTCTGCCTAACTAAGATTTACAAGGTGACCATAGCTTGCTTCATACCAACAATCTCCGTGGGATCGACCCTTACTCGCGTAAGGTTTATTACTTGGACGACCCAGTGCACTTGCTGGTTAGTTGTGCGGAGTTGTGATGAAGAGTTGAGATTGCAATGAGCGTACCATGTTGATGGCGCCATTGATGATCACAATTTCGTGCACCATCCCCCAATTTCAAATTTTGGGTATTTGGATATTGAGATTTGTGATGTTTTGGTGTTTTAGGATCAAACTAGCTTGAGAAAATAATTGGATTTTGTTCCATTGTTGCTTGAGGAAGGTAAAAACCCTTAAACGCTTTTGTCGATTATTGAATTAGTAAGCTTTGATGTTGATTATAGCAATATAATATGGAAATAGATTGAATTATGATGATTTGAAGTCCTATTGGTGGTTGAACTTGTGGATTTGAAACCTTGGAAGCTGGAAACTAGTTTTAGTGTGATTTTGGTGAAGTGAAAGCTTAAGGAAATGATGAAATTGAGGTGTCTTCGGCTTAGGGAGAAATCAGCCAAGGTATGGAACTTGGTTTCTCGTAGATAATATATAATGTTGTAATACCATCACTACCAGAATGTCACGCTTCTAGCTACACCACTCTAATAACAGGAAGTATTACGACTACTTTATATACTTAATATTAAAATAGGAGCCTTTCACTCGACACCGTATCGCTGATTTCTTTGAAAACCAAAATAAATACTTCATCTTAAAAAACCAAACAAGCATAGATTCATATACAAGACTTCTTACATGAATAGCTTATAATGTAATATACATATAAAACATACAACTCCTATCCCTCTTTTAAAATACAATATTGATGCCGGTTGACCCAAAATTGGGCTGTCGGGTCAAATCGGTTGGACCGGGCCCAAACTAGGACTAAGGGCCAACATATATAACTTCATTTCAGCCACCCCCTTCCATTCATATGGATGAAACACGCAGAAGGCAGCTGGGAAGAAGAAGCAAAAACCCCAAACCCTTGTCAAATTTCATATCCACATACTTTCAATCCGGATATCCGATCGCCGCACCGTTTGTGACTACACGACCACCGCGTTGAGCTCTACAAAGCCAACTAACTAATTCGGTAAGGACATCGCAACTTCACCCTCAGTCTTTCTTTCCCCCAATTTTAAATTTTGGGTATTTGGATATTGAGATTTGTGATGTTTTGGTGTTTTATGATCAAACTAACTTGAGAAAATAATTGGTTTTTGTTCCATTGATGCTTGAGGAAGGTAAGAACCCTTAAACCCTTTTGTCGATTATTGAATTAGTAAGCTTTGATGTTGATTATAGTAATATAATATGGAAATAAATTGAATTATGTTGATTTGAAGTCCTATTGGTGGTTCAACTTGTGGATTTGAAACCTTGGAAGCTGGAAACTAGTTTTAGTGTGATTTTGGTGAAGTGAAAGCTTAAGGAAATGATGAAATTGAGGTGTCTTTGGCTTGGGGAGAAATCAGCCAAGGTATGAAACTTGGTTTCTCGTAGATAATATATAATGTTGTGATACCATCACTACCAGAATGTCACGCTTCCAGCTACACTACTCTAATTACAGGAAGTATTACGACTACTTTATATACTTAATATTAAAATATGAGCCTTTCACTCGACACCGTATTGCTGATTTCTTTGAAAACCGAAAATAAATACTTCATCTTAAAAAACCAAATAAGCATAGATTCATATACAAGACTTCTTACATAAATAGCTTATAATGTAATATATATATAAAACATACAACTCCTATCCCTCTTTTAAAATACAATATTGATAGCGAGGGAAAAATAAATAATAATTAAACTAATATAACAACAAAATCGTATAATCAAAATTGCGATTAGACTCTTCGTAAGCCTCTTCATTCGTCTCCTGAAAAAAATAAAGTTGTAGGGGGGTGAGAACCTAACCACATGGTCTCACCACAGAGTTTCAGAATTGTTATAAGAAGATATTTAATGAGAAAATTGTTTTCAAGCTCAATGATTATCGTTGTCTTATGAATCCTTTGAAAACTGGTGGTTTAACCTTCTAAAATTTAAATCCATTTTAAAAGAAACCAATTAATTATCTAGAAATCTAAACTCACTTTTCAAATAAAATAATCTTAAAAGTTTCCTAACAGTATAAATGACTAATCTGTTCCAAACATAGGTTCATTAAGTCTATACTAAACCAGCTTGATTTTTCATACTTTTCTAAACCTTCAATCAGAAACGAGTCACAAACCCCAGCTCAAGCAACTCAAACAATTCAACAACCAAATCATCATCTCATCATTAATACCTAACCTAAAGGTACCACAACAGCAACAAACACAGGCAAAACAGGTAAAAAAAAACACAGTTATAGATAGCAGTTACAGCAAATAGCTCAAATAGCAATTAATACAGTTAAGCTATTAGGCAAACCCAAACAAATTCAAGATTAAGCAAAGTAAACAAATGCATATGATGAATGCCTGCCCTATGGCTAATGAGCTTATCTGTCGGTTATACAGCCAACCCGACATGTCCTGGTAGCTAACCATTGGACAGAATACCAAACACAAAGCAAGTGGGACAACGCTGCAACCCTTGCATCTTACTCGCGTACCTAGAGCAGGGGACAACTTCACCTTGCCTCTTACCCAGGCAGTGTTACAGTTCTCGACCTAGAGCAAGCGGCGACAAAACACAGCCCTTGTGTCTTACCCAAAGCCTTGAACTTTCCTGGAGCAAGTGGATAACACCACTGCATCTTACCCGATCACATATATCTCTATCAAAATTCAATTTCATAATGCAGACTCAGTTTTCATCACTCTTATTCCTCATCTCTTTCCCGGTGCAAGTGGACAAATGCCACTACCTCTTACCCGAGGTCTCAATCCTTAATCAAATTCACAAATCATCATTTTCGCAACCACAATTCATTCCTTACTGACTAACTCAAAATCAAATTACAAGATCCTAAATTAAAATCCAAATCCTTCTAATAAACATTTCAAACGAAACTTTTGGTTTTTATAAAAATTTCAGCAGCATCTCCTCTCAAACTCAGACTTTTCCACCCTTTTCGAGTCACATCCAAACATTCCTCAACCATTTCCAAATCTCAATCAATTCTATTATCAAATTATTTTCAAATCAAAACAATCTCAATAATATATCTGTTTCAAAATCAAACCAGCTCCAATATTGAATCGTTTATAAAATCAAACCATTTTCAAAATCAAACCGCTTCTAAAATCAAATCATTTTCAATGCCAATCCATTTTCATTATCAAATTAATTCTAAAACCAAGAAAAATCACATTTCATAATATTCAACTGAAAAACTTTACAAATTAGTTTCTCATCAATAATCGCACACCACTCAAGCAATCAGTAATTCAGTTCGACAAACAGCCACATCCACAAGACAAACATAATCACATAAATATATTTTTCACATCAAAATCTATTTATAACAACTCTGTAATATAAAATAAACTTTAAGAAAAACCCTACCTCAATGCGTCAAAACTTGAAAGCTAGTAAAAAAACCCATTTTTTCTTAGCCTGAAATCAACGACATCGAATTCGGCCATTTTTCGTAACTGCGATAGCCATAGAAGCACCATACAACAACAGTAACTCAACCCTGAGACATTTAATGTCGTAAAAACCTCAGTAATATATAATAAAATGGTGACTATAAAAGTTTCGGAGTAAAACATCCTACCGTATTTAGAGAAAAACCCAAAGAACAAAACGGTTGCAGCTCCAGCGATGACATTCGGCGGGTGAAACGGCGGCAGGAATCCCGGTGGTGAAGCAGTAGTTTTGGATAGCGTATCGGCCCTTTCCTCTCGCATGCAACAAAACCAACATCCACCACCACCATCACCTCCTCTCTCCGGTCAGATCCAACAGTGACGACGGCGGCACCCCAACCGCAGTAACGACGAAATGGTGGCAGAAAGATCCAGCTCCAATCTGCGACGCCATTTTTTTCCTCCTCCGCGTGTGACAGCTTTGGTCTCCCTTCTCCATCGCGATCTGCTCTTCGGTGACAGACCTCCATTGACGGTGACGTTGAAGACCCTGACAACGGCACATGCAGTTCGGCGATGGTAACCCTCCATCAATCGGCGACGGCTTTGCGCGAAGGGCGTGACGGCGCAGGCGACGTGAGCTCTCTCTCCCCCGCGTCTCTCACCTGCGTCTTGATGGCTTTCTTTGCGGTCCTGTTTCCAACGGCGGCTTAGCATAGGTGGCGGGTTTGACGGCGGCCTCCAAGGCATGGCGCGGTGCGGTGGCTGCATGGGTCCTTCGTCGGCATTGCTTCTTCTCCGGTTCTCTCTCAGCTCTCTCGTGCTCTCTCTCCTCCCATGGCGGTATGTATGTGCGTTTGGAAGAAAGAGGGAAGGTCTGACGAGTGAAGGAATGAAAAATATTAGGGTTGGGTTTTTTGGGTATTTAGTAAATTAGGGTTTCTTTTGGAGAACAATTAACAATATAATTAAGATATAGAGTTGTAATTGAAAAATCACTTTTTTGTTAATCCAATAAAATTATATTTAAAGGAAAGCGCTATTTATTCCTAAACTTACAAATTATTTTTAAATAATTACTCTAACTCAAGAATTAGAAATAATAAAATCAATTTCCTTTAAAATCTTGAAATAAAGTTCAGAATCTAATTATGCAAATTAAAGTATATAAAATCCTTATTATTATTCAATTACTAAAATTTTAAATTAATAATAAGTAAAAATTCAATTAATATAGAAGTCTCTAAAAAATATATCCTTGAATAAATAAAATAAATCATAAATAATTAATTATTAAATTTCTAAAATCTAAGGTCTTACAAATGTATCATGAAAAGTTAGGCTAGTTGACCGTAGGATAAGTTGGATTATATGAACTTGTTAATGTTTAATAACTTGGGTGGAATACATTGAGTTTATTATGAAAATGTGTAGTTTGATGATACATTGATGTGTATGAAATGTAGTTGGTTGTTTAATTGGGTCAGGAAATTGTTGAATATATATATGGAGTTGTTGATTGACTGAAGAAAGAAAATTGGGTATTGGTGTGAGGTGAGGTGGTTGGAAGGTATATGTGTATGTTTGGGGAGTTTTGGTGTTGTTTTGATTATAAAACTTTGATTTGAAATTCAGAATTTGGAAAGAAAAGAGGTTTTGGGGTTTTTGGTAAAACATGATTTTTAACCAACTTTGGCGTGCCATAACTCGACTTACAGATCCCAAAATTTTGTCAAACTTATTTCAAATGAAAATTGGGTTCGTGAAGTTTATACTGTTTGAAGAACGGATGAAAAATCATTTAAAATGAAAGAGTTATGCTCGTTTAAAGTTTGGTGTCAAATTTGGAAATTCTGCAACTTAGTAGCTTTTTGAGAAAAAGGAGGGGTTGCATACGCTATCATGCACACACGACGCGAGATTCATTCACTGCCTTGATATCTCGAGTACGCGGAAACGGTCTCACGTATGCGGACATGTTAAATCGAATGCTAGCGTACGCGAGACCCCTATTTTGGCTAAAAGTGGGATTTTTGCATACTAAACCAATTCTCTAGCTTCCGAACCTCCTTTACACTTGTTTAAGGTCCGTTAGTGAGCCTTTAAGCCTTAGAATGAGGGTGAGTCTATTAAATAAATGGAGGAGACATTTGGAAGGGTTTTGTGAAGTGTTAATTGAATTAACGAAGGGTTGGTGATGTTAAATAAGAAGTGATTAACAGTTATGATAATAATGATGAATTGCAATTGAGTGAGAGATGGATTGATGATGATAATGACATTAAGGACTGATGATGATTGACTGGCGTTGAATTATTGAGTATGTTAGAGATGGGCATATTGATTGTGTATAATCTGTTCCACTATGTTGCATCTTTTTTCTCTTTGTTGTAAAGTATGTTGGGCACTATATCCCATAAGTGTGACGAGCACTATATCCCAAGAGCGTGGCGGGCGCTATATCCCAAGAGTGTGGGAGCACTTTATTTTGGGAAGTGTGTCGGGCACTATATCCCATGAGTGTGGCGAGCACTATATCTCATGAGCGTGGCGGGCGCTAAACCCCAAGAGTGTGGAAATACTTTATCCCGAAAAATGCAACAGACACTATATCACATGAATGTGGCGGGCACTATATTCCAAGAGTGTAACGGGCACTATATCCCAAGAGTGTGGAGGCATGTTAGAGAGACGATAGCTGGGTTTGCCACCGGGTGTGTCGAGTTCTGGCAAAGTAATCGACACGTGAGCTCACGGCCAGTAGGGCAGGCATACATCATATGCATTTGTCTGTTTTGTTTGAGTGTGCATTACTTTGGTTTGCTTAGTTGATTATCTATGCTTATTTGCTATATGTTCTACCTATTGTAACTACATTCTATCTGTGTTTTTCTTTGTCTGTATTGTATGTCTATGCAACTGAGAGATCCATTGTTTGGCGGAAGAGTGACAAGGGTTGTTCCACCAGAGTTTTGGAGGGTTGGAGGAGAATGAAAATTGAGGTTTTTAAGTTATAATTGGATTAGAACCTAAGTACCTTAGTTAGTTTACCTTATTTCTGGTTTAATTTATAACTCTAAGTTTTAAATCTAAGTGTTGGAGTTTTAGGATCACTTCTGGCTTTTCCAAGACCTTATATCTTATGTACGTTGGCATCTTTACCATGTTGAGAACCTCCGGTTCTCCTTCCATACATGTGTTGTTGTTTTCAGATGCAGGTCAAGATGCATCTCGGTGAGCATCTGGAGGTTCCTATGGCAAGTGAAGTGGGGATGTTATATTTTGTCATATTACTATGTATATATATGTATATAGACTCTTCTTCACTTGTACTTTATGTTTAATCCTCCTAGAGACTTTTTGGAGAACTATGGGCTTATTTTATGTCTTTTGTGATACTCTAGGATATGATTATATGCATGTATGTATGTAATTATACTCTGGCCAGTCTTGACTTCAGAGGTCGAGTCTGGAGTTTGATATTCTGTATTCTTGGTACTCTACTCTGTGTATTTTTTGTTTATCCTTTCTGTTTATCCGATTTTACATTTTTGAGTGTGTTGCGCTTTTCTTTTTACGATTTTGCTTCAACTTTTCTTCAAGGCTCCTAACTATGAATTCTTTCAACTATATCTACGTATTTATATATATTTTTTTAGAAGTCATAATATCTCACCACCTCTATTTTACGACTTAAGCGTAAAGCTCTGCGTGGTAGGACTGTTATACCCTGTCTAGTCTTTCTCTTATTAGCATTCCACCAAATTGTATATTGCTCCATGTGTATTTCTTACCTTTGTATCCTAAACACAATAAGTTTCCTTCATTAGCAAACTCATTGATATTTTAGATAGAGGTGAATGATTTTGGTCTCCTATCCTCATTTTTGTGCTATGCCATTATTGCATTAAAATCTCCAACGGCTATTTGGTATTCTCTTCCTTGTTGAAATAGCTGGGTCAGCTTACCAAATTGCTCATTTCTTCTATTCTCATCGGTGTGAAGGTGGACTGCCTAAACTTTTCACTTAATTTGGAGTTTTGAATCAGCCAATTCAAATTGAATGAAGAAATTTTTATGCTGAATAATCTGGACTACACTATCTTCTTTTCACGGTACAACCAAACCCCCAGCCAAACCCTCCAAATCTACACAAAACTTCTTCTGAAAACACATACGCCGTATCACCTAAGAATTTGTTGCAGCAGCGATTCTCATGCCCTAGAAAACTACAATAGTGACGGAAATTCCCAATTTTTTCATACTTTAATTTTATCTCTATCACTTTTCTATAACTTCTTGCTATCTTTATCATTCTCCTTAGCGACTTTGTCACATCTAACTCCACTAAAACCTTCAACACCATTTCCTCCTTTTTTATCATTGTGAAAAATTCAACCTCCAAAACAACACCTAAAAGATTCTCCCATTTTTCTGTCCAAATCCTTTGTCTTACAATGCTCCGGGAGACTCCAAAACTGTACTTATATAAGGACACGAGAAAATTCACTTTCAGTAATTTGAATGTCTTCATACCACCTACATAGATTGAGAATGTAATTTTTGAAGGTCCAGAGAGCCCCCTTTTCTACCCTCAATAGATCTATTTCATTGTCGAAGAATAATTAGAGTATATTACTCCCATATTAGGATTTTAAATTCTTCTAGTTATCACCATATAGTGTAGAGTAGGGGTGTTCAAATCCAAACCAATCCAAATTAAACCGCTCATCCAATCCAATCCAAACCGAAACCGATTAAAACCGCACTAATTTGGATCTGATTGGATTTTATTTTTTACAAACCGCTGGATCGGATCGGATTTTGGATCTACTTTTTAAAACCGATCTAATCCAATCCAAACCGCACAATGTGCTATAATATTATTATTTTATTATTATATTTATAATTATACTTATAACATGTTTAATTTATTATATATTTTTATATTATTCATGTATTATTATTATTTAATAAATAGTTTATGTTCAAAATGTTATTTATTATTTATTTTAACTAACCTATAATTTTATTTCTATGTTATATATCGTTAGTTTTTTAAGATATTGTTGAGACTTATTATGTCATTGTTAATTATTTAAAATTTGATGTTAAGACTTGTTATATGTATTTAATTTTTTTAATTTACAAAACCGCAAATCCAATCCAATCCAAACCGCTTGAAATTGGATCGGATCGGATCGGATTTTTTTTAAAACATCATCCAATCCAAACCGCACCGCAAGTAAAATTAGTGTTCGGATCGGATGAGTTTTTTACTCAAAACCGATCCAAACCGCACCGCGAACACCCCTGGTGTAGAGTGCAGCCTCTAAGGTTCCACCGCTAAACTTTTTATCTAATAATAGTCTACTGACCAAATTTTTTGAACACTTATGTAACACTTCTTGAATATCTTCATTACTGAGTTAAACAATGTGATCATCATCATTATCACATTATCACCAGGATCATGGTTATGAGTTTGTGAAGCGGAAGGGATTGCCATATAAATTGGAACAATATGAACCAAGAAAGTAAGCAAAGTTGAAAATTATGATTTTTCCTATAAAACTCTAACAGAGCACCCAAAAAAACCTTGGTAAAGTAGAGCAAAATTTCGCATCTACTTCCACAACTTTCTGTTAATGTAAAATAAGAAAAAAAAATTGTCACATACAATATATATTCTCATTCAAAAATAATATTTTAGGTAGATTTAAAGTTAACGAAAACTCATATACAATTTGTATTCATGTGAAATTAATAACTAAAAAATAATTTTATAAATTTAATTAAATTATTATCTAATAATTTTTAATTATTAATTTTATACGAATACAACTAAGTTTTTCTTTTGTATTTTATATAATATTCAAATCCCTTAAACTTGTATTACTAGAAAAGTTTTAGCTAGTTAAGTTGAATGAATTTACTAATACTATTTTTATATTCAATACAACTAAATTATTATTATAAATTTATAATGACAACTTTTGAATTTATACTGGATACTGTATTTTTCTTGACATACGGTGGGGGCAGTGTCTGTACAAAAGAATCAGTAGTGCGTAGTGGCAGCGACACTGCTGAACACATTCCAAACGTTGGGCGTTTCGCTCTCTCTCTTCCTTTCCTCCTTTCTCTCTCTATCTCGCTCAGATTTTCTCCATCATCTCCTCAATGCGTGCCTAGTTAGGGTTTTTTCATCTTCTCCAAATTCCAACTGTTCGAGTTTTGAATCTTCTTCAGCTTCAATTTGTTAATATCTCTCTTTGGCCTTTTCTTCCACATGCTGGTAGCGCTTCTGTTTTCCGATCCCACTCTCTTTTGTTATGCTTTATTTCAATGCTAATATGTTCAGCTTATTTGTATATATTTCTTATCGTTACCCTCTCAATCTGACAACAGTGGTGTTTTGTGCTTTGAATCTGTGAACTAGATTTTTGAACTTACTATTTTGGGGTTTGTGTCTTCTACAAATTACAGTCTTGGATTCTAGTGTCTGAAATATTAAAATGAAATTAATTCCGTTGGATTGTACATCCTAGTTATATTGGATTTATAATTCTCTCCCTGTGTGTGTATTTTAGTTTCATTTTCATCATTTATTTATTTTGAATTCTTTTTTGCCTCGGTTTTGCTGTGGCCTATTTTGGGGAAGCGAATTGGTTGTAAATTCAGGGAACTGCCATTTATTTGCTTAATTTGACAATGTCCTACTAAATATGAATGAGTTGAATGAATACATATTTTACGTTTTCGTTTGGTTTGATGATGCTTTCAACTATTCGCCATTATAGCAGGGGTTTGAAACATATCTGGTAAAAGCAGTGGATACAATACCGAATTTTTGTATCTGTTTTGGAGGAAGAAGTGTTGGATTTGCGTACCCTTATTGGCCTTCCTTGAGTTGTGATTCATTGGTGACTGATACAGCCATACAGGTGAAATGAATTAGTCACTCGAGCATTGTGAGTCAAACTGTTTTTTGTTACTTTTACCATGAGAAGCTGAACTGGTAGAACAATTTCTCTTGCAATGGGTTCATTCTCTGGCACTTCTGAAATAGTTGAAGCAACAGACGAGCTAAATACAGGGAAAACTACAGCAAGTAATCAGTCCAATAATGGGTGTAGCATGGCTGAGAAAAATCAGAAGCCTCGGGTGCTGAAACTGGGCTACAAGGACAATCTGGACGACGATATTAATAAGTTATTTGAATCAATTACTCTTAAATCTTCATCAAGAGACTTGGGCCGTTTTCAAGATGGTACAAGCCCTAAGATGAAAAGTGCATTGAAAAAGCCCATCACAGTGGGTGTTTCTCGGTCCCCGCGAGTTGGGACATCTGAACCTGTGAATTTGAAGCAGGCTTTAAGAGACCTTTGTATTTCTAAGGCATCAGAAATGGCTGCTATGAAACGATTATCAAAAGCAACAGCTTCTCCAAGAATATCAGAGGTTGGGAAGATACAAACATTGTACAATTCAGTTGTAGCTGAAACCAGTCTATCTGGCCCTCCTTTGGTTGAAAATAAAGAGAATGGAATTGAAATATCCCTAGTGCCAGAAGAAAGTAAGTCAGTTTCGATGGAGAAAACATCTCATTCTTATCAAGGTGCTGAAATCACTTCACCAAGCCAGATCATTCGATCTTCTCCTAAAGATGCTGTTGCAACCATTCAACATACTTCTAATGCTTCATTGCCGCAAGTTGATTTGGCATGTTCATCAAGTAAAGTTGGGGTTCACTCACGGCAAGTGGTGCCTGTTCAATCAGAAAAACCACCAACCACATCTCCCTCTCCATCTCCATGTACCACAACTGGAAGCAAATTGGAGTCATCCAAAATTGTTTCTTCTCCTAAAAAAGTTGGAAATAAACCATCTATATCAAATAGTGGCCATAAAGGTAGATTGCAAACATCTTCCTCATCTTCTGTAAATGGCTATAGAGTAAACAAAGTGTCACGTCATACCCCCCGTGCAGTCAAATCAGTCCTCAAGAGCAAGAATTTGAGTAAGAAAAAGCTAAAAGAGTGTTCTGGCTCTGGTTTGTGCAATCCTTCAACCAATAAAGTGAACAATAAGCCAGCTCCTGTTCCAACTCAAATGATTTGCGAGAGATGTCATTGTGCTTTAGAGAATACAAGTGAAGAAAAAGGCCACCATATCACAACACTGGACTCCATCAGTCCTGAAGTGGTGAACTCAGGTGAAGAGCACCATCGTTCAGATAAACCTGATCTGGCATCAACTAACAGTAACAAAGGCAGAGCAATTGCAAATGTAAAAAAGAGCACTAAGTTGAAAGACCAACTTGAATTTTCACAAAGTTCAAAAAGTAGCCAAGGTGAGTACAGTAGTAGCACAAGCACCAGTGACGAAAGTAATGCAAGTGGCTCAAGTTATGGAACTAGGCCTCACATGTCAAAAGATTTTAGGTGGGAAGCCGTACGACGTGCTCATTTGGAGTATGGAGTCTTGGGCTTGAGACATTTCAATCTTTTGAAGAAACTTGGTTGTGGGGACATTGGGACAGTATATCTTGCTGAACTAATTGGCACAACTTGCTTGTTTGCTATCAAGGTCATGGATAATGAGTTTTTGGCAAGGCGGAAGAAGATGCCAAGGGCACAAACTGAGAGAGAAATATTAAGGATGCTGGATCATCCATTTCTTCCCACATTGTATGCACAATTTACATCAGATAATCTGTCATGCCTGGTTATGGAGTATTGTCCAGGTGGAGATCTTCACGTTCTACGTCAGAAGCAGCTTAGTAGGTGTTTTTCAGAGACAGCAGCAAGGTATGATCCTAAGAAAAGAGTCCAGTAATATATAAGCATTTTATTTTGTGTTTATAAGGTTATATGAAAAAAATTCACCTGCTTAACTTTAGTGTGCAACAAATGATGTGATAGCTAAGTATTTCCTAGTACAAACCTATATTCAATTTCATAATTTATATCATTTCACAGTGATGCAATATTCTTGTACTAATTTGTGTTTTTTGACTTCTGACATGCATAACTGTAAGTATTTCCTAGTACAAACCAATATATTCAATTTCATAATTTATATCATTTCACAGTGATGCAATATTCTTGTACTAATTTGTGTTTTTTGACTTTTGACATGCATAACTGTTTACTGTAGTGACAAGGTTTTGACATGTTTCTTCTGTATAAATATAACAATGTACGCTAAATCAAATATGATTCCATAAATTTATATGTTGCATTAATTCTTAATGCTTTCTGCAGTGTTGCTGTTTGTGTAGCTTGTAAAATCTGTTTGTTTTGCTTATAAATCTTAAGAAACAGCGTCAGTAATTTGTTTCACTTCATCTGTGTTTTGTGGTCACTTGGAAACTATCCACTGTTTCTGGATAGACAATTTATTCCTTTTGTAAATTTGATAGAATTAAAACTGTTAGAGTAGATAACAATATCTTGCTCGTGATCTGTTTTTTTATTATTGCCATCTTTGTTATCTACTGTAATTCAACATGCTTCTGCCTGCATTTTTCCTTCGGCCATGCTTGTGCTAGGAATGGAATCATCCCCTTTCATCTACCTAATCTTTACACCACCACTACATCCTGAATTCTACCTGACAGCATTCCCCTTTGCTGTGGTCTGTCAATGATTGTCATTTTGTTTAGCGTTTTGAGATTTTTTTTTTAATTTCCATTCACCTACCAAATAAAGATGTTTTGACTTTTTCTTCCAGTCATTTTGATTTCTTAAAAAATAGAGGTATTAAATGTTTCTTAGATCTCGAGATTAGATTTATTTCCTTATCATTATATATAATTCTTTCTTAAGTCATCTTAATTACTGGAATGAAAAAGTAGTAAATTCAATTGGAAATATATTGTTTTTTCCCTCCATGTCTCATTGTCTACATATACTGTTGTTCTGTTTCATGAATAAGATCAAAAGAGAAAATAAACAAGTTCTACAATAAATCTTTTTGGTAAAATCTAGAGGCTATTTATCTTTTTACACAGCCTTTTGTTGATAAAATTCGAAATATCTCTTTGACTAGCAAATGTCAAAAGAATTAATTTGTTGATGCAAATACACATGTTTGATATGTATTCTATATATTAGTTATTATGTTGAAGTTATCATCCCTGAACAACAATCTTGCACATTGATCATCTGTCTTTTATCCATGCAGGTTTTATGTTGCCGAAGTCCTTCTTGCTTTAGAGTACTTGCACATGCTTGGAGTTGTTTATCGTGACTTGAAACCTGAAAACATTCTTGTCCGGGAAGATGGACACATCATGCTCACAGATTTTGACCTTTCACTAAGGTGTGCAGTTAGCCCAACGCTTCTACAATCCTCTTCCGAGATTGAACCAGCAAAAAGTTCTGGCCCTACTACAAAACCAAGTTGCATTGAGCCATTCTGCATTGAGCCCGCTTGTCAAGTTCCATGCTTCAGCCCTAGATTCTCACCCGCAGCAGCAAAAGCAAGGAAACTAAAAGTTGATCTTGCAGCCCAGATTAGATCATTGCCACAGCTTGTGGCCGAGCCCACCGATGCCAGATCAAACTCATTTGTTGGAACACATGAATACTTGGCTCCTGAGATCATCAAAGGAGAGGGACATGGAGCTGCAGTTGACTGGTGGACGTTTGGGGTTTTTCTTTACGAGCTCTTATATGGTAGAACACCGTTCAAAGGTTGCAATAATGAAGAAACACTAGTGAACGTGGTGTTGCAGAGTCTTAGGTTCCCCGACAGCCCATTTGTTAGCTTCCAAGCGAGGGATCTGATAAGAGGGTTGCTGGTTAAGGAACCTGAGAACCGTTTGGGATCAGAGAAAGGTGCTGCTGAGATTAAACAGCATCCTTTCTTTGATGGCCTCAACTGGGCCTTAATTCGTTGTGGTCTCCCACCAGAGATTCCAGAGTATTGTGATTTTGGAGTTTCTGATGTGACACCAGAAAGCAAGGGTGGTAAGTATTTAGAGTATAATGCAACTGGAGAGCATCTGGAGTTCGAGTTGTTCTAAAGATACTGTTGGTTTTTTTTTTTTTTTTTTCTTAAAGATAGGATTCTTCCACGATGGATGTGTGAAGCTGTAACTTATATGTAACTATGTAAGCCTATGTTGTAAATTTAGTTTTGGTTTATATACCACGGTATGACCGTAACTGGTGTATGTGGACGTGGCAACTTGAGTGTTGAATGATAATTCATAATTGCAATCTTGAGGAACAAACATTCCCGATGATAAGGAAATTCCATTTATCGTGCCTGTCTGCCTGGTCTCTTGGGGGCCAAAGACGAATATCTTGCCAGTGACGGGCTCCCAGCAGAGCGAAGAGAGAAGCACTGATTGAAATGAAACTAATATATTCTCATTTTCAAGTCCAGAATATGGTTACAATTATGGCTAAATAGGGTTCAAAGGTTTAAGAACTACTGATTGAATGCAGAATTATGGCTAGTGAAGGTTTGCTCTTACGGCTCTTGATTTTTAAACATGCAGAACTATGTAGAGAAACGGAATGAAGGATTAAATAATTCAACTCTGTTGTAAGGATATTTTAGTAATCAAATGATATAAATTCTAATTTAATCATGTTAAGTGCAGTCACTAAAATCAACTTAATATAAGATAAATATTAAATATAAGATATACATTAAAAATAAATTAAATAATATATATTTATATATAAATATATAATAACTGAATACATATAATATTTTTATTCTAATTTATTCTATGGTTTAGATATTCTAATGAAAGCTGTATATGTGAGTGCTGACGCTTGGGCAAGGAAAGGACAGGTTCAAGAGATGGGCATCAGCTGCTTTGAAAGTCGCCCTCGGTTTCTCGTTCTTTTTCTTTTCTGTGATGTATCTGGATTCAGGAGTTAGATCCTCCAGAATAATTTAGTGTTAGTTTTTGTTGTTTTTGGGCCTGGACACCCCTTAACTATTGAAACATATATATATTCTTCGGAAATCAATTTTAATATGACTTAAATGTTGGTATAATACGTTAATATAATAATTAATATAATATACTGAGAAACGATGTGAAATGAATGATTTTATGGCTTCAACAAAGATTGGATCGTGTCACTGAGTTATAGTTCAAATAGCATAATTTTTTTATATTCATAAAAAAGATTGTAAGTTTAAATCTTCCTATCTTTGATAATAAAAAAAAATAATTGAATCATATGTAGATAAAAAAAAAAACAGGGATTAATTTATCCTAAAACTCAAATTTTACCTTTTATTCTAAAAAGCTTTAAAATAATATTTTTTTAAATTAATTTTTTATCATTGTGATTTGTAATAGTTATTATATTAGTATTTTATTCAATATATTTTTTATTGTATGGTATAATAAATATAAACTAATTAATAATACTTAATACATTAATATAAATATTAAATAAATGAAAAAATAATTAGGAAGATTAAATAGTAAATCTAATTATTCTCCTAACTCTATAAAAAGTATAGAGACCTAATTGAAAATTTTACGAAACTATGGAGACTAACAGAGTATTAAACCTTTTTGTAATTAAGTCTCTACTATGACAAAAATATTGGAATTAATAGAATATTTTGTTAAACAAAATGAATATATCTAACATTTGACTGAATATTCTGTATATTTTAATAGAATATTTTGTTAATTCCTATATTTTTATCACGGTAGAGATTTAGCTACAAAATTTAATATGGTATAAGGACCTTATTAAATAGAAAAAAAATATAGGGACTTAATTGAAAATTCAATGATACTGATAGAATAATTAAACTTATTTTATTTATTTTATTTTGACATTTTCTATTTAAATTAGATCATTTTTATTTATAATGAATTGAGAAGAAATGTTTGATAATTTATCTATAATCTACAAGACCTATTCCTACATGAACACACTTATTTAAAATAATCATTATCTTTTGTAAAATAATTTAAAATAGTTAACGTATGTTTGCCCAACACACTCACCGTAAGAGTTCTTTGATTTACAGGAGCACACATACTCATACTGTAAGAGTTTTTTGACTTACAAGAGCATTGTAAGATTCCTTTGACTAACAAGAGCACACGTACACACACTCACTATAAGAGTTCTTTGACTTGCAGGAGTATATGATAGTTATGTGTGTTCTCGATACTTCTGTAAGAGTTTTCTGACTTACAGAATCACATTATAGCTAAGTATTCCAGGAAAGCATTCTCAATAGTCTTACCACTATCTATTTGACTGCCTTCACGCAGTAAATAATCAACATCTTATAATTTCATTATTTAGTAGTTACCTCTTTACTTTTCTACTTCTTCATTCTTTCTTTCTTTATCTTTTTTACTTTTACTTTGCAAATTGTTTCAGTTTCGGTATAAATAATCAACCTGTTCCAAGCATAAATTCAATAAGTCTATATTGAACTAGTTTAACTTTTCATATTTTACCTAACCCTAAACGTAATGTTGAGTACTAACTATGTTGTCTCTAGTTAGCTTCCCTAATCGACATTTATCTTTACTTTTAAAGTTTTACTTTTTTTTTCTTTGATTTTTTAACTTTTCTTTAACATTTTATCTTCTTCTCACTAACATGTTCTTATCACTTCCTAGATATTTTATGAAAATAATTATGAAATTCTGAGTTTAAGGTTGTTTTTAAAACTTTTAGAAAAAAATCTCTTTTTGTTATTATTTTATTATTTTTAATAAAATAATATTATTAATAAAATAATAATATTTAATATTTTGTTATTAAATATTTTTTAATATTATTTTAATCTAAATTTTCGAAAAATATGTTTTGATTCCAAAAATTTTATAAAAATTATATTTTAACCCTTTTAATTTTTTATATTAATAATTTTGTAATACCCTAACTACCAAAGTTCACGCTTCCGGCTGCGCAACTCTGATAGCTCGGACATTACGACGACACTTATACTATTTTATACTAAAATATGAGCCTATTTAAAACTTTAAACCACAATACCGCTCCCAAAAATACTTTTACTATACAACGTGTATCCATACATACCATACAACTTACAGAAACTCATAAAGAGTACATCCATATACATACATACATATATATATATATATATATATATATATATATATATATATATAATATTACAAGCATTATCCAATACAATTCCTATCCCTCTTACAGAATATATCGAGATAAAGGCGAGGGTACAGTAAATAATAATCTAAAGCAATACAGAGCATTTCAACAATAACTAAATAAACTCTTCGTAACTTCTGCGCCCATATCCTGAAAGGGGAAAAATGTAGGGGGTGAGAACATCATCCTCGAAAGGGTTCTCAGTAGAGGGTTTTTGGAAATTACTGTAATAGGATACATGAAGATAAACCGTACCAGTGATTAATAACCGTCTTATGCCTCTTTTCAAAAACAACAGTTTACGATAAAAGTAAAGTCAAAAATTTTTTTTGAAAGAGGAACCGTTCAATCCTTAAATCATCAAAAGCCTTTCACAAAGGTTTATCTATACTGAACCAAAATAGCCTTTCATAGTTTTCCAAACCAGAAACATAAAACCGGAATCAACCATCGGTCCATCTCAATTCAACCACGGTCCTAGGCCCAAACAATCCAATCCAACAACCAATCACCACAAACCAACAGAGTCCCAGTCGCAAACACAGATAGGAAGTTCAAGCACAAACAAACAGTTACAGCAAGTAGAACAAGTAGCAGGTAATCACAAGTAATCACATAGGCAAACCAAGTACAATATGCACACCCAAACAATGTCACATAGATGCATATGATGCATGCCTGTCCCTAGTGGCTGATGATATCATCTGTCGGTTATATAGCCAACCCAACACGTCCTGGTAGCTAACCATGGTCAGAAACACCCATCGCGGAGCAAGTAGGTTTGAGCTACAACCCCATTGCTACTACCCGCTCAACCCAGAGCCAGTGGAATAACCACTACTGCAGCTACTACCCAGGCGGTGTTTAACAGCTCAACCTGGAGCGAGTGGAATCACCACTACTACCGCTACTACCCAGGCATCACAGTCTCTGACCTGGAGCAAGTGGGATGAACCACAACCCTTGCTACTACCCAGGTATCTCAAGCATATATTCATTCAGTCCCAGCCATGGATCAACATCCATCTCAGCCATCCGGCTTAAATTTAAAATTTCATAGTCAGCCATACGGCTCATAACTCATTCGACAATCAGCCATAAATCAATATCATACACAGCCATTCCGGCTCACGGTTCAATCCAGAACCAGCCAATATTCATAATCATACACAGCCATTCCGGCAC
This sequence comes from Arachis stenosperma, assembly GCF_014773155.1. Classification (NCBI taxonomy): domain Eukaryota; kingdom Viridiplantae; phylum Streptophyta; class Magnoliopsida; order Fabales; family Fabaceae; genus Arachis; species Arachis stenosperma. The sequence continues at coordinate 78,791,967 of NC_080382.1, forward strand.
ATAACAAAACAGCACTTCCACATTCAACATCATCAAATTCATAAAACCGGCATTTAAGCCATAAATCACTTTTCTCAAGCCATTTCACTTTGAAATCAAATTTCAACTCTTTTCATCCTTGGCTTTAAAGGTCTCATTTCTCAAATCATCTCAGGCTCATAAGCCAAATTTACTCAAAGTGAGTTTCCTTTTTAAAACAAAGCCACTCTCGGCATTCTCTTTCCAAAACTTCCAAAGCCATGACAAGTTAAGGATTTATTTCAAAGTATTCAAAACCACCCATCCAACAATGGGATTTTATAACAAAAGCTTCTCGGCAGAGTCCCAAGTCTTTAGGGGAGAATAATAAAACTCAGTTTGCCAAATTCATTTAAAATCATTAAAACCTTGGCTTTCCGTTTTGAGTAATAAAATAGGATCAAAGCCAAACTGAGTCATGTAATCATTTACTTCTTTCAATGTCGTTTCCTTTAACTAGGCAAAACCAACTTCAACTCCCATGATAAATTCTAGAGCATTTCAACTGTTCAAAATTCTTTCAGTCTTACAAGAATTCAAAATTCAAAAAGTATTTAAAACATTTCTCAAGACATTTCAAAATAAAACTTGTCAATAGATGTTCAGGTTCTTTCAAAGTCACTGAAAATCCTCTGATTGAAATCCTCAAACCCAATTCAAAGGCGTAAACCCTTTTCCACATGTAAAACAGCCGTAAGGTATAAGCTTCATCTAAATAACTTGTTCACAAGGGAAATATAATACTTTTCTTAAGAAGCAAGACTAAATCACAATTTCCTCTTTAATAATTCATTTCAAAAGCATGAATCATCATTTTCTTGATAATTCAAATAAAATAGTAGCAGTCTTTAACTCATCATTTTTGCAAACAACATTTAATAAAGACTCAGATTTTATAGAAATTTCGGCAACACCTCCCCTAAGACTTGGACTTTTGCCACCCGGTTCGGGTCCCAACTAAACCGTTTTTCATTCCTTTTCAATAGCTCAAAACCAGAAATCAATTCAAAAGCAAGCTAAAACCAACAGTCGCCTCAGTGGCATATCTCAAGAAAAACCATTTCAAAATCAACTCAATATCAACCGATTTAACTCATTTCCAAAGTTTGAATGAATCGGTTCAGCAATAAATCATTTATCGAAGACCAAACTAATTAAGGCAACCCAGGCTGAATTTTAAGAGTATTCTATCTTTCACATCATCAAGATAATTGACTCAATTCAAACCAATCCTCAACGGATTAGACTTATATTTCAAATCTTTAAAGAATCAACTTGAAAAGCATTCTGTTTCGCAAAACCACACAACAATCCGTTCATCAAAACCAAATACTAATCCATTCAAACATATAATTACATTCATCCAGGATAATCAACATCACATAAGGCTTATACAATCACCAAATACATTATCTCACATCAGTATCCATATGTAATAATTCCGACATATAAAATATAGTTTTTGGAAAGCGCCCCTACCTCAAAACGCAATCCCATAACCCAAACGCGTCACAAAATCCTTTCCACCTCAGCCCGAACCGATGGCAACCAAAACCTCAGCTCCCAGCCACTTTCGCAATATCCATCGCAATACTAATTGCAATGTACAATAACTGAGACTCAATCTTATAGCAATTAACGCCGCAAAACCTCAGCGTATGATAACAGAATAGTAACTAGAGAGCTTTCAAATAAAAAAATGCTTACCGAACGAAGAAGGAACGGCTGAACCGGAACAGCGGCGATCACCGAACCGGTTTGGCGACAATCCGGCAGCCACCTCAAGCGGCAGCGGCGACCGGACTCCAGCGATGAAGACTGAAACCCACATACAGAAACGGTAAGGCTTCCGGAATCTTAAACGAACGAAAACCGAATTCAAAACCCTTACCGGCCAACTTTTCCGGTGACGGCAGCAGGGTCTCGATTGGCAAAAGCTGAGTCCGGAGCTCCGGCGGTGCTTCCAGAGGTCACAGAACCTTTCCCGGCGGCCGGAATCACAGAGATACAGCTCTCTTCTCCGGTAGCAACACCTGCGGCGGCCTGAATCCCTCTGCCGGCGGCGGTTTACGCTTACCATTATTAGCAGCAGCGAGCTCAGATGGTGGCAGCGACGTGAGGTGGCGGCATCTTCTCCCCACCTGCGGCAACCCTTGGCGGCGACGCACAGAACTCCTTTAGCGGCAACCAGGGTGGAGCTTCTCCTCAGCCCGTGGCTCGCAGCTCACATTTCCCCTCTCAACGGCGCTCTTCCATTCGCGCCTCCAACGGCACCGGCGAAGGCAGCTTCTGTGGCAACGGCAAGGAAGCTCGCGACGGTGACCGGCGGCGTCAGACCCTAGCATTGGCGACGGCACATCGCGAACCCTCCCCGCAAGGCCTTCCCGTCACTCTCTTCGTGATTAGTAATGGCAAATGACGAGCTTCGACGGCGAGGCGTGGCATGATGGCGGCGGCGCCGTGGCATCGACAAAGCACGGCGAACTGGAGAGCGAACAGCGGCGGCTCTGCACAGCGCGGCGGCAGTGAGCTCTCTCTCTCTCTCTCCCCCTGACCGGCGCACTCTCCCTTCTCTCCGTTTTCTGCTTCTGTTTCCTTTTCTCTTAGGAAACTGTTGGGTTGCAGGTTCGCTGAAGGGAAGAAGAAAGGGGTGGCGGCTGCTATGCTTAGGAATTAGGGTTTCATTTTTGAAACTTAGGGTTAGGGGCAATATAGTAATTTCACATAAAAGTAGGGATAATATGGTAATTGAAACCCAAATTAAATCCAACACTAATCATATATAGGAAAATACTATTTGCTCATCAACTTTACAAGTTATTTTCAATAAAATGTCTAAATCCAAAAATTTAGAAATAATATAATTAATTTCTTTATTTTTCAAAATAGCAATATCAATATATTAAAATATTGATTATTTAGTCCATATCATATAAAATCTTTATTATTTCATAACTATCAACTTTATAATTTAAATATAGAAAATAACCCAATTATTATAAAATTGGATAATAATCAAAACTCGTCTCAAATCCAATAAATCAAAAATTGCCTTAATTATTTTTAATAAAATAATTTCTGAAATTAAGGTTATAAATAACTATATGATTTGGGACATGATCATAAAAAAACTTTTCAAAGGTTCTGGGTCTTACAAATTTAATCCCTAAATTTTTAGTATTTATATTTTTCTCTCTCCAAAATATAATAATATTTGCATTTGGTTCCCAAAATAGATCAACGAGATGTTCTTGAGTGTTCTTTACAATATTCAAAGTATGCTTCTTACTTTTTGTAAATTTTTTAAATTCTTTCTTTAATTTAGATCCATTTTTCAATATTTTCGGTAATCGATTTTTTCTAAAATTCAAATTAAAATTGCAGCCACTAAAGCCTCATGATTTTCACTTGATTTCAACACTAATTTATCTCCAATTTAAGGGTTAGGATTCGGTTTTCCAGCGGCACCCAAGAACAACATTCATAACTTGAATATCATCAAATTTCATCAAATTTTTACTAAAATTTCACTAAGAATCACTCATAGAAACAATCAATTTCAAGCATAATCAAACCATACAACAATCAGACAACTCAAGCACAATTAATCAAGATTAATTTCACCAAACCTTACCTTAGTTTGCTACTCCAAAAACAGGCTGCACTTTCAAGTTTCTTAGCTCACTTTAATTTTCTTCCTAAATCCAACCAAGAACAACTTTAAATCTCATAGTGAATACTTAACCAAATCTGCATCTGCTAGTTAGAGATGATTTTTTCACCTCAAACTTGCTAGAAATGGAAGATCCTTGGCTCACAAGTCAAGTTAATCAAGAAATCTATGAAGAAACATTCAGAAAATACATGTTTATGTATGGTTCCTTAAAATCGAAGTAAACTGGGAGGGAGAGCAGCCATCTCACCTAACATGAATCTAAAGAGAAAAAAGAGAAGAACACTATAATTGGTTTAGAACTTTGATTTGAATTTTAGTTTGGAAGAAATCAAGTTTTGAATATCAAAATATCATGAAAGTTTTTTTCTATTCTCTCGTCATTTTTGGCCATTAAAGAGAAAATGAGCAGCTGTGGAGTGACTTGGAAGAGGGGAAGAAACGTGCTTGATGATGATTGGTTGGTTAGGGAAGTTAGTGAAAAATATCTCTAGTGAACATAAGTAATAACATATCTAGAAATTAATATCCGAGCTACTAGTATAGATGACACTAGTAACATGATAAATATGAGAATAGAAGATATATGATGAGGTATTAGCATTGCTAAAATCATCAGAGAGTGTCGGTACTAACCTGCACTAGTAGACTATGAGTCCGGTTAAACTTATCTCCTATTTTTAACTAAAGTAGATAAAATAATATTATAATATTACTCAAGCAGCTCTAATATTAGTATAATAATAATATTATATTATTATTTTTCTTCTCTCGCGAATTGAGTTTGGCTCGACAAACTGAGACTAATTACGAAAACCTGAATCTATAATTCCTAACTGACGCGGCTCAAAAACTAAGTTTTTATGATTGTGTCGTTGAGCTTAACTCAGTAGAAGTGCTTACTTAATGATGACATAATGATAATGTAGATTGAGGTACTTGATGATGCAGTAGATGTGCTTTTTTTACTAAACTTCTAAAAAATTCTGTTTCGCTAAAAACTAGCTCGTTACAAGGTTGATTTTTTATAACTATATTTACATTTTTTAGGTTTTGTACTTCATATTAAACTTAATTTTTTTAGGATAAATTTGTAAGATGGTAGTGTGAAAAGGATATCTCCTTCTCAACTCTTTGTTTATTGAAAATTGTACAATAACAAAGGGTACACAATAAAACAATTAGGATTATATTTTTGATGGAAGGTTTTTTGAAATTATTCACTTTATAAATAATAAGAATATTATTTGGTGGGAATTTCTGATTTAAAGGAAAATCTTATAAAAAATTTTGAATTTATTTAAAAGAAATTTTTACAAAAATTTCATAAAATTTGTTTAAAGATATGAAGTCAATAACTTCTAAATTGTTGTTAAAATTGTTTAGTTCACGAAAAATGAGAATGTTATTTAGTAGAGACCTTTAATTTAAGAAAAAAATTTATTGAAATTTCATTATTTTTTCATAAAGATATGAACTAAAATATGTCTAGGTTATTATTGAAATTGATTGGTTTAGAAAAAATGAGAATATTATTTAGTGGATATCTCGAATTTTAAAAAAAATTACCGAATTTTTGTAAAATATTTCTTATGCCAGTTAGGTATGTATGGCAGAAAGAGATAGTGTGTGTTTGGATTAAAGTTTGTAAACAGTAGTTTGTATTAAATTGATTTTATAAACTTAATTTTGATAAAAGTGAGCTGGTGTTGAGGTAATTTATACTTAGTTATGTTATATCAGTGTGAATTATGATAAAATGAATGTTGTTTGGATTACATTATTCAAAATTATGTTTAAATAAAAATTACTAAAACAGGCATGAATTTATATCATTTAAATCATATTATTTTAACACTATTTAAGTATAATTTTTTTTAAAAAGAACTTAAATTTATGAGTTAAAATTTATTATTCTTTTGGTTATAATTTTTTAGTATTCTTCTTTATACTTTTTTGTATTCAATTAAATTTTTCTAATGGAAATCAATAATTTATATTATAAAAAAATAATAATAATAAATAAAATATATACTAATTTAAGAACATATAGTAAAAATTATACAAAGTCAAATAAAAAAATAATAAAGTTTTATAAAAAAAATGTATCAATAAAAATGATTAAAATAATTTACATGAAAAATAAATACTAAAAATTTTATTAAAAAATATAATAATATATAAGTAAACATAAAAAAAAAAACTTTAAACAAAAATGTCCATAATATAAACAAGAAAAATAAATGAAAAATTGATAAAAAAATATAAAAAACTTAACAAAGAATACAAACAACGATATTAAAAGATAATTTGTTTGCAAAGCATAACCATAAAAAAATTCAAGAACTCTCATGATTATTTCTAATATCTCTTATTATGAATGAGATTAAATGATAAAATTGGCAGAAAAAATAAAATTACTTCTGGTGAACAGGAGTTAAATCCAAAATCATATTTGCATTTAGAGAAAAAAAATTTGCCAAACAAAAATATTCTGGCGTTTAAGAAGATTAAACATATCTTTTGTGTTTCTAACTCTAAACCAAACACAATATAAGGCTATGCCTTCAAAAGCACATCAAAACTATAAAATTAACTAAAATTTGAACCAATCCATGTCTAATACTAATTTTGCCTTTAGCTCTAGTGTAAACCCCGGTTAAATTAGTAGATAATTAGTCAATAAATTAATTTTTAATAAGGAAGATTAGAAAGGTGAATATTATATTAAATTAGGATAGAGCTCATCGAAACGAGAATTTTGACACCAATTTTAAAAAAATCGGTCCAAGATTAGACCGAACGGGCCGAACCGATTAAACCGGGCCCAAACCGGGCTGTGGGTTCAATTAGTCCAACAATTAAAAAGAGCCACGGGCTCTTATTCTCTTCATTTCCCTCAACGACGCAGCAAGCCTCCCAGGGAAGAGAAGAAGAGAAATTCGTTTACGGTGAATTCAATATCCCGTAACTTCTTCGTTCGAGCTCCAATCGCCGCACCGTTTGCGGCCACGCGTTCACCGCGTCGAGCTCTACGTTTCTATCGAAATAATTTCACTGGTAATTTGTCTAATCACTTCCAGCCATCTTTTCCCCCAATTTTCGAATTTTTAATGTGAAGGTTGAATTTCTTTGATTTCTGATGTTTTAGGATCCAATTAGCTTGAGAGAAACGTTCACTCTTACTTATGTGAAGCTTGGGTAAGGTGAGGATACGATAATTCTATTTTATTTTCTTTGAATTTGAGCTTTGAGTATTAAATTGGATATATATGTGTTATGAATGTGTATTAGGTTGTGAATAAATAATTGGAGCTTGAAATTGTGAATATTGGAACTTGGAGGAAGCGGATTAGTTGAGGTTTTGAGGGCTGTGTTCTTTTAGGAAAATTTTCTTGGAATAACACTTGGGAATCGGCTAAGGTATGGTTTATGTTTCTTGCATTTAATATATAATGTTATGTGAAAACTTAGGCTAGATGACCATAGGATAAGTTGGAATGCAGGTGTATGTTTAATATTTAGTAATTTGTCGATGAATATAATTGGTTGAAGTTTATTGGATAATTAGTTATTAATTTTGGATGGTGAATGCTGTTATGTTAATTTGGAGAGAATTATAGTTGAATGTTATTGTTGATGAACATGGTTGGTTTGGTGCTTGTTGATTAATTAATGATTCGGTGAATTATTGATTTGAGGTATTTTGTGTTAAAAGCCTAGGATTTGTGAACTATGACTCTTAGTTGAATTTTGGTTGTTGGATTTGAATATTGTATGAGTTTAATTGTTGATCTGAGGTAGATTTTTTGTGGAGATTGTTATGATAATGAGGAAGGGTATGTTGAATTAAAAAGGAAGCAGGTTTGGACCCGAAAAGGGTGGCAAAGTCCGAGTTTTAGAGGAGATGCTGCCGAAATTTTATAAAAAAATTAGAGATTTTATTTATATGATTATTTAAAAAGATTTAGATTCAAAGGTTATATGGTTTGATTTAGAGTTATTAAGAAAATGAGTATGTTTTAAGTTTGATTCATTTAGAAAAGAATGAGTTATGTTTTGAATTGGAACTATTGATGGACGGAATGGGAGGTGTGATAATGAAGGATAAGGATTGAATATGATTGATGTATGATGATGAATGAAATGCGATTGAGAATGATGTTGAAGTTGATGAATTATAATTGAATTATTTATATGGCTTATGAATTTGAATAATCTGAGATACGAGATTCCCTGGATTAAGTGTCGTGGCTTGCCACCACGTGTACCAGGTTGAAAACTTGATACTTTGTTGACCCTACGATGTAAGTGTGTGACCGGGCACTATATAAATTCCCGGGAATATTACCCCCATTGAGTATTATTGATTATTTGAGAAAAACTATGCATAGACTCTTGGGGATGCACGTCAGGGGACAGTCTAAGTACAATTCAGACTTGTCGGGTTGGCTGGATAACCGACAGATGAGCCTCATCAGCCATAGGACAGGTATGCATCATATGCATATTACTTGAACTACTTGCTTGTGTATTAACTGGGTGTGCCTAAATGTACTTGCCATGTTAAATGTATATTTGTTATCTGTAGTACTTGTAACCTTCTTGTGCTTGCCTTTGTTTGTTTACTTGTCTGTGAAAATGCATGATGGAGTTGGAGGTAAGGAGGAATGGCAGAATGGGATTTAGATTTAAGGTTAAGTTAAGTTAGGTTTAAATATCCTTAGTAAACCACCTTTTATGGCTTCTATTTAATACTTTAAGCTCTATAATCTGAGTGTCGGCGTTCTAGGATTGCCTCTGGCATTCCCAGGACCTTATATATTATGTGTGTGGCACCTTTACCATACTGAGAACCTCCGGTTCTCATTCCATACTATGTTGTTATTTTTCAGATGCAGGTCGAGAGGCATCTCGTTAGGCGTCTGGACCCTTGAAGCGGAGTGGTTACAGGGTTATTTTGTTATGCTATGATGTGTATATATATACTTGGTTTTCTCTCCGCATAACTTGTTCTTTTGATCCTCCTAGAGGTTTATGGAGAGGCAGGATTGTGTATATGTACTTTTGGGTTCTGGATATGTATATATATATATATATATATATATATATATATATATATATGTAAATATTCTCCGGCCAGTCTTGACTTCGTAGGCTGAGTTAGGAGCTTGTTATTTTGTATCTTTGGCACTCTATTCGTACTTCTGTTATCATATGTTTAATAGTTATGGTTTCCTTAGCACGCAGGTTAACCCGTTCCTTGAGCGTTGCGCTTTTATTTTGCGATTTTGTTTCCTCTTTTCTTCACGGCTCCTAGCATATTATAATTCTTCTGCTATTATATGTACTTATTTTATTTTAGAGGTCGTAATACCACACCACCTCTGTTTTACGGCTTAAGCATAAAGCTTAGCGTGGTAGGGTGTTACATTATGGTATCAGAGCAGTTCGTTCCTATAGAGCCTGAAAGACGGACTGATTGTACTTCTGTGCATTCTCTGTATATGTGTTTATGTGCTATTAGGATATCTGACTAATATATATGGCATAAACGTTTGTGAGCATGCATTTGGAACTTAAAGCATTAGACTTGCGATATTGAGACTGATCAACTTAATATCACTTGTTTGGTGTATATAGGGACCAGATGTCAACTCGCGGACGCGGTCGCGGGCGAGGTAGAGGTAGGACAGGCACGGTTACTCCTGCCCCCATAGGGACTGATCCAGTAGACTTTAAGGCTGCCCTGGGAAATATGGCTGCAGCTATGCAGGCGACAGCCGAGGCACTGGGTAATCAGATAAATCAGGGAAATCATGGGAACAATAATGATGAGGGCGGTCCAATGACACTTGCTACATTTCTGAAAGTTCACCCTCCAACTTTTGGGGGAACCTCAAATCCCACTGACGCAGATAATTGGATTCAGGCTATGAAAAGGGCGTTACAGGCACAACAGGTTCCTGAAGAGCAATGGGTTGAATTTGGAACTTATCAGTTGCAAGGTGAAGCTCAGTATTGGTGGTAGGGAACACGACGTATCCTGCATCCTGATGGTGCTGCGATTCCTTGGGAGGTTTTCCGGACAGAGTTCTATAAGAAATATTTTCCTAATTCAGCCAGAAATGCCAAGGAACTTGAATTAATGCAGTTAAAGCAGGGACAGATGACTGTTGCTGAGTATACTAGTAAGTTTGAGGAGTTGTGTCGCTTTTCTCGTATCTGTCAAGGTGCGCCTGAAGATTTTGCTGAATGGAGTGTATTAAATATGAAGGAGGTCTTCGGAGTGATATTCTGAGCTTCGTTGCCCCAATGGAGATCAGGGTGTTTTCTGAATTGGTGAATAAGAGTAGGGTGGCTGAGGATTGTGTGAGGAAGGCGGCAGCAGAGAAAGGAAGTTTGAGGGTGCCTTTTCAGAGGCCTTCTGGGAGGAACTTTGCTCCGAGAGGTAGAAATTTCAAGCGTGGAGGTTTTGTTCCGCAGCAGACTCAGGATCAAGGTAATTACAGAAGGCCGAATACCAATGCTAGTCAAGGAAAAAGGTTTGGGAAGCAGCCACAGCAAGATCTGAACTGTCAGAAGTGCGAAAGGTATCACCCTAGAGTTCTGTGCAGATTCGGACTTGGAGTATGCTATTCTTGTGGACAGCCCGGACATATGGCCACCAATTGCCCGGAGAAGAAGAAGTATGAGACTGGTAGGGTGCAGCAGCCAGGGAGAGTATACACCACTTCTACCATAGGTGCTGAGGGATCTGAGACACTGATTAGAGGTAATTGTGAAATGGCTGGTAAAATCTTAAATGCTTTATTTGATTCAGGAGCAAGTCATTCATTTATTGCATTTGAAAAGGCCCATGAGTTAGGATTGAGAATGGTGGTTTTAGGTTATGATTTGAAAATATATAATGCTACTCATGAAGCTATGGTGACTAGGATAGGATGTCCACAAGTTCCCTTTCGAGTACAACAGCGTGAATTTGTGCATGATTTGATTTGTTTGCCTATGACTGGTCTTGATCTCATTTTGGGATTGGATTGGTTATCCAAGAATCATGTTTTGCTTGATTGTTCTGAGAAGTCAGTACAGTTTATGCCGGAAAGGTCAGAAGCATCGGTTGTGGTGAATAGTTACTATTTAAATTCTATGATAGTAACCTGTTCTGGAACTGAATGTCAGGGTATTATGTTATTAACTGCGGGAGTATCAGGTGATGATCAGAGTTTAGAGCAGATTTCGGTTGTATGTGAATTTCCAGATGTGTTTCCGGATGATATTAATGAATTCCCACCTAACCGAGAGGTTGAATTTGCAATCGAGTTGGTACCTGGATCCGGTCCAATTTCGATTACTCCTTATAGGATGTCACCTTTAGAAGTGGCTGAATTGAAAGCTCAGCTGGAAGATTTGTTGGGTAAGCATTTCATCCGACCAAGTGTTTCTCCGTGGGGAGCACCAGTGTTACTAGTAAAGAAGAAGGATGGGAGTATGCGTTTGTGTGTCGACTATCGGCAGTTGAATAAGATCACTGTGAAGAACAAATATCCGTTGCCTAGAATCGATGATCTAATGGATCAGTTACAGGGAGCCGGTGTGTTTTCTAAGATTGATCTGCGATCCGGATATCATCAGATAAGGGTTAGAGATGAGGATATTCCGAAGACTACTTTCAGGACGCGTTATGGTCATTATGAATATATAGTAATGTCTTTTGGGTTAACTAATGCCCCGGCAGTATTTATGGATTATATGAACAGGATTTTCCGACCGTATCTGGACAAGTTTGTTATTGTCTTCATTGATGACATTCTTGTTTATTCTAAGACTGAAGAGGAACATACTGATCACTTGCGAACTGTGCTGCAAATTCTGAGAGACAGGAAGTTGTACGCTAAGTTATCTAAATGTGAGTTCTGGAAGAGTGAAGTGAAGTTTCTCGGCCACGTGGTGAGTAAGCAGGGAATAGCTGTGGATCCTGCTAAGGTTGAAGCAGTGATGAATTGGGAGCGACCAACTTCAGTGACAGAGATCAGGAGTTTCTTAGGTTTGGCGGGGTATTATCGCAGATTCATTAAGGGATTTTCACATCTCGCCTTACCTTTAACTAAATTGACTAGGAAAGATACGCCTTTTATTTGGACTCCAGAGTGTGAGGAGATTTTTCAAGAATTGAAGCACAGGTTGACTACTGCACCTGTATTGGTATTACCTGAACCAAGTGAACCGTTTGAAGTGTATTGTGATGCATCTCTGAAAGGTTTAGGGTGCATTCTGATGCAGCACCAGAATGTTGTGGCATACGCCTCACGGCAGTTAAGGCCGCATGAAATGAACTATCCGACACACGATTTGGAACTTGCTGCTGTTGTGTTTGCTTTAAAGATTTGGAGGCATTATCTCTATGGTGTTAAGTTTCATGTTTTCTCAGACCATAAGAGTTTGAAGTATCTTTTTGAGCAGAAAGAGTTGAATATGCGTCAGAGGAGATGGATGGAGCTTCTAAAAGATTATGATTTTGAATTGAATTATCATCCAGGAAAAGCGAACGTTGTGGCGGACGCTTTGAGTCGGAAGTCTTTATATGCAGCTTGGATGATGCTACGGGAGGAAGAATTACTAAGGGCATTTCAAGGTTTGAATTTGGGAATTAGAGAAGAATATGGAATCTTGTGTTTGAGTTAGTTGCAGATTTTAAGTGATTTTAAATTAGAACTTCTGAAGGCTCATCGAGATAGTGAAGCGTTACGTAAGGTATTACCAGCAGTTGAACAGGGAAAACAGTGGAGAGTGTCAGAAGGTCAGGATGGTTTATGGAGGTTCAAGAACCGAATTATTGTGCCTAATGTTGGAGACCTGCGACAGAGTATTTTGAAGGAAGCTCATAAGAGTGGATTCTCAATTCACCCAGGGAGTACTAAAATGTATCAGGATCTGAAAGCGATGTTCTGGTGGCCAGGGATGAAGAATGATATGGCATTACATGTATCTAAATGTTTAACGTGTCAGAAGGTTAAGATTGAGCATCAGAGACCATCAGGGACCCTTCAGCCTTTGGAGATTCCACAATGGAAATGGGAGAGTATTGCAATGGATTTTGTGATAGGTTTGCCTAGAACCCGATCTGGTTGTGACGCTATTTGGGTGGTTGTGGATCGACTGACAAAATCAGCTCACTTTCTTCCTATCCGAATAAGTTGTTCAATGGAAGAATTAGCTCGAATGTATATTAAAGAGATTGTCAGGTTGCATGGCGTGTCTTCTACCATTATATCTGACAGGGATCCTCGCTTTACATCAAGGTTCTGGGGAGCTTTTCAGCGTGCATTTGGAACTCAGCTAAGCTTGAGTACTGCGTATCACCCTCAGACAGATGGTCAGTCAGAAAGAACTATTCAGACCTTGGAGGATATGCTAAGGGCTTGTGTTTTGGACCAGCCTGCGAGCTGGGATCGGTATATGCCATTAATTGAATTTGCTTATAATAATAGCTATCATGCGAGCATCGGAATGGCTCCATATGAGGCTCTGTATGGCAGAAAATGTCAGTCTCCACTGTGTTGGTATGAAACTGGAGAAAGAAGTTTGTTAGGGCCTGAGATGATAGCTGAAACTACTGAACAGATAAAGAAAATTCGTAGTCGAATGCTTATAGCCCAAAGCCGCCAGAAGAGCTATGCTGATCAGAGGTGAAAGCCTTTGGAATTCGAAGAAGGAGAACATGTCTTTTTGAAAGTTACACCAACCACTGGAGTGGGAAGAGCTATTAAGACTAAGAAATTGAATCCCCGTTATATTGGACCCTTTGAGATTCTGAAGAGGATTGGGCAAGTGGCTTATAGAATTGCCTTACCGCCATATCTTTCGAATTTGCACGACGTGTTTCATGTGTCTCAGCTTAGGAAGTACACTCCTGACGCAAGTCATATTCTAGAACCGAAACCAATCCAAGTGAGAGAAGATCTAACACTTTCAGTGATTCCAGTGAGAATTGATGATACTAATATTAAACGATTACGCGGAAAGGAAGTATCATTGGTAAAAGTGGCTTGGAGTCGAGCTGGTATCGAGGAACATACCTGGGAGCTCGAATCAGATATGCAAAAGGACTATCCACATCTCTTTACAGGTAACTAGATTTGAATTTTGAGGGCAAAATTCTTTATTAGGTGGGTAGGATGTAAACCACGGTTAAATTAGTAGATAATTAGTCAATAAATTAATTTTTAATAAGGAAGATTAGAAAGGTGAATATTATATTAAATTAGAATAGAGCTCATCAAAACGAGAATTTTGACACCAATTTCGAAGAAATCGGTCCAAGATTGGACCGAACGGGCTGAACCGGTTAAACCGGGCCCAAACCGGGCTGTGGGCCCAATTAGTCCAACAATTAAAAAGAGCCACGGGCTCTTATTCTCTTCATTTCCCTCAACGACGCAGCAAGCCTCCCAGGGAAGAGAAGAAGAGAAATTCGTTTACGGTGAATTCAATATCCCGTAACTTCTCCGTTCGAGCTCCAATCGCCGCACCGTTTTCGGCCACGCGTTCACCGCGTCGAGCTCTACGTTTCTATCGGAATAATTTCACTGGTAATTTTTTTAATCACTTCCAGCCATCTTTTCCCCCAATTTTTGAATTTTTAATGGGAAGGTTGAATTTCTTTGATTTCTGATGTTTTAGGATCCAATTAGCTTGAGAGAAACGTTCACTCTTACTTATGTGAAGCTTGGGTAAGGTGAGGATACGATAATTCTATTTTATTTTCTTTGAATTTGAGGTTTGAGTATTAAATTGGATATATATGTGTTATGAATGTGTATTAGGTTGTGAATAAATAATTGGAGCTTGAAATTGTGAATATTGGAACTTGGAGGAAGCGGATTAGTTGAGGTTTTGAGGGCTGTGTTCTTTTAGGAAAATTTTCTTGGAATAACACTTGGGAATCGGCTAAGGTATGGTTTATGTTTCTTGCATTTAATATATAATGTTCTGTGAAAACTTAGGCTAGATGACCATAGAATAAGTTGGAATGCAGGTGTATGTTTAATATTTAGTAATTTGTCGATGAATATAATTGGTTGAAGTTTATTGGATAATTAGTTATTAATTTTGGATGGTGAATGTTGTTATGTTAATTTGGAGAGAATTATAGTTGAATGTTATTGTTGATGAACATGGTTGGTTTGGTGCTTGTTGATTAATTAATGATTCGGTGAATTATTGATTTGAGGTATTTTGTGTTAAAAGCCTAGGATTTGTGAACTATGACTCTTAGTTGAATTTTGGTTGTTGGATTTGAATATTGTATGAGTTTAATTGTTGATCTGAGGTAGATTTTTTGTGGAGATTGTTATGATAATGAGGAAGGGTATGTTGAATTGAAAAGGAAGCAGGTTTGGACCCAAAAAGGGTGGCAAAGTCCGAGTTTTAGAGGAGATGCTGCCGAAATTTTATAAAAAATTAGAGATTTTGTTTATATGATTATTTAAAAATATTTAGATTCAAAGGTTATATGGTTTGATTTAGAGTTATTAAGAAAATGAGTATGTTTTAAGTTTGATTCATTTAGAAAAGAATAAGTTATGTTTTGAATTGGAACTATTGATGGACGGAATGGGAGGTGTGATAATGAAGGATAAGGATTGAATATGATTGATGTATGATGATGAATGAAATGCGATTGAGAATGATGTTGAAGTTGATGAATTATAATTGAATTATTTATATGGCTTATGAATTTGAATAATCTGATATACGAGATTCCCTGGATTAAGTGCCGTGGCTTGCCACCACGTGTACCAGGTTGAAAACTCGATACTCTGTTGACCCTACGACGTAAGTGTGTGACCGGGCACTATATAAATTCCCGGGAATGTTACCCCCATTGAGTATTATTGATTATTTGAGAAAAACTATGCATAGACTCTTGGGGATGCACGTCGGGGGACAGTCTAAGTACAATTCAGACTTGTCGGGTTGGCTGGATAACCGACAGATGAGCCTCATCAGCCATAGGACAGGCATGCATCATATACATATTACTTGAACTACTTGCTTGTGTATTAACTGGGTGTGCCTAAATGTACTTGCCATGTTAAATGTATATTTGTTATCTGCAGTACTTGTAACCTTCTTGTGCTTGCCTTTGTTTGTTTACTTGTCTATGAAAATGCATGATGGAGTTGGAGGTAAGGAGGAATGGCAGAATGTGATTTAGATTTAAGGTTAAGTTAAGTTAGGTTTAAATATCCTTAGTAAACCACCTTTTATGGCTTCTATTTAATACTTTAAGCTCTATAATCTGAGTGTCGGCGTTCTAGGATTGCCTCTGGTATTCCCAGGACCTTATATATTATGTGTGTGGCACCTTTACCATACTGAGAACCTCCGGTTCTCATTCCATACTATGTTGTTGTTTTTCAGATGCAGGTCGAGAGGCATCTCATTAGGCGTCTGGACCCTTGAAGCGGAGTGGTTACAGGGTTATTTTGTTATGCTATGATGTGTATATATATACTTGGTTTTCTCTTCGTATAACTTGTTCTTTTGATCCTCCTAGAGGTTTATAGAGAGGCAGGATTGTGTATATGTACTTTTGGGTTCTGGATATATATGTATATATATATATGTAAATATTCTCCGGCTAGTCTTGACTTCACAGGCTGAGTTAGGAGCTTGTTATTTTGTATCTTTGGCACTCTATTCCTACTTCTGTTATCATATGTTTAATAGTTATGGTTTCCTTAGCACGCAGGTTAACCCGTTCCTTGAGCGTTGCGCTTTTATTTTGCGATTTTGTTTCCTCTTTTCTTCACGGCTCCTAGCATATTATAATTCTTCTGCTATTATATGTACTTATTTTATTTTAGAGGTCGTAATACCACACCACCTTTGTTTTACGGCTTAAGCGTAAAGCTTAGCGTGGTAGGGTGTTACATCTAGCAAACCTCATCCAAAACGACATGTTCTTAGCTAAAACTCAATCCAAAATCATAATACTCAGACACAAATTTGTTCTTAAAGCTCTAGTTTGTAACTTTTTCAGTTAGTGAATCTCTAGCTTCAATAATTATGTCAATAATTTGCTGCTTCTCCAAAAGAAGCAAATAATCAACAGCAACATAAGAAAAGTATAATTATTATTTTTGTGTTGATGTTTATTTGACCTTTCTTTAATACATACTACATGTTCCTTGTAATTATACTTATCTCTAGTTTAAATGCAAAGCCTAAGATTGCAAGAAATGCAGGTCTTCGTAGATATGTAAGGCAAGCAT
This sequence comes from Arachis stenosperma, assembly GCF_014773155.1. NCBI lineage: Eukaryota > Viridiplantae > Streptophyta > Magnoliopsida > Fabales > Fabaceae > Arachis > Arachis stenosperma. The sequence goes on from NC_080382.1 coordinate 78,808,938, forward strand.
TCAAAAATAAACCAATTCTTGCTGTAAAAGGCTTCTTGGATCGGATGTAAATTGATTTTCTAATCACTCAGCATTGTATTTGTTTATTTTTTTTTGGGTATTTTTCAACAGCACGTGTTATTATCCCACTATCCTTCTTATAGTAAAGCATGAAAATTGTGTTTTTTTCTATATAGTAATTGAGCCTCCTAAAGAACCTGGAGGCGATATGAATTTCTTCTCCAAAAGAAAGCCTGGTAGCAAGTCAATGCTTGGTTGCACTTTGGCTAAAATGTCACAGAATAGGACATCGCCTACTTCTGTATCTGGGTCTTCATCAATAGTCCTTTGCTAGGTGAACACAACCAAATGAGAAAAAAAAAATTTCTTAAATCCTCAAGGAGCAAGAGCTTTTCTTTTTCTAGATAAATCTTGAACAATTAAAGTAAGGAAATGTATAAGGTAACTGAGACTGCACGAATAAAAGAAGACAATATCTGGGGACTAAACTTTCTTCGTTAAGGAGGAAATATCCCTCCATATGAATTACCCAAAAATTTGTTCCATGTATGGTATTGAAGTTGATAGGAGATGAATTTGATGTTCCAACATTTTCAACAGATAATTATTTTTCTTTCTTTGAAGGTTAGTGCTTGTTGTCCAAATATATTCAGTTTTTGTACCAAAATTTTCTTTTGCACATAAACAGGATTCTTATTGTTATTATCAGCCAGTTTTTCATGACTAAATAAAACCTTATCCTACTGGATGAGATCGGCTACATAAATCAAACGACATCATTACAACTATCATGTATCATGTTTGTATCTATCATATATTATGTTTGTAGTGAGATTGTTCACATAAAAGTCTCACTGGTCACCTCATGTAGGTTCTCTAATTTGTAACTTTTAATGCCTAAGTATGTGTGATACGAATTTTTTGAGACAAACTAAGAACTGTCATATGGCAATTGGTCGAATTACAAGAACAACAACTAAGAATAAAAGAAAGTTTTGCAAACATGTTAGCGACTGTGGAAGGCTAAACGTTTTACTATTTACAAGTTGCATTGAAAATTCTGGTTAGTCAAGTTGAGTCAAATAGACATTACTTTCTTAGTATTTATTTTAAGACTTATTTTATGTTTATTTTATTTTGTTTTGTTTTGTTTGTTTTAGCCTCAATTATAATTTAACCTATTTTTATTTTAGTGAACTCATGAGTTAGGGATTTAAACTTAACAGATATAAAAACCTCTAAAATCTTGTGGCAATTTTTTTTAATTTTGATGAATGAAATTTTTTTAAATGTTTTTGAGAAACTTAAATGTGAATAAGAGAGGTAGAGTGATTTCCTTAATTGTTACATTAGAAAATCAAATTGATGTAGAGGAGTCCTTTTTTTAATTTCCCATCTTACTCTAGATTACATTCCGTATCATTTGATATTAGATTTCAGGTATTAGATTAATCATTATTAACCTATATTTGTTATTTTTTTATCCTAATATAAAAAAACATACATTTTTGTTTGTTCAATTTTATACTGTTGTTATTTGTGTTAAACCTACGCAATACCATCATTCCTTTTGTTACTCTTTATCATATTCCTTGTTTCTGTTGTGATAAGATAGCCTAGGTGGATGCCCATTTTTCCACAAGGCTCAGATTTTCTAAGAGAATATTATTTAATGAAGTTTGAAAATCTACTACCATATATGCTTATAAATAGAGGTTTTTGTCTATGAGAAAACACGAGCAATAAAGTAATAATATTTCTCTCTCTCTCTCTCTCTCTCTCCTTACATTATAATATAAGTTCTTTCTCTTCCTGTAGTCTTAAGTTACAATAACAATATTAGTAAATATATTAATCATTCTTATTATATTGAGATAATAATTGTAGTGAATATTAATACTATAGTCTTCTTTATTTATTTATTTATTCTACAACACGTTATCAGCACGAGACTCTGATCAAATTTTTAGGAAGACTCATGTAACAAATTTTCATTATGTCGAAGCTCTCTCATCTTGAATTCAATGCTCTTGATATATCTAGAAACAATTATTTGTCATGGATATTAGATGCTGAAATTCATCTTGATTCAATGGATCTTCGAGATACCATTAAAGCTAAAAATAATGCATCCCAGAAGGATAAAGCCAAAGCCAAGATTTTTCTTCGTTGTCATCTTGACGAAGGATTGAAAAATGAATATCTCACATTAAAATTAAAGATCCTGCAGATCTTTGGAAAGACCTTGAAGAAAGGTATAATCATAAAAAAATGGTGATACTTCCTCAAGCCTGATAATGGATGCACTTGCGTTTGCAGGATTTTAAATCCATAAATGAATATAATTCGGCAATGTTTCGAATCACTTCATGAATGAAATTATGTGGGGAAAAGATAACTAATCATGATATGTTGGAGAAAACTTTCTCAACCTTCCATGCCTCGAATGTGCTCCTACAGCAGCAGTATCGAGAAAAAGGATTTAAAAATATTTTGAGTTAATTTCTTGCCTTCTTGTTGTTGAACGCAACAATGAGTTGCTCTTGAAAAATCATGAAGCGCACTCAAAAGAGGTAAATGACAAGGTTTTAATAACAAGAAAAATTATGGAAGGAAAAGGAATTATATTCAAAAGAGAGAATCTCACCAGAAGTGGGATAAAGAAAGAAATATCGGGCAAAATAAATCAACAAAGGATAAGTGTTTCTGTTGTGGTGGAAAGGGCCATTGGTCACGTACCTGTCGTACCCCAAGGCACCTAGTCGATCTTTACCAGGCATCTTTGAAAAAGGACGACAAGGGAAAAGAATCGAATTTTGTTTCAAATGATGCTGAAAATTCCACCACTCATTATGATGTTTCTGATTTCTTTGAGAATCCTGAAGAAAATATTGGTAATTTGATCAATGATGGAATAGTTTAATGTGTGAGATTATTAAGTATCCATGTAAAAAAATAATGTAAAGAACTTATTATTGAGTCTTATTTTCTATGTATTTAAGTTTCAAATATAATGTATATAAATAATGAAATATTAATGTTTATGAATTTTGAAATCATTAAATATGTCATGTTTTAAAATAAAATTATAGTATATGACATTATTTTTATGTGCAGTATTTCTTAGAAAAATAATTCCGATCAAGTATTCAATTTAACTGTGCATACTACTCATTTTGTTATTATTTGTCTTTGAAGAAAATAGCAAGGATATGTAATAAAGATGTATGGCTTACGGATAGTGCAAGTTCGCACACTATTCTCAAAAGTGATATATATTTTACCCATCTGGTGCCAAAAGAAGAATGTGTTAATACTATTATTGGCTCAGGCAATGTGATAGAAGGCTCCGGAAGAGCTATAATTTTGTTTCGCGGAAGAACAAAATTTATAATAAATAATGCTCTGTTGTCTACCAAGTCTCGAAGAAACTTGTTGAGCTTTAAAGATATTCGCCGAAATGGATACCATATTGAGACTATGAATGAGGGAATTCATGAGTACTTATGTATCACAACTCATGATTCAAATAAAAAGGTTATATTAGAAAAGTTGCCCTCACTTTCATCTGGGTTATATTATACCAAGATTAGTGCAATTGAATCACATGCCACTGTAAATAAGAAGTTTACTAGCCCAAATGAATTCATAACTTGGAACGACCAATTGGGTCATCCGGGAACAACCATGATGAGGAGAATTATTGAAAACTCCCATGGACATTCACTAAAGAACCAGAAGATTCTTAAAACTAGTGAATTTTGTTGTGCTGCATGTTCTCAGGGAAAGTTAATTTTAAGGCCATCACCAGTAACGGTTGGATTTGAGTCTCCTAAATTCCTAGAAAGGATTCAAGGTGATATATGTGGACCTATTCATCTACCATGTGGATCTTTTAGATATTTTATGGTCCTAATAGACGCATCTTCGAGATGGTCACATGTGTGCTTATTGTCCTCTCGCAACCTAGCGTTTGTGAGATTATTGGCTCAAATTATTCGATTAAAAGCACAATTTTCAGAAAATCCAATCAAAACAATTCGTCTTGATAATGCTGGTGAATTTACTTCCCAAGCTTTTGATGCTTATTGTATGGCCAATGGAATAAGTGTTGAACATCTAGTAGCTTATGTTCACACACAAAATGGGTTAGCAGAATCACTTATTAAACACCTCCAATTAATTTCTAGACCCTTACTTATGAGAACAAATCTCCCAACCTCAGTTTGGGGGCATGCTATTTTACATGCCGCAGCACTTACTCGTTTGAGGCCAACGAGTTACCATAAGTTCTCTCCTATGCAATTAGCTTTTGGCCAGTAGCCAAATGTTTCCCATTTAAGAATATTTGGGTGTGCGATATATGTTTCCATTGCACCACCTAATTGCACTAAAATGGGATCCCAAAGAAAATTGGGGATATATGTTGGATATGATTCTCCTTCTATAGTGAGGTACCTTGAGATACAAACCAGAGATGTATTTAAAGCCCGGTTTGTGGATTGTCATTTTAATGAATCAAAATTTCCAATATTAGGGGGAGAGAATAAGCTTCCTGAAAAGGAACTTAATTGGAATGCATCATCCTTGATGCATTTAGATCCTCGATCAGAGCAATGTGAACTAGAAGTTCAAAAGATTATACATTTGCAAAGAATAACAAATGAATTGCCTGATGTATTTTCCGAGAAAAAGAGGATAACCAATTGATGTCCAACAGATCCGCTCAAGTGACAATCTAGCAGATTTATTTACAAAGTCACTCCCAAAATTCTCCTTTGAAAGATTGGTACATGAGATTGGGATACGCCGATTTCGAGACATCAACTGATGTCGACAAGAGGGGGAGACTGTACTCTTTTTTTCTTGGTCAGGTTTTTTCCCTTTGGGTTTTTCTTGACAAGGTTTTTTTAATGAGGCAGTCCCCATCACAAAGGATATTGTACTCTTTTTTCTTCACTAAAATTTTTTCCCACTGGGTTTTTCTTTAGTAAGGTTTTAACGAGGCATAATCCTAAATGGTCATCCAAGGGGGAGTGTTGTGATAAGATAGCCTAGGTGGATGCCCATTTTCCAACAAGGCTCAGGTTTTCAAGGAGAATATTATTTAATGAAGTTTGAAAATCTACTACTATATATGCTTATAAATAGAGGCTTTTGTCTCTGAAAAACACGAGCAATAAAGTAATAATATTTCTCTCTCTCTCTCTCTCTCTCTCTCTCTCTCTCTCTCTCTTTCTCTCTCCTTACATTATAATATAAGTTCTTTCTCTTCCTGTAGTCTTAAGTTACAATAACAATATTATTAAATATATTAATCATTCTTATTATATTGAGATATTAATTGTAGTGAATATTAATACTATAGTCTTCTTTATTTATTTATTTATTCTACAATAGTTTCCCTATTCTTTGCCTTTAGCTATTATTAGTATTATTATTATTCTTCATCAATCAGTTTGTGTCTTCCTTCTTATTACTTGGTTTTCTTGTTATCGTTTCTATTGCTCCTTCCGTTTGTAGTAGTGTTTAGGTATTATCCCAAAAAAAAAACAAAGCAAAAAAAAAAATATTCAGTACAAAAAAATACACAAAACAACTACAAAAAAAGAAAGTTGTGTTATCATAAAAAGAATCTCAAAAATAATTTTTTAGAAAAAATTATTATTATTCTTATTATTTTTATTATTTTTTGTCTCTTTATACTCTGTGTCTTTTATCCTTTGCTTCGGCCATTTTTTCTCTTTTGCGTCGGATTTTCTCCACTTTTTTATTGTATTTAATTTCTAAGGTGCAACAACCAAAGAGATTTAAGAGTGGTAAACGGAAAAAGTGGTGAGTTCAATAGAGGATAAAAGTCAATTTTAAAAGTAAACACGAGTGTCCATCTTTGAGTGAAACATGTGAGAGAGTGATTGTGAGGTCCTTTCTATAATATTTTTTACAGGTTCATTGTTATGGTGGCTCATTTAGAAGATACTTTAGTTGACATAAAGATGATGCAAAGGATCATTCAATACTTAACTAATCACTTGAATGAATTAGAAGAATGAAAGCAAGAGGTGACACATACATTGTCCAAGAATACTAAATAAGAAACTTTTTAGAATCGGCGTCAGAATTATATACCTTCTGATGATGACTCTGATGGGCCTCCAACACCTCGACCTATTAGTCAAGATAGCAATATCAATACCATCAAGATGCAAATACCACCATTCAAAGGGAAAAATGATCCTGAAGTTTATTTAGAGTGGAAATGTAAAGAGGAAAGAATTTTTGTTTGTCAAAATTACTCTGAGGTAAAGAAGGTTTGTTTGGCAGCAGTTGCATTCTCTGACTATGCCTTGCTTTGGTGAGATGAACTAGTGAAGATAAGGCGGCGGAATGACGATCACCCTATAAAGACTCGGGACCATATGAAGCACCTCATGAAAAAAAAGTTTATGCCTTGGTACTGATACTGTTACAAGAAAGTGCATTAGAAGTTACATCAACTTACTCAAGGCTCCAAATTTGTTGAAGACTACCATAAGAAAATGGAAATGCTTATGATCACTGGCAACATAAAAGAGGATACTGAGGTTACTATGATAAGATTTGTAGGTGGTTTGAATAGAACAATTGTTGATGTGGTGGAGTTACATCATTATGTGAAGATAGAGGATGTAGTCAGTATGGCAATGAAGGTGGAGAGGCAACAACAAAAAAGAGCACCAAAGGAATTGTCTCATGCTAATCTAAAGTGGAAGTCTCATAGTGCTGACACAACAAAGACTAAGGATGTTGAATCCAATGAGTTGTTTGATGCTACAAAGAAGAAAGGTAATTCTAACTCTTCTTTTACTACTTCTAGGAACAGAGATATTAAATGCTTCAAATATTATGGTATGGATCATTATGCTAGTGATTATTCAAATAAGAGGATGATGGTTATTAGAGGGAATGATATTGTGTTTGATTTTGATCATGGTGTTGATTCTGATAATAATAGTATGCCACCTTTGGAGAATCATTTAGATGGTGATGTTGAGTATGTTGTCCATGGTGAATCTTTTGTTGTTAGACGTGCTTTGAATTTTCAGGTGAAAGAAGATAGATTAGAACAACGTCAAAATTTTTTCACACTAGATGTTTGGTAAAAGTGTGTAGTCTGATTATTGATGATGGGAGTTGGACTAATATGGCTAGTGCACTTATGGTGGAGAAATTGGATTTGACATGCGTTTGACATCCTAAACCATATACGTTGTAGTGGTTGAATGATAGTGGTGAGATCAAGATTGACAAGCAGGTGACAATTACATTCTCTGTTAGAAAGTATGTTGATGAGGTATTGTGTGATGTGGTACCTGTTCCGGGGGTTACCTGAAACGTGTAGCTCGGTCGTCTGGAGATGCCCGAGGTGGGGGTCAGGGACCCGAGCTTGATGTGTTGGCGGTTGGTGGTTGTACCTGCAATGACACTCCGATGCTTAAGTTAGCATGGGTCCAAGCAGATATGTGTAGAATGTGGAATATATGTCATACCTGGGTGCTCCAGTGTATTTATAGTAGTTGGCTGTGATCTTCCCTGGATAAGATATTCTTATCTTATCTTATCTTATCTTATCTTTCGGGAGTTTTATCCCTATCTTTGTGGAACCGCCTTTGCTAGGCCTTTTCGGCCTTTAGGTTTTGGGCTGGGTTCCTTTTGATGGGCTTTCTTTAGCTTTATTGTCCGAGGTCCGACCTCAGGCGTGGGCCTTGGGACGAGGTCGGACCTTTCATGGATTTTGCCGAGTTGGAGGAGCTTGGCCAGGGTATGAACAGTGCCCCTGCCCGAGTTCGTCCTTTTTGGGAGGTCGAGCTCGGGCATAGTTGTTTTTCAAATTTCAAAAAATGGCCGTTCCTGCATTTATTGCATTTTACCGTTTCTCCTTGATTTCCGTTCGGGCTCTGTGAAGGCATTATTTATTTGCTCCCTTCCTTTTTCTTCGTTTATTCTGTTCCTTCCTGTTTTTCTAAGTTTTCGCCATCTCTTTTTCGAGCACTGCTTCTTCTTTCTCTTTGTTCTTCTTCCCCGAATCTTTCCGTGCGTCTTTCCGGGGTTTCCTCTGTGCCGCCGTTTCGTTCTCCTTGCTTTCGGAGCTCGTCGTCTTCTTTCTTTTTTCCAGGTTTGTTCCCGTCTCTTTTCTTTGTGTACATATGCTTTCTGTTCTTTGTGTGGTTCTTGTTTGTTTCTTTTTCTTTATGCCTGGGTTGCCCCGAAAAGAGGCGCCGCCATTGCCTTGTTTGTATATGGGGGGGGGCTCTTTTTGTTTTTCTGGTACTTTGCTCCGGGTTGCCGTATTTTCTTTTGTTTCTTGCTTGGCTGAACGGGTTTTCGCTGTCTGCTTTATGTGATTTTTGCTTGCTGTTGTACTTCTTCTTTGTAGGTAAGAGTTTCATGTCTCGAAAGGTTCTTCAAGCGATGTCGACCAAGATTCCAAGTGGTCTTGGTTGGGTAGACCCTCTTCCCCTAAAAGTCCCTTCTGTGGTAGATTCTGAGTATTTGGCTAGGTTCCGTAGGCACTGTAGCGTATGTGAGAATAGAGAGTCTGAGAGGGATTATGAACTAGTAGCCCCGGAATCCGAGGAGAGAGTGTGCTTCCCGCCTTTAGATAGTTCCGAGAAGCTCTTCTTTTATGCTTATGACTGTTTTTTCTCTAAGCTGGGTGTCCGACTTCCTTTTACCGACCTGGAGTCCGAGGTGTTGTGGTCATGTAACCTTGCCCCTACGCAGCTCCATCCAAATTCTTGGGCGTTTTTAAAGCTGTTTCAACTTTTGTGTCAGTTTTTGGGCGTCGCTCCCTCTATTTCTCTTTTTTCCTATTTGTTTGTGTTGACGAAGCCGGGGTCGGGTGGGGGGAAGGTGTCTTGGGTTTCTTTTAGGGCTAACCAGGGGAGGAAGTTTTGTACCCTTTATGATGAGTCCTTTCATGATTTCAAGAACTTTTATTTCAAGGTCCGGGCTACTGGAGACGTCCGACCTTTCTTTCTGGATGAGAGTGGGGAGCCTTCTTTTCCTCTTTGTTGGCAGGAGAATGTAGTGTCTGCTAAGTATACTTTTGAGAGTCTAGATGAGGTTGAGCAGGCTTTTGTGGGTGTGGTGAGCAGTTTATGGGGTCGGGCACCTCACTTGGATACGAAGAAAATGTTGGGGGATCCAAGCCTTCTCCGTTCCGAGTTAGGTAGTTTCCCGACCTCTCCGAGATTCTTCTTTTTCAATATTGTTGTTTTGCTTGTTTTTGGTTGAATTTCCGTTGTGGTAATCCTTTTCTTTATATTTCTGCAGAGATGTCTTCTCAGGCGGATTCCATGAAGTTCCTTCGTCGGACGAAGAAGTCTGTGGCTGCTCGAAATATCGAGGCTGAGGCTTCTGCTCGATCTTCTCCGCAGAAGACTACCGTGGGTGTTCAGACTCGGTCGAAGACTATTCCGACTCCCCAGTTCCGAGCTATAAATCAAGACCCTCCGACCTCCGGGCCTGCTACCTCTTCTCCTCCCCCGTTCTCGGGTCCTCCTCCCAAGAAGCAGAAGACCTCTCAAGAGTTTGCGGGTTTTAACGATAAGGATTTCGATGCTCTTGGTTGGATTGAACAGCATATTCTCCCTCAGACTTTTATCTCTACTGATGACGCGTCTATGGAGCATCATTTTCAGTATATGGCGCGGAGTTGTGTTCGGATGGCCAGTCTTCATGCTGCTATTGCCCGGGAGTTCAAGAAATCCCCCATTGGCGCGACCAGCTCCCGACTTGAGAAGGCTCAGTCTGAGTTCGAGAAGTTTAGTGAGCTGAAGGCTGCTAGGATTACGGAGCTGGAGGCCTCTTTGGAGAAGGAGAAAGCTAAAGCTACCGCGGCTGTGGCGGCAGCGAAAGCGTCCGAGGAGATGGCGAAGGCGGCGACGGAGAATTATACTCGGATATATGCCGAGCTTGTGGAGACAAGGGAGAAGTTGCAATCTGCTCAGGATGATTTTTACGAGCTGGAAGGCCATGTGGCTAAGGGTATGGATGCTATGTTCGAGAATTTGAAGGCTCAGGTCCGGGTTCTTGCTCCTGACCTGGATCTGAGCTTATTTAGTACGGATAACGTTGTTGTGGAGGGAAAGATTGTTCCTGCTCCCAATGAGGATGAGGTGCCGGTGTCCGATCCCAAGGTTCCGGTGTCCGACCCCAATGTTCCGGTTGCCGACCCGACTTCACTTTTGGCCGGGGATGGATCTGGTGTGGAGGTTTCAAGCCGAGATGATGGTGCTGTCAAGGCTGTCCCGATTTCTATGGTTCTTCCTCCGCAGCCTTCTACCGATGTGGAATCCGGAAAGGACCTTGATCCTCTGTAACCTTTTATTTTTGGTTCTTTGCCCGGCTTTGTGGGCTCTTTTGTTTTTGGATGGTTTCTGTGAACGCTTTGGATGCTTTTTTGCTATTAGCTACTTGTAGTAACTTTTTAGCTTATTATGCGGTGTTTTGCTTTGACTTCTTGTTCCGCTTTTATGCTTTTTAGTTGTTTTTTGGATAACAACTTTTTAGCTAGCGCTTTGAAACTTCCGTTTTGTCCTTTCCTTCGATTTCGTTTCTTCGCTTGTACTTTTTTAGTTGTTTTTGGATAACAACTTTTTAGTGAGCGTTTTCGAAACTTCGTTTTATTCTTTCCTTCGATTTCGTTTCTTCGCTTTGTACTTTTTAGTTGCTTTTGTATAGCAACTTTTTAGTAAGCGTTTTCGAAATCTTGGTTTTGCCTCTTCCTTTGATTTCGTTTTTTCGCTTGTACTTTTTTAGTTGTTTTTGTATAGCAACTTTTTAGTAAGCGTTTTCGAAATCTTGGCTTTTGCCGCTTTAAGGCTTCTTTCTTGGATCCGGGTTTTTCCTCGGACCTCGGGTGTTTCGAGTACTTCCCTTTGTTGGGTCCGACCTTGTCGTTGGTCGGCCTTTTAAGTTATTTTTGTAATCTCTTTTTATTTGGCTTTTTGAAACCTTTTCAGAGTTACTTTATAACTTCTCACATTAATTTGAACCTCGTCGCTTTATCTTTGCCGACCTTGTGCGGTCTTTTTGGCAAATGATTTTTTGCGTTTTGTCGAGCATAAATTAATGCGCCTTGGCGGGGTACTTTTTCAGGATTTGTTTCATCACGAGGAAGAACAAAAGAAATAGAAAGATTTGATTAGTATTAAAAAAGAAAGAATATTTACAGAGTGTTTACCCTTGATTAGGTCGGGTGCCTTATTTGACCGGGTGTCTCATTAAAAAACCCTTGTAGGGAAAAAGAGTACACCTCGGGTCAAATTTTCCTAGCTGTAGTACCGTCTTAGATTACAGGCATGCCAGGCTCTGGGCAGCTCATTGCCTTCTAGGTCGGATATCTTGTAATAGCCTGTTCCTAAGACTTCTGTTACTTTGTAGGGTCCTTTCCAATTTGCAGCCAGCTTTCCTTCTCCCGACTTTTGTGTTCCGATGTCATTTCGGATTAGAATTAGGTCGTGAGTGGAAAAGCTTCGTTTTATTACTTTCTGATTATATCTGAGGGCCGTTCGCCATTTTAAGGCTTCTTCTCGGATCCGGGCTCTTTCTCGGACCTCGGGGAGGAAGTCGAGTTCTTCCTTTTGTGCCTGCGGGTTACCTTCTTCGTTGTAGAAGATGACTCTGGGTGACCCTTCATCTATTTCGATAGGAATCATTGCCTCCATCCCGTAAGCTAGTCGAAATGGCGATTCTCCCGTTGTAGAGTGTGGAGTTGTCCGATATGCCCATAGCACCTTGGGGAGCTCTTCGGCCCATGCCCCTTTGGCCTCTTGGAGTCTCCGTTTTAACCCGGCCAAGATGACTTTATTTGCAGCCTCTGCTTGTCCATTGGCTTGTGGGTGCTCGACTGAGGTGAATTGCTGTTTGATTTTTAGTTTGGCCACCAAGTTCTGAAAACTTGTGTACGTGAACTGTGTTCCATTGTCTGTTGTGATGGAGTAGGGGACTCCGAACCTTGTGACAATATTTTTGTATAGGAATTTGCGACTTTTCTGAGCCGTAATGGTGGCTAAGGGTTCAGCTTCGATCCACTTTGTGAAGTAGTCGACCCCTACTATGAGGTATTTGACTTGCCCCGGTCCTTGGGGAAACGGGCCGAGTAGGTCAAGTCCCCATTTTGCGAAGGGCCATGGTGCGGTGATGCTGATAAGGTCTTCGGGTGGTGCTTTGTGAAAATTGGCGTGTTTTTGGCAGGGGGGCATATTTTCATAAATTCCGTTGCGTCTCTTTGCAAGGTCGGCCAGTAAAATCCGGCTCGGACTACTTTTTTGGATAATGCCCGAGCTCCGAGATGGTTCCCGCACATGCCTCCGTGGACTTCTTCGAGGACGCTCTTTGTTTCTGAGGTCGGGACGTACCTAAGGAGGGGGTTTGAGAATCCTCTTCTGTATAATACGTCGTGAATTAGTGTATAATTCTGAGCGTCTTTCGTGAGTCTTTTAGCTTCCTTCCTTTCGATGGGGCGGGTTCCCGACTTCAGGTAGTTGAGTATGGGGGTCATCCATCCTTGCTGTTGGTTGGATATATTTAGCGTTTCTTCCTCTCTGATCACGGAGGGAGATTGTAAGGTTTCCTGGAGGAGACTTCTGTTGTTACCTCCGGGCTTGGTGCTGGCGAGCTTTGAGAGGGCGTCTGCTCGGGCGTTTTGTTCCCGAGGTATGTGCTGGATCTGTATTTCTGAAAAGTGGCGTAATTGTGCCTGTGTTTGGTCCAGGTATTTTTTCATAGTTGGATCTTTGGCCTGGTAGCTTCCATTTACTTGTGATGTGACGACCTGGGAGTCGCTGAAGATCGTGATTTTTTGGGCTCCGACCTCTTCGGCTAGCTTTAGACCTGCTAGTAGGGCCTCGTATTCGGCTTGGTTGTTCGAAGCCTGGAACTCGAATTTTAGGGATAGTTCTATCCGCGTTCCTTGGTCGCTTTCAAGTATAACCCCGGCTCCGCTTCCTGTTTTGTTTGAGGACCCGTCGACATACAGGTTCTATGAGAGTGGGGTTCCAGGGGTCTTAGTGTATTCTGCGATGAAGTCGGCTAGATACTGAGATTTTATGGCAGTCCGGGCTTCATAGTGGAGGTCGAACTCGGACAGTTCTACCGCCCATTGTAGTATTCGTCCTGCTAGGTCCGTTTTTTGCAGGATGTGTCTCATGGGTTGGTTTGTCCGGACTTTGATGGTGTGGGCTTGAAAGTAGGGACGGAGCCTCCGAGCTGTGAACACTAGGGCGTAGGCGAATTTTTCTATCTTCTGATAGTTTAATTCGGCCCCTTGTAGTGCCTTGCTTACAAAGTATATGGGGTGTTGTCCTCGGTCATTTTCGCGTATTAACGCTGAGGCGACTGCTCGATGTCCAACCGAGAGATATAGTACGAGTTCTTCTCCTTTTAGAGGTCGGGTTAGGATTGGTGGCTGCCCGAGGAATTCTTTGAATTCTTGGAAGGCTTTTTCGCACTCCGGGGTCCATGAGAAGGGTTTCCCTTTCTTTAGGAGCGAGTAGAGAGGTAGTGATTTTATCGCGGATCCTGCCAAGAATCTTGATAGGGCGGCTAGCCTTCCATTCAGTTGTTGTACTTCTTTGACACACGTCGGGCTCTTCATATTGAGTATTGCTTGGCATTTATCCGGGTTCGCTTCGATGCCCCTTTGAGTCAGCATGAAGCCTAAGAACTTTCCGGCTTCTGCGGCGAAGGTGCACTTCGTCGGGTTAAGTCTCATGTTGTGTTTTCTGAGGGTGCCGAAGACGCTGGCGAGGTCGGTCAGCAAGCATCTGTCTTCTTGTGTCTTTACCAGCATGTCGTCGACGTACACCTCTAGCTGTAGTCCGATGTGCTCTGAGAACACTTTGTTCATTAGCCTCTGGTAGGTTGCCCCTGCGTTTTTCAGCCCAAAGGGCATTACTACGTAGCAGTAGTTTGCCCTTGGGGTTATGAACGAGGTCTTTTCTTGGTCGGGTCTGTACATCGGGATTTGATTGTATCCCGAGTATGCGTCCATGAAGGAGAGATATCTGTAGCCTGAGGCTGCGTCTACTAAGGCGTCGATGTTTGGTAGTGGATATGGGTCCTTGGGGCAGGCTTTGTTGAGGTCTGTGTAATCGACGCACATCCTCCACTTTCCGTTGGGCTTTTTTACCAGGACCACGTTTGCAAGCCATAGGGGGTATTTTACTTCCCTAATGAACCCTGCATCTAGTAGTGCTTGTACTTGTTCTTCTATCGCTTGCATGCGCTCGGGTCCGAGCTTCCTGCGTCTTTGTTGGACAGGTCGGGATCCCGGGTACACTGATAGCTTATGGCACATCAGGTCGGGGCTTATGCCTGGCATGTCGGAGGCTTTCCAGGCGAAGAGGTCGGAATTTTCTTTTAAGAGGGTTATGAGTTCCTCTTTTAGGCCTGCTTCGAGGTTTGCTCCTATGTTTGTTACTTTTTCAGATGTGTTCCCGATCTGGACTCTTTCGGTTTCTCCCTCTGGTTGTGGCCGAAGATCTTCTCGGGCTTGAACTCGCCCGAGTTCTATTGTGTTGATCTCTTTTCCTTTTAGGCTCAGGCTTTCGTTGTAACATCGCCGTGCTAGTTTTTGGTCGCCTTTTAGGGTAGCGATTCCTTTTGCGGTAGGGAACTTCATACAGAGGTGTGGGGTTGAGACTATAGCTGCCAATCTATTTAGGGTTGGTCGCCCAATGAGGGCATTGTATGCTGAAGTGACGTCGACTATAATGTAGTCGATGTTTAATGTTTTAGATTGCTCGCCTCTTCCAAAGGTAGTGTGTAGCGAGACGTATCCTAAGGGATGGATTGGGGTATCCCCTAGCCCAAAGAGGTCGGTGGGATAGGCCTTTAGTTCTTTTTCTTCAAGTCCGAGCTTGTCGAAGGCCGTTTTGAACAGGATATCTGCTGAGCTTCCCTGGTCAATCAGGGTTCGATGTAAGTTGGCGTTTGCTAGGATAATGGTGATTACCATTGGATCGTCGTGCCCGGGTATTATCCCTTGAGCATCTTCTCGGGTAAACGAGATAGTAGGTAGTTCGGGCAGGGGGCTGTCTTCTCGGACGTGGTAGACTTCTTTGAGGTGTCTTTTTCGCGAGGATCGGGATGTTCCTCCGCCTGCAAACCCTCCATTTATCATGTGAACGTGCCTTTCGGGGGTTCGTGGGGTTTGTTCGGCCCGATCTTCGTTATCTCTCCGCCTCCTCTTCCTGGTCTCTTCTCCTTTCTCTGCTATGTATCTGTCGAGTTTTCCTTCTCTGGCTAGCTTTTCTATAACGTTTTTTAGGTCGTAGCAGTCGTTAGTAGAATGACCGTAGAGCTTGTGATATTCACAGTATTCAGACCGATCTCTCCCCGCTCTCTTGTGTTTTAGAGGTCGGGGCGGTGGAATTTTTTCGGTGTGGCATACTTCTCTGTAGACGTCTACCAGGGAGACTCGGAGGGGGGTGTAGTTGTGGTACTTCCGTGGCTTGTCCGAGTTGGGTTCTTCTTTCTTCTTCTGTTCCCGATCTTGATCTCGGAGTGGGTAGGTTGATTCCTTCCTAGAAGAGTCTCTTAGCTGGGAGGTTTCCTCCATGTTGATATATTTTTCTGCCCGCTCCTGTACCTCGTATAGGGAGGTCGGGTATCGTTTGGATAGGGATTGGCTAAACGGTCCCTCTTTTAGGCCGTTTGCTAGTCCCATGATGGCCGCTTCAGTGGGCAAGTGTTGTATGTCCAGGCAGGCTTTGTTGAATCGCTCCATGTATTCTCGGAGAGTTTTTTGGTTACCTTGTTTGATCCCGAGTAGACTGGGGGCATGTTTTGCCTTGTCCTTTTGAATGGAGAACCTTGTTAGGAATTTTTTGGTTAGGTCTTCGAAGCTGGTGATTGATCTTGGTGGCAGGTTGTCGAACCACTTCATGGCTGACTTGGTGAGAGTGGTGGGGAAGGCTTTGCACCGAATCGCGTCGGAGGCGTCGACTAGGTACATTCTGCTTCTGAAGTTGCTGAGGTGGTGACTTGGATCGGTGGTGCCGTCGTAGAGATCCATATCGGGTGGTTTGAAGTTTCGCGGTACCTTCTCCTTCATGATCTCTTGCGTGAAGGGATCATGGTTGCCTTCGGGGGCGGTGTCGCGTTCTGTCCGATCTTTTAGGTTGGCCTCTATTTTCCGCAGTTTTTCTTCTAATTCTCTGCGTTTGCGAGCCTCCCTTCTCAGATCTTGTTCAGTTTCTTTTTGCTTCTTTATGTCCTCCTCGAGTTGTTTCAGTCGGTTCTGTTGTGCCCGGACTGCTTCTAGAATTTCTGAGCTCTTTTCTTTTTCGGGGTTTTGTGGATCCTTGTTTGGGAGTGACGTCTTTGGGCGATTCTGTTTGTTTCCTCCTGGAGTGCGTGGTGATAGAGGGCTGTCCGGTCGTTCTCCGGTGTCAACTTCCTCCTCTTGTTCTGATGCAGCGTGGTCATTGTTGAGAGGGTCGTCCGCCATGGTAAAGGGATGACTTCCAGGTCCCCGGCAACGGCGCCAATGTTCCGGGGGTTACCTGAAACGTGTAGCTCGGTCGTCTGGAGATGCCCGAGGTGGGGGTCAGGGACCCGAGCTTGATGTGTTGGCGGTTGGTGGTTGTACCTGCAATGACACTCCGATGCTTAAGTTAGCATGGGTCCAAGCAGATATGTGTAGAATGTGGAATATATGTCATACCTGGGTGCTCCAGTGTATTTATAGTAGTTGGCTGTGATCTTCCCTGGATAAGATATTCTTATCTTATCTTATCTTATCTTATCTTTCGGGAGTTTTATCCCTATCTTTGTGGAACCGCCTTTGCTAGGCCTTTTCGGCCTTTAGGTTTTGGGCTGGGTTCCTTTTGATGGGCTTTCTTTAGCTTTATTGTCCGAGGTCCGACCTCAGGCGTGGGCCTTGGGACGAGGTCGGACCTTTCATGGATTTTGCCGAGTTGGAGGAGCTCGGTCAGGGTATGAACAGTACCAATGCAAGCTTGTCATTTATTATTGGGGAGACCTTGATAGTTCAACTGTCGAGCATTCCATGATGGTTATATGAATCAACTCTATTTTGATTTTAATGGTCGTAAGATTACTCTTACTTCAATATCACCTAAGAATGTTTACCTTGATTAGTTGAAACTTTAACAGGATACCAAGAAAAAAATGGGATGTGAGGTCAAAGAAAAATTTGAGAGAAAAGAGTATATGAGAGAAAAAAAATAGCAAAAGGCTCAAAGGTGAGTGAAAAGAAAGAAAATAGTGTATGTCATAAGAATAGTGCAAATACAGTGAAAAATAAGAGAGGTGAGAGAAAATTGTGTTTCTTTGTAAACTAAAGATATTTAAGGAGTGTTTTAATAGGCAAGAGAGCTATAATTATGGTTCGGTTTAGGGATACTTTATTATTTAACACTGAACTTAACCCAAATATGCCAAATAGTTTTGTCTCTTTGTTGCAGAAATTTGTAGATGTCTTTCTTATTGACGTGCCAAATGGTTTGCCTCTATTACGTAGGATTGAGCATCAAATATTTTATTTTCGGTGCTACCATTCCTAATAGACCAGCTAGCTATAAGAGTAACCTTGAGGAGACAAAGGAGCTTCAACGACATGTAGAGAAATTACTAGCCAAAAGCCACATTAGGGAGAGCATGAGTCCATGTGCTGTACTATTTTTGTTGGTTCCAAAGAAAGATTGTACTTGACAGATGTGTGTGGGTTATGCAGTAAATAAGATTACAGTAAAGTGTCGTTATCCTATCTCTAGGTTAGATGACATGCTTGATGAATTACATGATGCATGCATATTTACTAAAATTGATTTGAAAAGTGGGTATAATCAAATTAGACTGAAACTCAGAGATAAATGGAAGATTGTATTTAAAACAAAACTTGGGTTATATGAGTGGTTAATAATGCCTTTTGGGATAACTAATGCACCTAATACTTTTATGCATCTAATAAACCATGTTTTGCGAGATTTTTTGGGTAAATTTGTTGTTGTTTATTTCGATGATATTCTCATTTACAACACTTATTTGGATGACCACTTGTCACATGTTTTGTCTGTTTTGAAAGTGCTTCGACAAGAAAAATTATATGCCAATATTGAAAAGTGCATATTTTGTATTGATAGAGTCTGTATTTCTTGGTTTTGTTGTAAGTGCGAGTGGAATTAAGGTTGATGAGGAAAAGTTGAAGGCTATTCGTGAATGGTCAACGCCTAAAAATATTTCTGAAGTAAGAAGTTTCTATGGATTAGTTGGATTTTATAGGAAATTTGTGAAAAAAATTTCTACCATTGTTGTGCCTCTCACGGTGATTATAAAAAATGATGTTGGATTTAAATGGAAAAAAGAACAAGAAATTACATTTCATATTCTAAAAGATTGTTTGTGTTCTGCCCTATTCTTGTTTTATCTAACTTTATAAAACCTTTGAGATTGAATTTGATGTTTCTGCGATTGGTATATGTGCTGTTTTGATGTAGAAAAAGCAAGTCATTGCCTTTTTCAGTAAAAAGTTGAATTTAGCTCAGCGCAAATATTCAACTTATGACAAATAATTATATGCTTTGGTTCGAGCTTTGAAGGTTTGGCAACACTATCTTTTACCTAAGGAGTTTGTGATTCACACAAATCATGAATCTTTGAAGCACCTAAAGGGACAAAGTAAACTTGTTAAAAAATATGCTAAATAGGTAGAATTCTGGAAGGTACTTAATAACGCAAAAGGGAAAAAGTGATGTTGTATTGATGAATCAGAATGTAATTACAAGGAATATGGAGCTATATGAGTTTTAAGTATTACTTGAAGAAAAGGAAAAAAACAATGAACAGTGATTGGAACTAAGAAGAATTAAGTGAAGCAAGAAAAAGGAACGCAGCAATTCTGATGTTGCATGAGAACCTGGGTAAGAAGAAGAATTAATTAGAACAGAACAATGAGGAGTATGTAACCAGAATAGGGAGGAACAGAAGAAAGGATAGCACCATACCAGGCTCTAGCTACCAGCATAATCCTTCCATTTTCTATTTATGATGCATCCTCTCATACTTCTACGCACGTCTGCAGAAGGTGGGTTAGCAGCCACGTGCCTCTGCTCTGTAACTAACTTCCCTTTTGTAGCATGGTTTGCATTAGAGTGCTCACTCTCACCCAATTCTGTTATTCTCTTTCTTACATTACCCTCTCCATTCAGCCCAACCTTGTCCTCAAGGTTGAGAGCAGGGTATAGTCTAATCACGTCTGCAACTGGCTCCCAGAAAGTTTCTGCAGTGTCTCCAATTCCCCACTGCACATGGACCTGGTCTTCTGGTTTTCCATGTTTGAGAATGGTGCGAACTCCTATAACTTGAGAAGGCTCAAGTATAGGACCTTTGGTACTAGTCTGTAGAGGCAATGGCAAGTACTGATCAGTGTTATCCCTGCGGAATCTTTTTAACACTGAAATGTGAAACACATTATGAATTTTGGCCTTAGGAGGAAGTTCGAGTCTATAAGCCACCGAGCTGAGTTTCTTGACAATGTGAAATGGGCCAAAGTATCTCATTTCCAACTTCTTATTTTTTCTCAAAGCCACTGAGTGTTGGCGGTAGGGTTGTAAACAAACCAGTACCATATCATTCTCTTGAAATTCAACATCTCGACGATTTTTATCAGCAAACGTCTTCATATATTGTTGGGCACGATTGAGGTTAGTCTTAAGTTGCTCCAGCAGTGTGTCCCGGTTGGTTAGCAACTCTTGCAACGACGGTTCATCCTCATAGGAGAACTCATATCTAATGAGATTTGGGGGAGCACGACCATATAAAGCCATGTAAGGAGACATTTTGATGCTTCTGTGGTAAGAAGTGTTATACCAATACTGGGCCCAAGATAGAATATCAAACTATAACCTAGGATTCTCAAAACAGAAGCAACGAAGTGTACATCTCCAATGTCTTGTTCAAGACCTCACTTTGCCCGTCCGTTTGTGGGTGGTATGCTGAGCTCATGGATAAAGTAGTGCCTTGTGACTTAAATAATCGCTGCCAAAAATGACTCATAAAGACCCGGTCCCTGTCTGAGACAATGGAGCTAGGAAAGCCATGGAGTTTGACAACATTCCTGATGAATGCCTCTGCCACTGAGCGGCTATCAAAGTCATGTTTCAATGGTATAAAATGAGCAAATTTTGTCAATCTATCAATGACCACCATAATGACTGTGTACCCGTGAGACTGTGGAAGAGCAGTGATGAAATCCATGCAGACAGCCTCCCAAACCTGTGATGGTATTGGGAGAGGTTGAAGCAATCCTGTAGGTAGTTGAGCCTCTGTTTTGGCGCGCTGGCAAGTGGAGCAAGAAAGAACATAAGCTCTGATATCTCGTTGCATATTTGGCCAATAAAAAGCAGAACAAATCCGTTCCACAGTCTTGGCGATGCCAGAATGACCTCCAATCACACTATCATGGAATTCGTGCAAAATTGCTTGCATCAATGAACTCCCTTTTGGAATCACCACCCTATTCCTCCATAATAGCACCTCATTCTGAACAAATTAGTTGGGGTCTTTAGGTGAGCCGTTCTCACAATTTTCCCGAACCTCCCTCAGTACATTGTCAGCCTCTATTTCGCTCTTCAATGTATTGAACCATTCCGGTTTTGGGCAAGATCAAGCAGCCATGAAGCTGCGAGAAAGGGCATCAGCAGCAGTGTTCTCCTTACCAGGTTTATATTGAATCTCAAAGTCATACCCCATGAACTTGTGTATCCACTTTTGCTGGTCAGGGGTGTGCAAGGTCTGATCTCCTAGAGTCTTTAAGCTCTGCTGATCTGTACGTATAATAAATTTCTTTCCCAATAAGTAATGACGGAACTTGGCTACCGCTTCAGTCACCGTATAGAATTCCCGGGCATAAGCTGACTGGTGCTGTTTGTTAGTAGATAATTTCTTAGAAAAGAATGTAATGGGGTGTTTATCTTGCAAAAGAACTGCTCCAATTCCCGTACTAGAAGCATCAGTTTCCACTATAAAAGGTTGATCGAAGTTGGGAAGAGCTAAAACAGGTTCCGAAGTAATTGCCTTCTTCAATGACTCAAAGGCATGAGCAGCAACTGAGCTCCATCGGAAGGCATCTTGCTTTAATAAATTTGTGAGAGGAGATGCAAGAGAAGCGTAACCTTTGATGAAGCGTCGATAGTAACCTGTCAACCCCAAAAATCCCCAAAGTTGTTTGAGGTTCTCAGGTGTTGGCCAAGCTACTACAGCTTGAATTTTATCCTTTTTCCATGTGCACCCCTTTCTCCGTGATGGTGTGGCCCAGATAGTCAATTTCGGGCACAACAAACAAGCATTTTGACGTCTTGGCAAATAAGGACTCCTTCTGTAAAGTTTGTAACACGATCTCCAAATGGGCTAAGTGTTGAGAAGTGGAAGGGCTGTAGATCAATATGTTATCGAAGAAGACAAGGACAAACTTCCTTAAGAATGGCTGAAAGATATCGTTCATAAGGTGTTGGAAGGTGGCTGGTGCGTTTGTTAATCCAAATGGCATTACTAGCCATTCGTAATGTCCTTGGTGTGTGCGGAATGCGGTCTTGTATCTATCCTCCGGCTTCACCAAAATCTGGTGATAACCTGATCTGAGGTCCAACTTTGAAAATTTTTTTGCTCCAAATAACTCATGCAGAAGTTCATCCACTGTGGGAATGGGAAAGCGATCCTTGACTGTAATATTATTCAAAGCACGGTAGTCAGTACAGAATCTCCAAGAGCCATCCTTCTTTTTTACCAAAAGGATTGGTGATGAGAAAGGGCTACGGCTAGGTTGGATGATGCCATCCTTAAGCATGTCTTGAATCATGCACTCAATTTGATTCTTATGGTGGTGAGGGTATCGGTATGGTCTAACCCGAATTGGTGCTGCTCCCTCTACCAAGGGAATAGAGTGATCATGTAATCTTTGTGGGGGAAGCCCTGTAGGTTGCTGAAACACTGTTTAATACTTCTGGAGGAGTTCAACAAAAGCAGGCCCCATGGTAGGGGAAGACGGCAGGGGAGTGGCTGTATTATGTGCAGGTTGCTGAACTTCCACTGTGAAGCCTTCCTCAATTGCATCAGTGTTGAGAAGACGTCGGATGTGGTGATACTGAGCTTGCTCCGGGGTGGGGTTCTTCTCACCATGCACTGTCACAAACTCACCATTATGCAGGAATCGAAGAAAAGCAGCATCATATGGAAAAAGTGATGTTGTATTGATGAATCAGAATGTAATTACAAGGAATATGGAGCTATATGAGTTTTAAGTATTACTTGAAGAAAAGGAAAAGAACAATGAACAATGATTAGAACTAAGAAGAATTAAGTGAAGCAAGAAAAAGGAACGCATCAATTCTGATGTTGCATGAGAACCTGGGTAAGAAGAAGAATTAATTAGAACAGAACAATGAGGAGTATGTAACCAGAATAGGGAGGAACAGAAGAAAGGATAGCACCATACCAGGCTCTAGCTACCAGCATAATCCTTCCATTTTCTATTTATGATGCGTCCTCTCATGCTTCTACGCACGTCTGCAGAAGGTGGGTTAGCAGCCACGTGCCTCTGCTCTGTAACTAACTTCCCTTTTGTAGCATAGTTTGCATTAGAGTGCTCACTCCCACCTAATTCTGTTATTCTCTTTCTTACAAATTCATTGAGACATTTTCATATGTGATTGGCTTTAAACAAATTAAAGAAAATATAGTTACTTATGTTTTATCTAGGAGGTATGTTTTGATTACTACACTTACTTTTAAGTTGTTAAGATTTATGTTTTTAAAAGAGTTGTATGTAACTGATTCTAACTTTTCTGCTATTTATGTCTCTTATGAACATGGTACATTTAGCAAATTTTATGGACATAAAAATTTTCTGTTTCGTGGTAATATAATTTGTGTGCCTGCTTGTTCTGGAATCACATATGGGTCATTTTGGTGTGCATAAGACATTGAATGTATTATCTGAACATTTTTACTGTCTGACATGCGTAGAGATGTTAAAAAATTTTGTACTAAGTATATTGCATGTAAATAGACTAAATCTAAGTTTTTACCACATAGTTTATATACTCCCTTACCTGTTCCTGTGCATCAGTGGATTGATATTTCTATGGATTTTATTATTGGTTTGTCTCGAACTATAAAAGGTAGAGATAATATTTTTATTGTGGTAAAAAAGTTTAATAAAACAGCTCATTTCATTGCATGACATAAAACTAATGATGCAACATTGTTGATCTGTTATTTAGAGAGGTTGTGTGCTTATATGGTATTCCCCAAATTATTATTTCTGATTGTGACGTAAATTTTTTGAATCTTTTTTGAAAAGCGTTATGGGATAAATTAGACACAAAATTATTATATTCTACTATATGTTATCCTTAGATTGATGGTCAAACTGAAATAGTAAAGAGAACATTATGGATCTTATTACTTGCTGTTGTTGGTAAGAATTTAAAAACTTGAGGAGATTATTTACCTTTTATTGAGTTTACTTGTCATAGAACAATTCATTCTTTTACACATTTTTCTCCTTTTGTACTTGTTTATGGTTTTAATATCTTAACTGTTTTGGACTTATTAACTTTACCTTTAAGTGATTTTGTTAGCTTGGATGCAAAAGGTAAAGCTAAAAAAGTTAAAACAATACATGTAAAAGCACATGAATTGATTGAAAAAAATAGGTTGACAGTTCAAAGGTGAATAAAGGTCGAAGACAATTTGTCTATGAACCTGGTGACTGGGTATGGGTTCATTTGAGAAAGTAGAGATTTTCTATTCAAAGAAAATCCAAATTAGACCCTAAAAGTGATGGCCTATTTCAGGTGCTCAAAAGGATCAATAACAATGCTTACAAGATTGACCTTCCTGGTGAGTATAATGTGTCAACTACTTTAAATATCTCTGACCTATTTCCTTTTGATTTGAATGCAGATTCAAGGATGATTCTTTTTCAGGAGGAAGGGAATGATACTGTTATATGCCAATTGGTCCAATTATAAGAGAATAACTAAGAGAATAAAACAAGATTTTGTAAACATGGCTAAATTATTTGTTCAATAAATACATCAACAATTGGGTAAGACAATGGTTAACGA
Source organism: Arachis stenosperma (assembly GCF_014773155.1). NCBI lineage: Eukaryota > Viridiplantae > Streptophyta > Magnoliopsida > Fabales > Fabaceae > Arachis > Arachis stenosperma. Next base: position 78,833,078 of record NC_080382.1, read on the forward strand.
TTATGGAAAGGCAAACGTCTTACTATTTACAAGTTTCATTGAAGACTCTCATTAGTCAACTTGAATCAAATAGGTATACTTTCTTAATATTTATTTTAAGAATTATTTTATATTTATTTTGTTTTGTTTTATTTGTTTTAGACTCAATTATAATTTGGTCCATTTTTATTTTAGTGAACTCATGAGTTAAAATTTTAAATTTAAGAGATATAAAAATCTCTAAAATTTTGTAGCCATTTTTTTCTTTAATTTTGATGAATGAATTTTTTTTTAATTTTTAGAGTGATTCTTTTAACAATTGTATCAAAAAACCAAATTAAGATAAAAGAATTCCTTTCTTTAATTTTCTATCTTATTTTAAATTACATTCGGTATCAATGTGTGAATTATGATGATTCACAGACTTTATAAATGACATGTAATATTATTTGTTACCGTTAACGAAGGTGACATTATGCTTATTATTATGCTTATTGCATGAGTTTTTTTATTGTCATTACAATACTCCTAGATTTCATCTGACTATCATTATATTAAACCAGATTAACTTGAATTTTTAAGTTCAGTACTCTTGAACTTGATCAACACAGCTGAACTCTCAATTTTTTACAAATGGAACATCAAATATTACAGACTTGCAGGTATGTTCTTACTCTTCATTGCTGTTAGGGTATGTCTTATACACATGTTATTAGTATTTTTATCCGTAATAATGTTACGAGAATATAAATCTTTTAAAATTAAGTCAATTTTATTCTGATATTATATATTATGGCATAAAAAATTTATAGAATCAAATTACTTTTATTAAAAAGTCGTAAGAGACAAAAGTCTTCATCAACTAAGAAGGCCAAGATTCCACAGATAAAAAAATCAAATAATAAATTTTTTTAGTTATTATTTTTTTATTAAAGAATTTAGTTAATTTTAATATTGATTATCTAAAATTTTAAAAAAAATTTAATGTGTATATTTTTACATTTGATTAGGTGTTAAATAAGTTAAACAAATAAAAATAATTAATTTTCATATACTTGTTATTTAAAAATAATATTTTCTCCCTCTATATATATAAAAATATAATTAGATATTAGTATAAAAAATTTTCATTGATAGTTATAAAATTAACTCAAAATCAATTTTTTTGAAAAAATTGCATCTTGATTCTAGTTATTAATCACAATATTAGTATTCTCTTTAAATTATATATAATAAATATTTCAATAAAGAGAAGGAAAGATATAAATTAGAAAGATAAGCGGTAAAAATTTGAAATTAAGTAAAAAACTAAAAAAATTTGCATATAATAATAATAATAATAATAATAATAATAATAATAATAATAATAATAATAATAATAATAATAATAATAATAATAATATATTTTTATGTGAATATTATTACAGAATTATTTTTTAATTATATTTAATTATAAATTTAATATATTCTTTATAATTTTGTAAATTTATTTGAGTTATATTATTTTATTAATTTTATTTTTTGTAGAATAGAAAAATAGAGAGTAATAGAGAATGAGAGAGAAAAAAAAGAGAAAGATATAGAAGAAGAAGAAGGAGGATAGAGAGAGAAAGCGAGTTATTTTTTGATGAAAAAATTTTATTTTAATTGTAATGAAAGAATATTTTGTGACACATTTTGGTTTGTCAAATTAGTAATATAAAATATAAATTATAAGTTATATATAGAGTGGAAAGCACAGAAAGAAATAGAGAGGGGGAGAGAGACAGATAAGAAAATAGAAGAAGAGAGTTTATTAATTTTGGAAAAAAATATTTTATCTCAATATTAAAAGATTGTTATATCATACAATTTAGTTGTTAAATAGAAATATAATATAGCTATATTTTAATTTAAATTTAAATTTAATTGTAATTAGAGAATATTTTGTTGCATATTTTTATTGTCAAATTTATAATTAAACATTGATAATGATATATAAGAGAGATAGAATAAGTGAAGGAATAAGAGATATAGAGAAAGAAAGAGAAATGAGGAGAGAATTCTTTAATTTTAAAAGAAAAAAATTAATTTCAATTATAATGAAAGAGTGACATGTGACATATTTTAATTATAAAATTAGTAATATATAACAGAATAGGTGACGTATGATGAGTTTTGACGTGTGACTCTTCCGGCTTACTGAATTGCGCGCGCGTGCGCCGGAGGGGGGTGGGGGGGAGGGGTTGACAAACCCCGTTTTGACGGTTTGTTTTGTATTGATTTTAGGGGATTTTATAACCTTTTACCCACATTTATCCATTGAAATAGCATGGTTTTATAACTTCTCCTTTAATTGTGCTTAAGAGTGAAAACATGCTTTTTAGGTCTTAAAATAGCTAAATCTAATTCTCCTTGATTCCATTAGATGCCTTGATATGTTTGTTAAGTGATTTAAGGTTTAGGAGGCAAAGATTGGATCAAGGGAATGAAGAAAGAAGCATGAAAAGTTGGAGAACTCATGAAGAAATGAAAGAACCGGAAAGCTGTCAAGCCGACCTCTTCGCACTTAAATGACCATAACTTGAGCTACAGAGGTCCAAATGATGCGGTTCTAGTTGGGTTAGAAAGCTAACATCCGGGGCTTTGAAACGATATAAGATTTGCCATAGTTGCTATAAGTATGGTGGCACGCACGCGCATAGTACGCGCACGCGCCGTTGCTGCCACCTAGTCCACTTGAAGCAAAATGTGGCCAGCGATTTTAGAAGCCTTGTGGGCCCAATCCAACTTATTTCTGATGCTATTTAACCCAAGGAGTGAAGAGGGAAACACATGTTAGTTACCAATTAGTTTAGTTTAGCTTTTAGTTAGTTTCTAGAGAGAGAAGCTCTCACTTCTCTCTAGGATTAGGATTAGGATTAGTTCTTAGATCTAGGTTTTAATCTTTGCTTTCTTCTACTTCTACCTTTCAATTTCTTGTTGTTACATTCATCTTCCTCTATTCTTTTCTTGTAATTTCCTTTATATTGTTCTTATATTTTGTTGTAGATCTAGTATTGTTCCTTCTACATTCTTCCAATTCAATAAGAGGTAATTCATAATAAATGTGTCTTCTTTGCTTTTCTATTGTTGATCTCTTGTTTTTGTAGTTAGATCTCTCTTTAATTCTTGCAATTTATGTTGTTTACTTTTATTGCACTCTATGTGTTTGTTAAAATGTCTCTTTTAGTTTTAGTGTAGATTTTGTTCCTCTTGGCCTAGGTAGAGTAATTAGTGACACTTGAGTTATCTAATTCCTTTGTTGATTGATAATTGGAGAGATTGCTAATTGGTTTGGAGTGCACTAAAGCTAGTCTTTCCTTGGGAGTTGGCTAGAACTTATGGCTCAAGTCAATTCATCCACTTGACTTTCCTTTCTTTAGTAAGGGTTAACTAAGTGGTAGCAATGAACAATTCTCATCACAATTGAGAAGGATAACTAGGATAGAACTTCTAATTTTCATACCTTGCCAAGAGCCTTTTATAGTTGTTAGTTTACTTTCTTGCCATTTATCTTTCATGCCTCCATCAAAACCCCAAAAATAACTCATAACCAATAACAAGACACTTCATTACAATTCCTAGGGAGAACGACCCGAGGTTTGAATACTTCGGTTTATAAATTTAGGGGTTTGTTTTAGTGACAAACAACTTTTTGTATGAAAGGATTAGCGATTGGTTTAGAAACTATACTTGCAACGAGACTTCAATAGTGAAATTCTAAACCGTCAAAAATCCAATCGTCAGGGGTCTACCTGCAAGGACTCCGACGCTCAAGTCAGTGTCTGTACGAAGGGTGACTATTAGTGGTTAGACTAGGTGACGTACCTCTGGGGAGGGTATGCTCCTCCCCTTAAATAGTCTGTACCAGAGTAGGTCCCGCGTGAGCAGGCCCTCTTTCCTAGAAACTTCCTCTCCAGCTGTCCAGGATCACGCAGGAGGGGTGACAATCGGGTCACCTTTCGATTCGGATTCGGGTGTTCGCCAGACCGACTGGATGCTCGGACCTGGGTCCCTACTCTGTTGGGCTGGGCCGGAACAGTGTCTCCAACGTGCCAGCAGCAGTTGTGAGCACCGAAGTTGGCGCGTTCTCCTCAGCTCCCCATCTAGTTGGCTCCTCGTCTGGCCAGCCGTTCATGATAGGGGCGTGCCCCCTACGCGCGTGTGGGATTCATCCGTTTCTAAGAGGCGTAAATCGTCGCCTCGTTTCTCGCACGGGGCATTTAATGCTCATTATGGTTGATTTGAAGTTTAGGTAAAAAGTCTATTTTACCCCTGTCTTTCATGCTTCTCAGTGTTGGTTACATTTTGGTGTTCATGCTTTTCTTTCTTGTTACGTTTCAAACTCCTTCTCTTCCCATCACTCCTGCATTCAACACTACTCCATCCTGCTGATTTCTCCCAACTCAGATGTCTCCAATACGCTTTACTTTGCCGCATTTCCTCAAAATTTGCCATTCTTTATTCATCCTTTCCTGGTAAGCGTTACTTCCGTTTACAATCAGCTGATCAATCTTGCTTTCATTCTTTAACTATGTTGACTGCGTGTAACTGCTGCTTCTTATTATTCATGAGAAATTTTTGACTGTCCTGTATGTGTATAACTGCTGCTAGATAGGATCTGGGGGGTTTCTACTAGGTGCATTGTTTGCTTTTAGCTAGCTTTTAGCCGTAGGTTAGTGCGTAGTATGTCGTAGTGTTAGTTCCATACATACCACCCGGATTTCTGACGCTCCTGTCTGACTTAAGCAGTCACCCCCTTGTAGGTATGGTACAATGCCCCGTTGCGAGAGCTCCCGTAGACCGTTACACCTGGGTTACCTCAGACGTGAAAGATATCCCCTCCAGTATGACCCTAGAGGAACTCCAGGAACTCCGGCAATCCGACCTGCTTTGTGGGGGGGGGGGTTTCGAGGAGGAACGCTATCATGCGTTCGTTCTTGGAGACCGAGAGCAGATATGTCACATAAACTTGAACACCCTCCAAGTTACCGACTGGATTTGGCTATACAAATCTCTTTTTACTAGCCTGGGAGTTCGTATCCCCTTTTCCCCTTTTGAGATGGCACTTCTGAAACGTTGTGATGTGTCACCATTGCAATTACACCCGAACAGTTAGGCTTCCATCCGATGTTTCGAGATGGTATGTGAATACTTGGTGCTGCGGGCCTCAGTGGAAGTTTTCCTATGGCTCTTTATTTTGACGAACCCTTCTAAGGAAGGGAGATATAAGAAAAGTTACATGTCTTTCCGGGCAACCCAAGGTAGACGGATCTTCGGGTTGTTTGAAGATTCCTATCAGGGCTTCAAAGAAAAATATTTTAAGGTACGGCCCGCCGAAGGTCAGCACCCTTTCTGGTTGTCTCTAGAGGGGGAGCGGCGTATTCCGACCTATTCGAGCTTCGAGGCCGGGGCCAATGCCTTTAAAAAGGTGACTTACAAGGGGTTAACCCAACAGGATAAGAATGTTGCCGACGTTTGACTGGCTGTCTTTGCCAAAAATAACGTCAACCCTTACCTCTTGATGGGTGATCATGAGATGGGTAGGAACTATATAGGTAGTCCCCACGTTCCATGTCCTGGGGACTTCCTTCCTAGTCTTTCCAGTTTGTAAGCTCCCTTTTGAGCAATCCCTATTACTCTGTATGGGCCTTCTCAATTAATCGTTAGCTTCCCTTCTCCAGGGGTCAGCAGGCCCACATCGTTGCGTCGTAAGACTAGGTCACCTGGCTCAAAACTCCTCTTCAGTACCTTGGAGTTGTATCTTAGGGCAATTCTTTGCTTCAACGCTGTTTCTGACAAATGAGCCAACTCTCTGGTCTCATCAATCAAATCCTTCTCAACTGCTTCTTCAGCTCCCCCGCGAAGTAGTCGTGGGCTCGACTCCCCTACCTCTACGAAAATCACAGTGTCAACTCCATAAGTGAGCCGGAAGGGTGTCTCCCCGGTGGAGGATTGTGGCGTCGTCTTGTGTGACCACAAGACTGACGCGAGTTCATCTGCCCATGCCCCTTTCTTTTGGTCAAGTCGCTTCTTGAAGCCTTGGAGAATGACTTTGTTGGCCACTTCAACTTGGTAGTTGGTCTGTGGATGCTCTACTGACGAGAACTTCTGTTTTACCCCTAGGCCGGAAAGAAACTCGCCGAATTTCTCGTCAGCGAACTGCATCCCGTTATCCGATATCACCACTTCCGGTATGCCGAACCTGGCGAGGACTTGCCTCCACAAGAATTTTTGGTAATTTGCCGACGATATACTGGCTAACGGCTTGGTCTCGACCCACTTAGTGTAGTAGTCAATGTCCACGATTAGGTATTTGACCTGCCCAGATCCCACCAGGAAGTGTCCTAGTAGGTCAATACTCCACTGGTAGAAAGGTCAGAGGGCCATTAATAGGCTCAGTTCTGCTGCTGGGACTCTGTGGAAATTGGCATTCTCTTGGCATTTTTTTCACCACTACAAATTTCTGGGCGTCTGACATCATTAAGGGCAAATAGTAGCTGGCCCTAACGAGCTTCTGGGCTAAAGCTATCCCGCCAATGTGGTGGCCGCAACACCCTTCATGAACCTCCCTTAGTACGTAGTCCGTCTGGTCGGGGCGCAGGCATATCAGCAGAGGTTGACTCAGACACTGCTTGAACAGCTGGCCTTGTTCTATCACGTACTTTGCCGCTTCCCTTCTTACTGCCTTTGTGGCCTTGTCATAATCGGAGAGTCTGCCAACTTCCAAGAAACTGATAATCGGGTTGATCTATGATGGGTTGTCAGCTGCTTGGATTAGGCACAGGGTCATTGTGGGTTCCCTTATCAGCCCTTGGATCAGGGATCGATTTCCTCTTCCTGGTTTAGTGCTCGCCTATTTTGATAGGAGGTCGGCTCGGGTGTGCCGTTCCCTTGGGACGTGGTGTACCTCAACCTCTTCAAAGCCTTTGCTTAACTTTTTGACCCTTTCTATGTACTTCTGTAGTAAGGAGTCTCTAGCTTGATAGGTCTCGATGATTTGGGAGGTGACGATTTGAGAGTCACTGTTTACCTCAACCCTCATTGCTTCGACTTCTTTTGCTAAGAGTAAGCCTCCTATCAAGACTTCGTACTCTGCTTGGTTGTTGGAGACTAGAAAGTCAAACTTGATGGACTGCTCGTATACCACTGATAAACCCCATTTTTAGAGTTTATCTTGTGTTAAATTTAGAGGGTTTTGTCAACTTTTCTCCCAAGTATCCAATGAAATAGCATGGTTTTGTAAATTCTCCTTTAATTGTGCTCAAGAGTGAAAACATGCTTTTTAGGTCTTAAAATAGCTAAATTCAATTCACATCGATTCCATTAGATGCATTGTTAAGTGATTTCAGGTTTAGGAGGCAAAGATTGGAATTGAGGGAATGAAGAAAAGCATGTAGAAATGGAGAACTCATGAAGAAATGAAGGAATCGCAAAAGCTGTCAAGCTGACCTCTTCGCACTTATTCGATTATAACTTGAGCTACAGAGGTCCAAAAAAGGCAGTTCCAGTTGCGTTGGAAAGCTAACATCTAGGGCTTCAAAATGATATAATATTTTCTATAGTTGCATCACTTCTAGGAATGCGTACATGCACTGTACGCGTATGCGCCGATGCTGCACGTGACTTTTTAAAATGCAACTCGTGGCCAGCGATTTTAGAAGCCTTGTGGGCCCAATCCAACTCATTTTTTATGCTATTTAAGCCAAGGATTGAAGGGAAATCAACATACTTTTGATCATTAGTTATAGTTTAGTTTTAGAAGTAGTTAGAGTTATTTTCTAGAGAGAGAAGCTCTCACTTCTCTCTAGAATTAGGATTAGGTTAGATCTAGATTAGGAATTCTTAGATCTAGGTTAATTTCATGCTTTGATTTACTTTTCCTTTTGTAACTCTTCTTCTTATACATCTCTTCTCTCTAGTTTAGCATTTAATTCTTGTAATTCTATATTTTATGTTGATGCACTTTTGTTCTTCTATTTCTCTTTAATGCAATTTATGTTTTCATGTTCCTTTATTGTTCATTTGATTTGTTGTTGTTTAATTCCTTGCAATTGAGTAGTGTAGATTTACTTTCCTTGCAATTTTACTATGCTTTCCTTTTATGCCTTCCAAGTGTTTGATGAAATGCTTGGAAGGAAGTTAGAGTAGAATTTTATGTTCTTGGCTTGGAGAGGTAACTTAGGAACTCTTGAGTTACTAATGTCCAAGTAATTGATGATTGGGATCCATTGACTCTAGTTCTCACTAATTGAATTAGTGGAGAGTTAGGACTTATGGACTAGGATTGATATAGCTCATTTGACTTTCCTCTACTTCTAGTTAGAGGATGACTTAATGGGATTGATCCTTGCCAATTCTCAAGTTGTGGTTAGTGATTAAGATAGAGATCCTTGACCACAAACCCTTGCCAAGACCTTTTTAGCTATTAGTTTACTTCCTTGCCATTTATCTTTCATGTCTCTTATCAAAACCACAAAACATACTCCATAACCAATAACAAGACACTTTATTACAATTCCTTGGGAGAACGACCCGAGGTTTAAATATTTTGGTTTATAATTTTAGGGGTTTGTTACTTGTGACAAACAAATGTTTGTATGAAAGGATTATTGTTGGTTTAGAAACTATACTTTACAACGAGATTTCATTAGTGAAATTCTAAACCGTCAAAAATCCATTCATCAACCACCCTTATTGAGCTTTCAAGTATTATACCTGCTCCTCCGAACGCTTGATTGGAGGCTCCATCAACATGGAGCTTCCACCGCATGTCCGATTTCTTGGGAGGATCCCCCGTTACTTCAACTAGGAAATCAGCCATTGCTTGGGCTTTAATTGCGTGCCTAGGTTCATATTGCAGATCGTATTGAGACAGCTTGACTGCCCAGGTCATCATCCGCCCCACCAGGTCAGGCTTTTGAAGGACTTGGCGAATGGCTTGATCCGTCCTAACGGTGATCCAATGCCCCTGAAAGTATTGCCTCAGCCTCCGAGACAAGACTAGGAGTGCATAGGCTAGCTTCTCCAGCTTGCTCTACCTTAGCTCCGTGCCCTACAGCCCTTTGCTAACAAAATAGACCAGCTACTGGGTTTTATCCTCTTCGCAGACAAGGACGGCTGCCAAGGCCTCATCCGTTACCACCAAATACAGGAAAAGCATCTCGCCGTCTTTGGGCTTGCCCAGGACAAGAGGGGCTGAAAGTATATCCTTAAAGTGGTTGAACACTTCTTCACAAGCTGGGATCCACTTGAAGTCTATCCCTTCCTCATGAGGTTGAAGAAAGGGAGAGCCTTGGCCACTGACGCGCCGAAGAAACGGGATAGGGCTGTGAGCCTTCCGGCCAACCTTTGTACATCCTTAACACATCCTAGGCTGGTCATCTGCAGGATAGGTTCACACTTGTCATGGTTGGCCTCAACCCTCCTCTGGGTTATCATGAAATCGAGGAACTTCCCGGCCTCCATGGCAAAGGCGCATTTGAGGGGGTTAAGTCTCATATTGTGCTTGCAAAGAGACATGAAGACGGCCTCCAAGTCGCTGTCCAAGTTCTCCAATTGGCTTATTTTTTCTAGGATGTCATCGACATAGACTTCTACCAACTTGCCAATAAGGTCTCTAAAAACCTTGTTCATCAGCCTCTGGTAAGTCGCTCCTGCATTCTTCAGGCCGAATGGCATTACCCTATAACAGTAAGTGCCTCCTGGTGTTATGAACGCCGTTTTCTCCTCTTCTGGTCTGTGCAATGATATTTGGTTATACTCCGAGTATGCATTCATAAAACTTAAGAAACGATATCCTGCCGCAGTGCCTACCAAGGCATCAATGTTGGGGAGAGGGAAAGAGTCTTTGGGACACGCTTTGTTGAGGTCCGAGTAATCGATGCACATCCTCCACTTCCCATTTGCCTTTTTGACGAGCACTACATTCGACAACCATGTCGAGTACTCGAGTTCCCTGATAAACCCCGCTTCCAATAGGTTGGCCATTCGGTTGGCCACCTCGTTGGCTCTCTCCAGGGATATCTTCCTCCACCTTTGGGCGACAGGCTTGGCATCCGGCTTGACAGCAAGTCGATGGGACATGAAATCGGGGTCTACCTCTGGCATGTCGGCTGGCGTCCTGTCGAACAAGTGTCCATTTGCCGTGATGGCCTCGATGAGAGGCTCTTTCAGGTTATGGGGGAGGTTCTTTTTTATCAAGGTGAACTTGTCCTCCATGTCTCCGACCCTGAAATTTTCCAGGTCTCCCTCCCTCTGGCTCAAGTCTCGGCTTGTGGTTTACCCTGGCATCCAAGTCAGCCAAGAAGACCCCGGACACCTCCTTCGACTTCTTTCTCAAGGAGAGGCTGGCGTTGTCACACGCAACCGCTGTTTCTAGGTCTCCTTTGAGGGATCCTACCGAGCTTCGTCCGTTATAAACATCATGACCAAATACTTCGTGCGTATCACATCTGAGAGTTCGTTTATCGTCTTCCTCCCTAAGATGACGTTATAGGCTGTGGAGTCCCTCAGGACAACAAATTCGGCCATTATCGATATTTTCCTTTCTCCTCCTCTAATGCTAACTGGAAGGGTGATCACCCCATCGGGATTTATGAAATTGTCTCTTAGGCCGACGACCTCGTGTTGGTCAGTTTTGAGGTAGGTATCTCGGAGCCCGAGGGTGTCGAACACATTTTTGAACATAATATTTGAATCGGCTCCAGTGTCAACGAGGATCCGTTTGACCAGTCCCATTCTGACTCTCGCCATGATTACCATGGGGGGGTTCTCCAGTACGTCGTAGAACCACCGGTCTTCTGGCCTAATCGATATCCTGGGTGGCACCCTGGATGACATCTCGTGGCCATCTGACGAAACAGACAGAAACATCACGACTTTCTTTGTCGTGGACTTCGACCTAGGGGGTGCAACTCTCCTGACTACAACATTAGTGACAGTGAGGCTGCGATCATTGTCCTCGGTAGACCCTTGCCTTTGTTTCACTACTTGGCTCCTGTCTTTTTCAGAACGCTCGCGTTTCCTCCTCCTGGTTCCCTTATGAATTGAGAGAACTCGATCAATTTACCTTCACGAATAGCCTATTCTAAAGCGTCCTTTAGGTGGAAGCAGTCTTGAGCTTTGTGAACGAAACCTTTGTGGTTATCGCAATACAAACTTCTGCTCCCACCAGTTCTATCCTTCAACTGGCGCAGTTTCAACAAGATACCTGTGTTAGCTATTTGCTGGTAGACCTCGACGATTGGGGCTATTAGAGTGGTGTAGTTCATGAATTATCCCAGCCATGGAAGAGGTTTGAAGAGCTTGGTTGGTCCTCCGTCCTTGGAGGGCTACCTCAACCTTTCCGTGTTCTCGTGTTGGCGCGGGGGTAGGTTAGGGGGCTACCGTTTGTTGGTAGCAACCACCTGGCTCACATCCTCGTCATTAATGTATTCCCTTGCCACATTCTGGATTTCTTGCCTGGTCCAAACAGGCTTGGTGGTAAAGTGCTTCCTAAAGTCTTCGTTTAATAACCCATTTGTGAGACATACACTGGCCACTGAGTCGGTTAATCTGTCAATTTCCAAGTACTCGTCATTGAACCTGTCGAGAAATTTCCTGGTTGGCTCGCCGTCTCTTTCGGTTACCCCCATGAGGTTAATCGGGTGATTGGTCTTGGCAATGCGGGTGGTAAACTGCGCTAAAAAACTGCGGCATATGTCTAAGAAGTTCATGATGGACCCTTGTGGGAGCGAGTTGAACCAACGGAATGCCGGTCCTGCCAAGGATATGGGGAAGGCACAACACCTCACCGCCTTGCCAACACCCTCGAGGTTTGTCCTGGCCTCAAAGGCCGTGAAGTGTTCCTGGGGGCCTTGGGTTCCATCTTATCTAATGTCTGTTGGCTTGTCAAAGTGTTTCGGTAGTCGGACCTTGAGGATAGAGGGGTGAAAGGGGGTCGCTCCCATGATAATGGGGTCGCGCCGTCTTCTCGGCCTCTCCCTGTTGTCATCCTAGTTTTCGGATCCGTCGTGGGTTGTGGGAGATCGAGCGCTTCCTTTGCGCCTAGTGATGTACGGATATTTTATACGCTTTTTGGTAGTGTTTTCATATAGTTTTCAGCATGTTTTATTCACTTTTTGTTGTGTTTTTATTAATTTTTATTCAAAAATTACATTTCTGGACTTCACTATGGGTTTGTGTGTTTTTCTGTAATTTTGGGTATTTTCTGGCTGAAATTGAGGGACCTGAGCAAAAATCTGATTCAGAGGCTGAGAAAGGACTATAGATGCTGTTGGATTCTGACCCTCCTGCACTTGAAATGGATTTTTTGGAGCTATAGAAGCCCAATTGGCGCTCTCAATTGCGTTGGAAAGTAGACATCTTGGGGCTTTCCAGCAATGTATAATAGTCCATACTTTGCCCGAGATTTGGTGGCCCAAACTGGCGTTTAACGCTAGCTAGAAACCCTTTTCTGGCGTAAAACGCCAGAACTGGCACCAAAACTGGAGTTAAATGCCCAAAGTGGCACCAAAGCTGGCGTTTAACTCCAAGAATAGCCTATGCACGTGAAATCTTCAAAGCTCAGCCCAAACACTCGCCAAGTGGACCCTGGAAGTGGATTTCTACACTATCTGCACTTAGTTACTCATTTTCTGTAAAGCTAGGTTACTAGTTTAGTATAAAAACTACTTTTAGAGATTCATTTAGAGACTTATGGCATTTTTACATTTCATATTGTATCTTTGATGGCATGACTTTCTAAACCCCATAGGTGGGGGTGAGGTGCTCTGCTGTGTTTCAATGGATTAATGCAATTACTACTGTTTTCCATCTAATTACACTTGCTTTTATTCTAAGATATTCACTCGTACTTCAATGTGATGAATGTGATGATTCGTGACACTCATCATCATTCTCAAATCCATGAGCGCATGCTTGACAACCACTTCCGTTTTATCTGAGCTCAACATAGTCATTGGGCGACAGTTTGAGTGTGTATCTCTTGGGCTCCTGATCCATGAGTTTGACTGCTTCTCCAGACAATAGAGTATTCGAATCCGTGAGATCATGACCTTCGTGGTAAAGGCTGGAAACAATTGGCAGCATTCTTGAGATCTGAAAAGTCTAAACCATATCTGTGGTATTTCGAGTAGGATCTGGGAAGGGATGACTGTTACGAGCTTCAAACTCGTGAATGTTGGATGCAGTGACAGTGTGCAAAAGGATAAATGTATCTTATTCCGACACAAGTGAGAACCGAAAGATGATTAGCCCTACGGGAACCGTAACTGGACCATTTTCACTGAGAGGACGGATGGTAGCCATTGACAACGGTGATCCACCAACACATAGCTTGCCATAGATGGAGCCATGCGTGTTTGGAGAAGAAGATAGTAGGAAAGCAGAAATTCAGAGGGCAGAGCATCTTCGAAACCCCAACCTGTTCTCCAATACTGCATAACAAGTATCATTCATTTCATGTTCTTTTACTTTTTTCAAACAAAACTCTTTTTATTATTAAACTCCGGACTAAAAGTTACAGGATAACCATAGCTTGCATCAAGCCGGCAATCTCCGTGGGATCGACTCTTACTCACGTAAGGTATTACTTGGACGACCCAGTGCACTTGCTGGTTAGTTGTGCGTAGTTGCAAAAGTATGATTGCAATTTCATGCACCACCTAGCGTGGTCCCTCCGGGGGTTTTTCCCCCGGGCTTCCGATCTCTTTGGGGGAGACCGAGTACGGGAGAGGCTCAAGCTAGGTCTGTAGCGATCCTTGGCCGTCAGTTCTCTTTCGTGGCTCAAGCTACATTATCCTTGCGCTGTGATGCACCACTATTTTGTGGTACACCTTGTGCTTAATTGAGTGGATTTTATCCACTATTCTCACACTTATTCATAGAAATCGCATGTTTTACATTTTCCTTCATGATTTTATGCTATGATTGAAAACATGCTTCTTTGGTCTTAATTTTGCTATGTTTAATCCTCTCTTCTTACCATTCGATGCCTTGATATGTGTGTTAAGTGATTTCAGGATTTATAGGGCAGTAATGGCTTAGAGGATAGAAAGGAAGCATGCAAAAGTGGAAGGAATACAAGAAATTGAAGGAATTGCTGAGCTGTCCAGCCTGACCTCTTCGTACTAAATCGACCATAACTTGAGCTATAGAGGTCCAAATGAAGCAAATTTAGTTGTGTTGGAAAGCTAACATCTGGGGCTTCGCAATGATATATAATTTACCATAGCTGTCTGGCTGTTAGAGGACCCGCACGCGTGGATCATGTGTAAGCGTGACCTGGCGAAAGTTCAATCTACGCGTACGCGTGGACGACGCATCCACGTGGACGTCGCATCCGCGTGACATGCGCATGTGTTGGACGTATCAGAAATCTCTTGGGGTGATTTCTGGGCTGTTTTTGACCCAGTTTTTGGCCCAGAAAATATAGATTAGAGGCTACAGATTGGGGGAATCCATTCATTCATCATACACTTATCATAATTCACACTTTTAGGTTTTAGATGTAGTTTTTAGAGAGAGTGGCTCACTCCTCTCTCTTAGGTTTTAGGATTTAGGATTTCTCTTCTACTTTTATTTGTCTTGGTATTCTAGTTTATTGATTTCCCTTGTTAATTACTTTAGTTTATGAATTCTCATGTTAGATTGATTTTCTATTTAATACAATTTAAGGTATTTCAGATTTATTGCTTCTTCTACTATTTGTTATTGATTGATATTTGCAATCGGTTGTTTGGATTTAATATTCCTAGCTAGTTTTTTATGTTTTTATGTTATACCCTCCAAATGCTTGACAAAATGCTTAGAAGGATGTTAGAGTAGGCTTCTATGTTCTTGGCTTTGGTTAAGTAATTGGTGACACTTGAGTTATCAAACTCCCTTGTTGATTGATAATTGGAAGTTGCTGATTGATTTGGATTCCACTAAAGCTAGTCTTTCCTTAGGAGTTTACTAGGACTTGATGAATCAAATTGATTAGTCTACTTGACTTTCCTTCATTGGTTGAGGGTTAACTAAATGGGAGCAATGGACAATTCTCATCATAATTGATAAGGATAGCTAGGATAGGACTTCTAGTTCTCATATCTTGCCAAGAGCTTTTCTAGTTATTCATTTATTCCTTTCGCAATTCACTTTTCTTGTTTCCTATCCAAAACCCCAAAACACACTTTTCCATAACCAATTATAAGCACACCTCCCTGCAATTCCTTGAGAGACGACCCGGGGTTTAAATACTTCGGTTATTATTTATTAGGGGTTTGTACTTGTGACAAACAATCTTTTGTACGAAAGGATTTTAGTTGGTTTAGAAGCTATATCTTCAACGAGCCTTTATTTGTGAATTTTAGACCACACAAAAATCCGTTCGTCAAAATGGCGCCGTTGCCGGGGAGTTGCAAACGTGCGCCTTATTATTGCTTATTGTAAATATTTGCTTTTTGCTTATTTGTTTGTTTTTGTTTTTAAATTTTTTTATTAACTACTATGAATTCTCACCCCCTCTGGCTTTAAGTTTGGTTCCAATGTTGTTGTAAGGAATGGAAGCTATAATGAGAACAGGCATCAAGGTTGGAAGAATCAAAGATGGGAGGAGCCACCAGGATTTGATCAACCCTCTTGGCAACAACCCCCTCCAATACACTATCACCAACAACCATTCTGTGATGCATACCAAGACAGTAGTTATGGTGGACCCTTTTGTGACAACCAACCTCCACCAAATTACTATGGTCAAGGGCCATTCCAGGGTGCGTACCAAGATGATAAATATAGTGGACCCCTTGTAGTTACCAACAAGCCCCACCATATACTTATGAACCACCTCCTTAACATAACTTTGAACCACCATACTCACAAGCCCCTTTCTACCATTCACCCCCATATGACTCTAACCCTTACCCACCATACCAAGAGCCTTACGAGCCATACTTCCAAGAACCACCACCTCAATATACACCATCTCCTTATCCTTATCAAGATGAACCCCCTTCCTATCATGAGCCCTTTCTCCTAACAAATGAACCCTCCTATCCACCCCAACCTTCATTGGATAACAACACTCTTAGTGCTATTCACCAAAATACAAAAAACATGGAGAACACATGTAACGACCCAATTTTCAGTACGTCTAGGACACACCGGAAACTGAGCGCTACCAATTTGTCTTCCTAGTTATTATCTATTATTTACCATATGAGCCTGATTCGTTGTTAAAAGCGTAGTTAAATTGCGAGGTATATTTTATTTTTTTATTTTTTTTGGAAACGTTTGAATTAATAGACGGAATCACTCATAATCAATTCACAAGTAATAACAGATAAAACAGTTATAAACAACCACACATAAATACATCACAAGCAGTTAACAACATTCAGTGATCCAGCCTTTGTTTAAGAATAGTCTTTTAGTTAGAACACCCCTAGATATAGCTAGATAATAACTATATACATATACATACATACAACATCCCAGGTCCTGACCTGTTCAAGAAGTCCCTAAGCTGGCACCCAGGCTAGCCTAGACTCTATACTCGCCTAGTCCCTCTAAACTACTAAAGCGAGAGAAAGTACATTCTAGGTCTTCAAAACTCAAGTCAGGTGGAACATCATCAAAAGGTAGAACATCATTTATTACTCCTCTGCACGATCAGACATTGCCACATGACGTCTCTCTGGTACCTCATCAAGTAGCCACACAACGGGAGTCTCGTACACAGGATTCAGGTTAAAGTGCGCATACGAACGGGGTGCAGACGTTGGCTGGTCTCACAGTATATACATATACATAGATAAAGAGATTCACCCTAGACTCAGAAGACTACCTAGAGCGGAATTCTCTTTACGAATGGTCATTAGCGAACTACAGAAGGGTACTCATGCTTCCATCTGGAGGAGGAAGGGAGAGAGAAGGGGTAAGAACTGGGGAGTTCTTAGTAGGGCCGGGGTTATTAGTTACATTCGTTAATTTTGTCTTATTTAGCAGACTAATAGCAGAATATAGAGAAGTAGTAACAGAAGACAGATAAATAGAGAAAATAGAGAAAACAGAAAAAGATCGCAAACAGAAGAATACAAGAAAGTAAAACACAGACACAAACACGGAGAATAGAACACAAACAAAGAAAGCATACATTCATGCAACAATCATAATAGAGAAAATGCACAACCAAGTATGATGCATGTCTAGTCCTAGCGCAGGTAATGAGCTCATCTGTCGGTTACATACCCGCTCCCGACGTTACCCAGCAACCTCTGTCTGGATAAGGCTTTCCTGTTGGCAATATCCACTGCAAGCAACCTTTGTCTTGCAGGGTATCCACTGCAAGCAACCTTTGTCTTGCAGGGCAAAACTTACTAGCCGATATACGCCCAACAAACTCACTGTAAGCAACCTCTGTCTTACAGGAGCAACAACATACTCACTGTAAGCAACCTCTGTCTTACAGGAGCCACAACACACTCACTGTAAGCAACCTCTGTCTTACAGGAGCACATTCATCTTGATACCTCTGTAAGCAACCTCTGTCTTACAGCAAAGCATTATAGCAAGGTATCCCAGGAAAGCGTTCTCAGTGGTCGTACCACCATCTATCTGACTGCCTCTCTGCAGCAGATTCTTACATAATCATTCTCATTATCATCATTCATTAACATTCTCATTATTCATTATCACTTTCACATTCTTATGCGGTACCTCTTTCTTTCTCTGTTCAGCTATACAAACTCTACATCTTTCACTTTTACAACATCTTAACTCAAACCATTTCTCTTTATCATATTATTCTTTTCTCTTTGTATCTCTTTACTCTGTTCTAGTTACTCTGTTCTCTGTATCTCTTTACTTTTCTCTGATTACTCTTTCTTCTGTATCCATATCACTCTTTTTCTCTTTATCTCTTTACTTTACTCTGATTTCTCTGCTTAACGTATGTATTTAAAGCTTATGTAAATTTCGGTATGAATAGTTATTCTGCCCCAAGTATAGGTTCATTAAGTCTATACTGAAACAGTTTAACTTTTCATATTATACCTAACCCTAGTCGCAACTCAAGGACTAACTATGTTGTTCTAGTTCGTTCACTAATTTTATCTGTTTTTCTGTCATTAAAACTTTACAGACTTTTTCTTTGAGTCTTATCTTTTCTTCAACTTTTTATCTTTCTTTTATCTTTGCCTCACTAATATGTTCTTACCACTCCCTAAGTTTTTTATGAAGGTAATTATGAGATTCTGCACTTAAAGTTGTCTTTCTAAAGCTTTTACAGAAAACTGCCTTTTCTGCATTATTTTATTATTTTTATTAAAATATTATTTTTAATTAAATATTATTATTTAATATTTTATTATTATTTATTATTTTATTATTATTTTTTCGAAAATTAACTTACCTTTTACTTTTAACCTTTAAAATTCACTTTTTACCACCCGTAACTTTTAATATTTCTGCTTTTACCATCCTAACTTTCAGAAATTACTAAACAACCCCTCAAACACCAAAATAATTACTTCCTTGCCCTTTTGTGAATCAAAAAGGTGTTCTTTATTGTTCTTCACCACACTCAAAGTGTTCTTCGTGTTCTTCATAAATTCTTCAGATTCTTTCTCTGTTTTTACCCGTTTTTCAATCTTTTCAGCAACCGATTTTTACCAAAATTCATAATAAATTCCCAGCCACTAAAACCCCATCTTTTCCACATGATTTCAACACAAATTGAACCTCAATTTAGGGCCTAGGGTTCGTTTTCCAGCAGCCCTCAAGAACAACATTCATAGCTTAAATATCATCAAATTTCATCAAAATTTCAACAAACTTTCAACAAGAATCACTCATATAAACAATCAATTTCAAGCACAGCCAAACCATATCATAATTACACAACTCAAACACAATCAATCAAGATTAAATTCATCAAACCCTACCTTGATTTGCTGCTTCAAATCCGGTTACTCTTTCAGGTGGTCCTTAAGCACTTTTTCCTCCTAAAACACATCAAGAACAACTTTAAATCCACAAACTCTCAACTGACCAAATCTCCCTCAGCACGTTAGGAAGAGATATCTCACCTTAGACTTGCTGGAAATTAACGTTTCTTGGCCCTCAAGTCAAGTTAAGCATGATTCCTAAGGAAGAACATCAAGAAAACACATGTTTTGCATGGTTTTCCTTGAAAACCGAATTGAAGAGGGAGGGAGACAGCCATCTCACCTTATTTCCAGCCTTGATAAGTCACATGGTTATGTAGAGGAAGAAGAGAGGATCATTTTGGTGAAATCGGAGTTTTGATTTGAGTTTTAGTTCAGAAGAAATCAAGCTTTGAAGATTTATGAACCAAGAACTTTCTCTCCTTTTTCTCTTGGTGATTTTCGGCTACAATGAGCAAATGAGGCAGCCTTGGAGGTTTTGGGGGTGTAGGGTGAGCTGTGATTGGTTGGCTTGGAGGTGGATTAAAATAATATTAAAATATCTCTGGTGTACAACTACTAAAACTAGGTGTATCGGAACACTCGTAAAAACATCTCTAAAAATTATTTTCTGAGCTACTAGCATAAATGACACTAGTAACATATTTATTATGAGAATAAAACATGAATAATGAGGCCTTAGCATTGCTAAAGTCATCAGAGAGTGCTGGTGCTAAGCTGCACCAGTAAACCGTAAACCCGGTTAAACTGATTTTCTGTTTTTAACTAAAACTGACCAGGTAACCTTATAATATCATTCAAGAAACTTTTATTACTAATATAATGATAATATTACCCTATTATCTCTCTTCTCTCATGAATCGAGTCCAGTTCATCAAACTGAGACTATCTACGAAAAACCGGATCAAAACTCCTAACCGATACGGTTCAAAAACTATGTTCTTCGTAACTGCATTATCGAGCTTGCCTCATAAAAGGTTCTAGCTTAAGGATGACATAATGACAATGAGGATTGAGATACTTGTTGATATAGAAGAGGTGTTCCCTTTATTGATCTTCTGGCAAAATCCGTGCCTTCAGAAAATATCTCGCATACTCGAAAATCAGGGTTGTTACAACACACTTAACTCTACCTTAAATGGCCTGACCTCTGCTTTACAAGCTCTCGGGTCACATATTGGATCATTGAATACCCCCAACAATCCACCCTCAAGCTCTAGCGCACTTCCTTTTTAACCGCTTAATAATCTCTCCATCCCATCACCGCCTTCCATGGAAGAACACCCACATCCATCAATCCAAGAGAAAGATGATCTCAATTATGCTATTGACATGGAACAAGAGAGAAGGGATCGTCTTTGCGAATTCATACTTCATAAGAAGCTAGAGGAGGCCCTACAGGTGGAGGTAGTAGAGACCCTTGAAGGCGGAGGAGTGGTTGAAGAATTAGTGAAGGAAGACATCAATGAGGAGTCTGATTTTATCTTAGAGCAAGTAGAGAAAGCCGAAATTATCACAGAAGAGGAAGTGATTAAAGACTTGGGAGATGCGAAACCTCCATGGGAAAGTCAAGTCATAGAGCCTCCTTCTAAGACGTTTGAAATTGATGTTGAGGAGGGTGTACAACCTC
Source organism: Arachis stenosperma (assembly GCF_014773155.1). NCBI lineage: Eukaryota > Viridiplantae > Streptophyta > Magnoliopsida > Fabales > Fabaceae > Arachis > Arachis stenosperma. The sequence goes on from NC_080382.1 coordinate 78,853,637, forward strand.
TAAGGCATATCTTGGTTGAAGACTTTAAAGAGTTGATCAAGAGATGGATTCAATCATTGATGAATCCTTATCTACAATTGAATCCTCTCCCATTGGACTTGACATGAAGATTAAATGAGAAGAAGCACAACCTCCCATGCCCTTGGTAGGTAATGAAGAAGAGATTGAATTGGAAGAAAGCTACCAAGAGGAAGATGTTGAAATTGAAGGAGCTTGCAGAGAGGTGGAAGTTGCCAAGGGAGAGCACAAGAGAATGGAGCTTGAAATGACCTTGCCAAAGCTATTGGAGACCTCTCCCCCAAAGCTATTACCATCCAATACAACAGTCAAGTGGGTAAAACTCCTATCCTTGACCTTTACTTTCTCACTTGAATATGGTTTACTTGAGACAGATGGTCAGCTTAGAGCTCTTTGTGGCTTTGAGGGTAAGAGGGAGATGATTAGTGGCTGGCAACACAATCATAGGTTCGTTGTGGTTAGGAGCTCAAAATCTAAATACAAGGGTTGGTGTGGAGCTCGAATGGATGGGTCTAGGAAACTGTTTGGATGCCTTAGTGAGAATTCGGATTACTTACCACCCGGATGGAACCATGATAATCAACTTGAGGACGGGTGTAGAATCAAGATTTGGGATCCGGAATACATGAGGATCAATCTTGGGAGCTCAAAGCTTGTGAAGAACTCCATCAAAGCTTGAGGAATTTACCTGGTATCGATAGACCTTATTGGAAGTCCAAGCATTGGTGAAAGTTTCAGGATGAGTTCAAGCACAAGCCACCATGACAAGGAGCTCACCATATGTCCAACTTAAGGACTTTAACAAAAAGTGCTAGGTGGGAGACAACCCACCATGGAATGATCTTTCATTTTTATTCTTAGTTTTATTTTATTTTATTTTATTTTATTTTCACAAGTTTTTCATTCATAATTTCTGCATATTCATCTGCATGCTACATTTTGCATATTGCATAAAAAAAGAAGCACACGACGCGCAAGCGTCGCTGACGCGTACGCGTCATATGTGTGTGCGTGCAACAAAAGAATTGAACAGAAAGTTGGGCAGGAGTGGTGCTGGACACGTGCTTGACGCACAAGCAAGACCACACGTACGTATCCCTCACGCGTATGCATCGCTTGTGATTTCAGCCCTCCACGCGTACGCGTCCCTGACGCGCACGCATGACCATGAAAAATCGGCATAAAAGCGTGCTGAACAGAGAGTTGTGATGGTATGGGGCTGGCACTGTGCTAGAGGCACAAAATCACCCACGTGTACGCGTTCCTGACACGTGCGCGTCCTTTTGCTTTCAGACCACCCATGCGTACACGTGGGCGACGCTTACGCATCGTAGGGCTAACTCAGTTTTCACGCGCACGCGTGATGCAGCTTACGCATCACATTTCGTTTCTCATTCCCTTCTACTTTCTTATCTCCTTTCCCCTTCTTTTCCTTCCCCTCCCACATCAACTCTGTCCCCCTTCTTTCCATTATTGTATTTATTTATTTCATGTTGCCTTAGTTATCTATGGTTTCTTCTCATGTATTTTTATGTTGGTGTTAGAATTTTATTTGGGTACTATTTTATTATTTTGAGCTTGTGGATTTTATAAGGAGTGATTTGATAATTGATATTTTAATTTGGCTCTCTTATACATTTGGATTACATTATTTTCATTCCAATTATACCTTACACACCACGTGTTTGTGAAAAAGCTTTTCTGGCACTTTGAATCCTATTTTCTTTTACTCGTTTACTTGTATGCCTCTTTTTCACAACACTTGGATTCTACATATATTTGAGATTATTATTCACAATTGTCTTCATTACATATGCTCTTTAATTTGGCACATTTAATAATTGATGCTTGAATTATGCTTCTCATGCCCATTACTTGCATGTTGTTACCATCTTGTATCTAATTTAATGAATTGCCTTTTTGATCCGTATTGGATTCTTCCATACATGTTGTAACTACTGATGTGTGAAAAACGATCCAACACAAAACTCACCGGCAAGTGTACCGGGTCGCATCAAGTAATAAAACTCACGGGAGTGAGGTCGATCCCACAGGGATTGAAGGATTGAGCAATTTTAGTTTAGTGGTTGATTTAGTCAAGCAAATCAAGTATTGGTTGAGTGATTTTGTATCCAGCAGTAAGTAAATGACAGAAAATGTAAAGGGGGAGGGAAGAATTGCAGAAATTAAAGAGAATTGAAAGTAAAGATGCTAAATCTTAAAGGACAAGAAATTAAATGACCGAAACTTAAAGTGCAAGAAATGTAAATTGCAGTAACTTAAAGTGCATGAAATATAAATTGCTTGAATGGAAAAGGGATTTGAGGACTGGGAATTCAGAATTTAAGCAAGGAAAATTAAATTGTAGCAATTAATAAAGCAGAAGATGAATTGGAAGTAATTGGAATTCAAATAGGAAGGAAATTGAAGTGCAGCAAGGGTTCACAGAAGAACCTAAAAGGAAAATGGGATCTCAGGACTCCAGAGACTAGAAAACAAAGTCTAGATCTCAATTGCCTTCCCAGATCCAAGTTCACAAAGCAATTAACAAGAAATTAAAGAATAAGCAGTAAAGGAAATGTGTTTGAACTCAATTATGCAGAAGAGAAATTAAAGAGATCTTGAGTGGAGATTGAGACAGAATTTCCTCAATTCTTAACACCCAAGACTCAAACAAGAAAAGTAAAAATGCTCCAGCAAGAACAAGGAAGAAGAGAGATCAATTCTCCTCCCCAATTCTCAGAAATCTCCGTGCCTAGCTCTCAATGAAGTTCCAAAATCCAAATAAGGTTCCAAAATCAAAAGTAAATAAAAGCTCTAAAGATCAAAAGTCCAGGTCCTAATTACATCAAACTATCTCCTATTTATACACTTTCTATTCTTGGATTTTGGGGATTTGGATGGGCTTTTGATTTGGTGAAGAAATGAATTTAATTAGATTTTTAATCTAATTTCAGCCCATGAGAAAGTAGCTCCCAGGAGGCTGCCCTGCCCTTGCGGAGGGCAGGGCAGGAAATGGTGCGTGCGGCCCTTGTTGCGTGCGTGTTGGGTGTGTGTGGTGCTACAGGATGCTGCCCTTTGGTCCTTGGCATCAAATTGTGCTCCGCCCTTGTTGTGGGCAGGGCAGTGTTGCTTCTCAAAGCTTGTTTCATTATGTTGCCCTCCTGGAGGGCAGTGTTTGCTTCCTCCCTTCCATGCGCCACATTCCTTTTTCCTTGGGCCACGCTTTCTTAAGCTACGCTTCCTCTTTTCTTCTTTTCTTCACCTTCAAATAATCAAAACAACCAATCAAAGTATCACTAAATTCACAAGGTTTATAAATCAATTAAAAATCAATTAAATTTAGCTTAAACCTCATGAGTTCGCATCAATTTAATGGTGGTTGTTTGATTTAAAGAAGTTATGCATTTTCATTCCAAATCACTTACTTAAGATGCAAGAAAGTGCATAAAGACTAATAAAACAAGTGAAATTAGCTTGAAAAATGGGTATATGATGACTTGTCATCACAACACCAAACTTAATTCTTGCTTGTCCCCAAGCAAGCATCAAAACTAAGAGAAAATGAAATGAACAAGAAAAGAAAACATATCCTTATTAGGCATATAGCAGAACTTGATTCATGGAGTTTTTATGCAGACAATGATAACTCAATTATTGTTGCTGTTACATAATATACATTTTTCCTCAAAGGCTTACTAAACTTGCTGTTAAGGTTTATTCTTTCTTTGCTCCCTTGCTAACCTTTCTTTTCTCATGTTGCATAACAAGCTTATTATTCTTTTGGAGGCTTGGTGTCAAATGTTGCAGTAGTAGCCTTTGGCTTTATTTTTGCTCAACATCTTTTCACCACAGACACATGGCTCACTACTTCTTCCTAGGATCATTGATGCCCAGCATCTCTTTGGATAACTAAATGTTCTGTATCTAGGTTGCTCTTTATTGTGGACTTTCAATTGGCCATCCCAAATCTGTTGATCTAAGTGACCGGGTTTTAAAATACCCCTCAGAATTTACTTATCCAAGCATATCCTAGTACAAGAACACCACAGGCATGTGTCCTAGGATCCAAGCTATTGGTGTCCAGCCTTTATTCTTTGTTTTTCTTGCCACATTGGCTTTTTCTTCTTCTTTTTCTTTCTGTTTTATTTTTGTTCTCAAGGGCTTTTTCTTTTCTGATAACTAACAGCAAGCTAGATCACACTTCAATGAAAATGACATTATGCAGCTATTATTTCATGAGTTATGCATTTAATCAAACACACACACCACCATTAACTTCCATTCTACTTATGCAACATTGGATATTTACTTTTCAATTCAAACAATTCTCTTTTATTCAAGCATATGGGAGACAAAACAAAATTCAAGCTAAGTGATGGATGACAAGCAATATGCAGATTTAGCATACTTAATCAAACAACTTCACTTGCAACTAGATAAACACTTTAGCAGGATATATAATGGTTCCCATGTTCAAAACAATACACAGCAGCAAGGATTAAGTTTAGATACAACCTTTGAAGTTGCAGCCCTTTGATTCTTCCTTCTGTTGTGTTTTCTTTGAGTTAAGATGCACAATATCTTCAATTGTTGACTCATGTCCTGCATAATTCTCAAAGTTGCTTGCTTCTCAAGCCCTTAATTGCATGGTTAGTAGGCATAAATTGAGTGTGGCTCTTGGATTTATTTTGGTGTTGGAGACACCAAACTTAATTACTTGCCACTGCCTCTTATGCAACAAGTTAACCATATGTGAAACCTTGTGTCCTTGCTAAAGGTTATGGAATTAAAGCTAGAAAGCAGTTAAATAGTTGGATAATTTGTTTGATTGCTTAGAGCTAGCACTTTGCAAAAGGTGAGAATGTGTTTTTAAATGAGATTTTTGGTGGAACACCAAACTTAGAATCTTTCATTCTCCCCTAGATTGTTTTGGTGTGCAACACCAAACTTAGCTCCTTGCAATGCATACCAATTAGTCAACATTTTATTGAAAAAGCTATGAAAAGAAAACTACCTCAAGTTGGGTTGCCTCCCAACAAGCGCTTCTTTATTGTCACTAGCTTGACATGAACTCCCTTTAGGGCGGGTGATGCTGGTGATGTCTCAATTTGTCCCCTCTCACTGTAAGCTTTCTCTGTGTGCCTTGATGCTCAATTTCAATGTGCTCAAGAGAGAGTACTTGGTTGACAGTGTAATGATCTTCTGTTCCCAGCTGTTGATATACTAGTTGCACCTTGTCACCTTTGGAAAATCCTTCAGTTGGGATTTTCTTATTTTTCCAACCTTTGTAAGCCTTCTTCTTGTTCTTCATCTTTTTCTTTCTTGTTGATTTTTCTCTCTTGACAGTGACTTGAGTTGTGATACCTTCCTGTTTGTTTATCATCTCAACTTCTTTTTGAATTCCTTCTCCTTCTTGCACCTGCTCATTTTTCTGTTCTACTGTGTTGTTGGTTGTTTCCTTTGGGAGAAAGTCACCACTTGTCTTGCTTGTCTCTTCTTTACTTTGTGATTCTGGAAATACTTTCAGGGTGATTGATGAGCGGATAATTTGTACCCTTTTTGGCATTGTTTTTAGTATGTTTTTAGTATGATCTAGTTAGTTTTTAGTATATTTTTATTAGTTTTTAGTTAAAATTCACTTTTCTGGACTTTACTATGAGTTTGTGTATTTTTCTGTGATTTCAGGTATTTTCTGGCTGAAATTGAGGGACCTGAGCAAAAATCTGATCCAGAGACTGAAAAGGACTGCAGATGCTGTTGGATTCTGACCTCCCTGCACTCAAAGTGGATTTTCTGGAGCTACAGAAGCCCAATTGGCGCGCTCTCAATGGCGTTGGAAAGTAGACATCCTGGGCTTTCCAGCAATATATGATAGTCCATACTTTGCCCAAGATTTGATGGCCCAAACCGGCGTTCAAAGTCACCCTCAGAAATTCCAGCGTTAAACGCCGGAACTGGCACCTAAATGGGAGTTAAACGCCCAGACTGGCATAAAAGCTGGCGTTTAACTCCAAGAAGAGTCTCTACACGAAATTGCTTCATTGCTCAGCCCAAGCACACACCAAGTGGGCCCGGAAGTGGATTTTTATGTCATTTACTCATCTCTGTACACCCTAGGCTACTAGTTTTCTATAAATAGGACCTTTTACTATTGTATTAGAGAGCCTTTTGATCATGTTTTTATGATTGAACTCACTTTGGGAGGCTGGTGATGAGCGGATAATTTGTACGCTTTTTGGCATTATTTTTAGTATGTTTTTAGTATCTTTTAGTTAGTTTTTAGTATATTTTTATTAGTTTTTAATTAAAATTCACTTTTCTGGACTTTACTATGAGTTTGTGTGTTTTTCTGTGATTTCAGGTATTTTCTGGCTGAAATTGAGGGATCTGAGCAAAAATCCGATCCAGAGACTAAAAAGGATTGCAGATGCTGTTGGATTCTGACCTCCCTGCACTCGAAGTGGATTTTCTGGAGCTACAGAAGCCCAATTGGCGCGCTCTCAACGGCGTTGGAAAGTAGACATCCTGGGCTTTCCAGCAATATATGATAGTCCATACTTTGCCCAAGATTTGATGGCCCAAACCGGCGTTCAAAGTCACCTCAAGAAATTCCAGCGTTAAACGCCGGAACTGGCACCTAAATGGGAGTTAAACGCCCAAACTGGCATAAAAGCCGGCGTTTAACTCCAAGGAGAGTCTCTACACGAAAATGCTTCATTGCTCAGCCCAAGCACACACCAAGTGGGCCCGGAAGTGGATTTTTATGTCATTTACTCATCTCTGTACACCCTAGGCTACTAGTTTTCTATAAATAGGACCTTTTACTATTGTATAATGGATCTTTTGATCATGTTTTGATGATTGAACCCTCTTTGGGAGGCTGGCCATTCGGCCATGCCTAGACTTTGTTCTTATGTATTTTCAACGGTGGAGTTTCTACACACCATAGATTAAGGTGTGGAGCTCTGCTGTACCTCGAGTATTAATGCAATTACTATTGTTCTTCTATTCAATTCCGCTTGTTCTTTGTCCAAGATATCACTTGTTCTTCAACTTGATGAATGTGATGATCCGTGACACTCATCATCATTCTCACCTATGAACAAGGTGACTGACAACCATTCTTGTTCTACAAGAAATCAAGGCTCTAGTGAATATCTCTTGGATTCTTTAATCGGAATCTTCGTGGTATAGGCAGGACCTGATGGCGGCATTCAAGAGAATCCGGAAGGTCTAACCTTGTCTGTGGTATTCTGAGTAGGATTCAATGATTGAATGACTGTGACGTGCTTCAAACTCCTAGCAGGCGGGGCGTTAGTGACGGACGCAAAAGTATCAATGGATATTATTCCGGCCTGACCGAGAACCGACAGCTGAATTCTGCTATGCCGTGACAGGGCATATGCCAATCGCTTTCACTGAGAGGATGGGAGGTAGCCACTGACAATGGTGAAACCCTACACGAGCTTGCCATGGAAAGGAGTAAGAAGGATTGGATGAAGACAGTAGGAAAGCAGAGAGACGGAAGGGAAGGCATCTTCATGCGCTTATCTGAAGTTCCTACCAATGAATTACATAAGTATCTCTATCTTTACCTTTTATGTTATTTTCGTTCATCACCATCATACATTTGAGTCTGCCTGACTAAGATTTACAAGATGACCATAGCTTGCTTCATAGCAACAATCTCCGTGGGATCGACCCTTACTCACGTAAGGTATTACTTGGACGACCCAGTGCACTTGCTGGTTAGTTGTGCGAAGTTGTTTTTATGCCATGGTATTGAGCACCAAGTCTTTGGAGCCATTACCGAGGATTATTTGAATATGGACAAAGTAGTGATCACAATTTCGTGCACCAAGTTTTTGGCGCCGTTGCCAAGGATTGTTCGTGTATGGACAACTGACGGTTCATCTTGTTGCTTAGATTAGGTATTTTTTTTTTTTCGAAATTCTTGAAGGTGAATCCTAGAGTTTCATGATGATTTGTTGAAATCTGGCTGGCTGAGAAGCCATGTCTAATTTCATTGGACCGAGGTTTCAACTTATCATCACAAGAGCTTGATGATTTTTATCAATCTTGCTTTTGGAGCAGTGATCTGCTAAGGCTTGGCTGGCCTTTGGCCATGTCTAGTGTTTTGGACCGAAGCTTTCTTTGAAAGCTTGGCTGGCTGTGAAGCCATGTCTAATTCCTGGACCGGAGTCTTAGACTAGCATTGCACTGATTCCTGGAATTCTCATTAAGAATTTTGATATCTTTTTCCACTTAATTTTCGAAAAAAAAAAAACACAAAAAAATTCGCAAAATCATAAAAACCAAAAATATTTGATGTTTCTTGCTTAAGTTTAGTGTCTCATCTTAAGTTTGGTGTCAATAGCATGCATTCATTCATGTGTCTTAAGGATCTTCAAGTAATTCTTGATGATTTCTTACTCTGATCTTTGAATTCTTTTGGCTTGAGTGTTTATGCGTCTCATATAGTGTCAGTAGTATACAAACTGCTAAGTTTGGTGTCTTGCATGCATTGTTATTTGATTCTTGTTGCATTTTGATTATTAAAAAATCCAAAAATATTTTTAATTTGTGTCTTTTCAAGTCAATAATACAAAGAATTGAAGATTCAGAACATACTGCAGAGGAATTATACAGAAAAAGCTGGGCATTCAAAAATGCCCAGTGAAGAAGACAGACTGGCGTTTAAACGCCAGCCAGGGTACCTGGTTGGGCGTTTAACGCCCAAAAAGGGTGCATTTTGGGCGTTAAACGCCAGAATGCATACCATTCTGGGCGTTTAACGCCAGGATGGTGCTAGGGGGAAGATTTTGTTTTTCAAATCAAATTTTTTTTCAAGTTTTCAAAGTTTTTCAAAATCAAATATTTTTCAAATCATATCTTTTCAATCAAATGTTTTCAAAATCAATTTCTTTTTTTCAAAGATACTTACTAACAATTAATGATTTGATTGAACATCTCAAATTTGTTGCCTTTTCTGTGGAGAAAGGTTTAATGTTTGAATCATATCTTTTCTTGTTAGGCAAGTCACTAATTTTCAAAATCAAATCCTTTAAAATTGTTTCCAAAACATATCTTTTAAAATTGTTTTCAAATCATATCTTCTCAATCACATCTCTTTAAAAACTAATCATATCTTCTTAACCTCATCTTTTTCAAAATAGTTTTCAATAAAATCTTTTTGATTTCTAATTTCAAATCCTTTTTCAAAAATCACTTGATTTCTTTCTTACTTTTATTTTCGAAAATCAATTAAGTGTTTTTCAAAATGTTTTCAAAATCTTTTTAATTGAATTTTCGAAAATCTTCTTCCTCTCCTCCCACATCCTTCTATTTATGGAGTACTACTCCTTCTTAATGCACAACTCGAACTCTATCTAATTAAGTTCGAATTCTTCTACTTCCTTCTTCTACTTTTCTTTTCCTCTGACACCTCAAGGAATCTCTACACTGTGACATAGAGGATTCCACATTTTCTTTTTCTCTTCTCTTTCATATGAGCAGGAGCAGAGACAAAGGCATTCTTGTTGAAGCTGACCCTGAACCTGAGAGAACCTTGAAGCGAAAGCTAAGAGAAGCCAAAGCACAACTCTCTTTAGAGGACCTGACCGAATTCTTCAAAGAAGAAGAACACATGGCAGCCGAAAACAACAACAATGCCAACAATGCAAGAAAGGTGCTGGGTGACTTTACTGCACCTACTCCCAACTTCTATGGGAGAAGCATCTCTATCCCTGCCATTGGAGCAAACAACTTTGAGCTTAAGCCTCAATTAGTTTCTCTAATGCAACAGAATTGTAAATTCCATGGACTTCCAATGGAAGATCCTCATCAGTTTTTAGCTGAGTTCTTGCAAATCTGTGACACAGTCAAGACTAATGGGGTTGACCCTGAGGTCTACAGACTGATGCTATTCCCTTTTACTGTAAGAGACAGAGCTAGAATATAGTTGGACTCACAACCTAAAGATAGCCTGGACTCTTGGGAAAAGCTAGTCAATGCCTTCTTGGCAAAGTTCTTTCCACCTCAAAAATGGAGTAAGCTTAGAGTGGAAGTCCAAACCTTCAGACAGAAGGATGGAGAATCCCTCTATGAAGCTTGGGAAAGATACAAACAATTAATCAGAAGATGTCCCTCAGACATGCTTTCTGAATGGAGCATCATAGGTATCTTCTATGATGGTCTCTCTGAACTATCCAAGATGTCTTTGGATAGCTCTGCTGGAGGATCTCTTCATTTGAAGAAGACGCCTACAGAAGCTCAAGAGCTGATTGAAATGGTTGCAAATAACCAATTCATGTACACTTCTGAAAGGAATCCTGTGAACAATGGGACTAGTCAGAAGAAAGGAGTTCTTGAGATTGATACTCTGAATGCCATACTGGCTCAGAACAAGATATTGACTCAACAAGTCAATTTGATTTCTCAAAGTCTATCTGGAATGCAAAATGCACCTGGCAGTACTAAGGAAGCTTCATCTGAGGAAGAAGCTTATGATCCTGAGAACCCTTCAATGGAAGAGGTGAATTACCTAGGAGAACCCTATGGAAACACCTACAATTCTTCATGGAGAAATCACCCAAATTTCTCATGGAAGAATCAAGAGAGACCTCAACAAGGTTTCAATAATAATAATGGTGGAAGAAACAGGCTTGGCAATAACAAGCCTTTTCCATCATCTTCTCAGCAACAGACAGAGAGTTCTAAGCAGAATACCTCTAACTTAGCAACCATGGTCTCTGATCTAATCAAAACCACTCAAAGTTTCATGAATGAAACAAGGTCCTCCATCAGAAATTTGGAAGGACAAGTGGGTCAGCTGAGCAAGAAAGTTACTGAACTCCCTCCTAGCACTCTCCCAAGTAATACAGAAGAAAATCCAAAAGGAGAGTGCAAAGCCATAACCATGGCCGAATATGGAGAGGAAGAGAGGAGGTGGACGCCACTGAGGAAAACCTCAATGGGCGTGCACCAACCCCCTCTGAGTTCCCCAATGAGGAACCATGGGAATCTGAGGCTCAAAATGAGACCATAGAGATTCCATTGGACTTACTTCTGCCTTTCATGAGCTCTGATGAGTATTCCTCCTCTGAAGAGGATGAGTATGTCACTGAAGAACAAGTTGCTAAATATCTTGGAGCAATCATGAAGCTAAATGACAAGTTATTTGGAAATGAGACTTGGGAAGATGAATCTCCCTTGCTCACCAAAGAACTGGATGACTTGTCTAGGCAGAAATTACCTCAAAAGAGACAAGATCCTGGGAAGTTTTCCATACCTTGTACCATAGGCACCATGACCTTCAAGAAGGCCCTGTGTGACTTAGGGTCAAGTGTGAACCTCATGCCTCTCTCTGTAATGGAGAAGCTAGGGATCTTTGAGGTACAAGCTGCAAGAATCTCATTGGAGATGGCAGACAATTCAAGAAAACAAGCTCATGGACTTGTAGAGAATGTTTTGGTAAAAGTGAAGACCATTACATCCCTACTGATTTCATAGTCCTAGAGACTGGGAAGTGCATGGATGAATCCATCATCCTTGGCAGACCCTTCCTAGCCACAGCAAAGGCTGTGATTGATGTTGATAGAGGTGAACTAATCATTCAAGTGAATGAAGAATCCTTTGTGTTTAAGGCTCAAGGATATCCCTCTGTCACCATGGAGATGAAGCTTGAAGAGCTTCCCTCAAATCAGAGACAAATAGAGCCCCCAAAGTCAAACTCTAAGTTCGGTGTTGGGAGGCCACAACCAAACTCTAAGTTTGGTGTTGAACCCCCACATTCAAACTCTAAGTTTGGTGTTGGGAGGTTCCCACATTGCTCTGATCATTTGTAAGGCTCAATGAGAGCCATCTGTCAAGCTACTGACATTAAAGAAGCGCTTGTTGGGAGGCAACCCAATGATTATATTTTATATATTTTCTTTTGTATTTTATGTTTTTTGTAGGTTGATGATCATAAGAAGTTACAAAATCAATAAAAAAAGCAAAAACAAAATGAAAAACAGGAAGAAAAACAGCACACCCTGGAGGAAGATGTTGCTGGCGTTCAAACGCCAGTAAGCCTAGCAGTTGGGCGTTTAACGCCCAGTCTGGCACCATTCTGGGCGTTTAACGCCAGAAAGGGGCACCAGACTGGCGTTAAACGCCAGAAAAGGGCAAGAACCTGGCGTTAAACGCCAGGAATGGGCACCAGCCCGGCGTTTAACGCCAGAAATAGCTCAAAACGTGATTTTGAGCAACATTTGGTGCAGGGATGACTTTTCCTTGACACCACAGGATCTGTGGACCCCACAGGACCCCCACCTACCCCACCACCACCCTCTCTCTTCTTCCCCCATTCACCAATCACCTCAATACCTCTTCCCCAAAAACCCTTCACCTATCAAATCCCATCTTTCTCTTCACCACTCACATCCATCCTTCATAAATCCCCACCAACCTCACCCTTCAAATTCAAACCACTTTCCCTCCCAAACCCACCCATACATGGCCGAACTCCATCTCCCCTCTCTCCTATAAATACCCTTCTTCACTTCTTCATTTTCACACAACCTAAACACCACTTCTCCCCCTTCTTTGGCCGAATACACTAAGCCATTCCCTTCTCCCTCATTTCTTCTTCTTCTACTATCTTCTTTCTTCTTTTGCTCGAGGACGAGCAAACCTTTTAAGTTTGGTGTGGTAAAAGCGTTGCTTTTTTGTTTTCCATAACCATTTATGGCATCCAAGGCCGGAGAAACCTCTAAAAAGAGGAAAGGGAAGGCAAAAGCTTCCACCTCCGAGTCATGGGAGATGGATAGATTCATCTCAAGGGTGCATCAAGACCACTTCTATGAAGTTGTGGCCTTGAAGAAGGTGATCCCCGAGGTCCCCTTTTCACTCAAAAAGGGTGAATATCCGGAGATCCGCCATGAGATCCGAAGAAGAGGTTGGGAAGTACTTACCAACCCCATTCAACAAGTCGGAATCTTGATGGTTCAAGAGTTCTATGCCAATGCATGGATCACAAAGAACCATGATCAAAGTATGAACCCGGATCCAAAGAATTATCTTACTATGGTTCGGGGGAAATACTTGGATTTTAGTCCGGAAAGTGTAAGGTTGGCGTTCAACTTGCCTATGATGCAAGGAGATGAACATCCTTACACAAGAAGGGTCAACTTTGATCAAAGGTTGGACCAAGTCCTCACAGTTATATGTGAAGAGGGCGCACAATGGAAGAGAGATTCAAGAGGCAAGCCGGTTCAGTTGAGAAGGCATGACCTCAAACCCATGGCTAGAGGATGGTTAGAGTTCATTCAAACGCTCAATCATTCCCACTAGCAACCGGTCCGAAGTTACTCTAGACCGAGCCATCATGATTCATAGCATCATGATTGGAGAAGAAGTGGAAGTTCATAAGGTTATAGCCCAAGAACTCTATAAAGTGGCGGACAAGTCTTCCACCTTGGCAAGGCTAGCCTTTCCTCATCTCATTTGTCACCTCTGTTATTCAGTTGGAGTTGACATAGAAGGAGATACCCCCATTGATGAGGACAAGCCCATCACCAAGAAAAGGATGGAGTACACAAGAGACCCCTCTCATCAAGAGATCCCTGAGATGCCTCAAGGGATGCACTTTCCTCCACAAGACTATTGGGAGCAAGTAAACACCTCCCTAGGAGAACTAAGTTCCAACATTGGACAACTAAGGGTGGAGCACCAAGAACACTCCATTCTCCTCCATGAAATTAGAGAAGATCAAAGAATCATGAGAGAGGAGCAACAAAGACAAGGAAGAGACATTGAGGAGCTCAAGCACTCCATAGGATCTTCAAGAGGAAGAAAGAGCCGCCATCACTAAGGTGGACCCGTTCTTTAATCTCCTTGTTCTTTATTTTCTTCTGTTTTTCGAATTTTAGTGCTTATGTTTGTCTATGTTTGTGTCTTATGATCATTAGTGTCTTAGTGTCTATGCCTTAAAGTTATGAATGTCCTATGAATCCATCACCTTTCTTGAATAAAAACGTGCTTAATTGAAAAGGAAAGAATTGCATGAATTCTGAATTTTATAATAGTTTAATTATTTTGATGTGGTGGCATTACTTCTGTTCTCTGAATGTATGCTTAAACAGTGCATATGTCTTTTGAATTTGTGGTTCATGAATGTTGGCTCTTGAAAGAATGATGAAAAAGGAGACATGTTACTGAGGATCTGAAAAATCATAAAAATGATTCTTGAAGCAAGAAAAAGCAGTGAATACAAAAAAAAAAAAAAAGAAAAAAGAAGAAGAAAAACGAAAAAAAAATAGAAAGAAAGAAAAGAAAGAAAAAAAAAGAAAGAATAAAGTTGTGATCCAAGGCAATAAGAGTGTGCTTAAGAACCCTGGACACCTCTAATTGGGGACTTTAGCAAAGCTGAGTCACAATCTGAAAAGGTTCACCCAATTATGTGTCTGTGGCATGTATGTATCCGGTGGTAATACTGGAAGACAGAGTGCTTTGGGCCACGGCCAAGACTCATAAAGTAGCTGTGTTCAAGAATCATCATACTTAACTAGGAGAATCAATAACACTATCTGGATTCTGAGTTCCTAAAGAAGCCAATCATTCTGAATTCCAAAGGATAAAGTGAGATGCCAAAACTATTCAGAGGCAAAAAGCTAAAAGCCCCGCTCATCTAATTAATACTGATCTTCATAGATGTTTTTGGAGTTCATTGCATATTCTCTTCTTTTTATCTTATTTGATTTTCAGTTGCTTGGGGACAAGCAACAATTTAAGTTTGGTGTTGTGATGAGCGGATAATTTGTACGCTTTTTGGCATTATTTTTAGTATGTTTTTAGTATCTTTTAGTTAGTTTTTAGTATATTTTTATTAGTTTTTAATTAAAATTCACTTTTCTGGACTTTACTATGAGTTTGTGTGTTTTTCTGTGATTTCAGGTATTTTCTGGCTGAAATTGAGGGATCTGAGCAAAAATCCGATCCAGAGACTAAAAAGGACTGCAGATGCTGTTGGATTCTGACCTCCCTGCACTCTAAGTGGATTTTCTGGAGCTACAGAAGCCCAATTGGCGCGCTCTCAAAGGCGTTGGAAAGTAGACATCCTGGGCTTTCCAGCAATATATGATAGTCCATACTTTGCCCAAGATTTGATGGCCCAAACCGGCGTTCAAAGTCACCTCAAGAAATTCCAGCGTTAAACGCCGGAACTGGCACCTAAATGGGAGTTAAACGCCCAAACTGGTATAAAAGCCGGCGTTTAACTCCAAGGAGAGTCTCTACACGAAAATGCTTCATTGCTCAGCCCAAGCACACACCAAGTGGGCCCGGAAGTGGATTTTTATGTCATTTACTCATCTCTGTACACCCTAGGCTACTAGTTTTCTATAAATAGGACCTTTTACTATTGTATAATGGATCTTTTGATCATGTTTTGATGATTGAACCCTCTTTGGGAGGCTGGCCATTCGGCCATACCTAGACTTTGTTCTTATGTATTTTCAACGGTGGAGTTTCTACACACCATAGATTAAGGTGTGGAGCTCTGCTGTACCTCGAGTATTAATGCAATTACTATTGTTCTTCTATTCAATTCCGCTTGTTCTTTGTCCAAGATATCACTTGTTCTTCAACTTGATGAATGTGATGATCCGTGACACTCATCATCATTCTCACCTATGAACAAGGTGACTGACAACCATTCTTGTTCTACAAGCAATCAAGGCTCTAGTGATATCTCTTGGATTCTTTAATCGGAATCTTCGTGGTATAGGCAGGACCTGATGGCGGCATTCAAGAGAATCCGGAAGGTCTAACCTTGTCTGTGGTATTCTGAGTAGGATTCAATGATTGAATGACTGTGACGTGCTTCAAACTCCTAGCAGGCGGGGCGTTAGTGACAGACGCAAAAGTATCAATGGATATTATTCCGGCCTGACCGAGAACCGACAGCTGAATTCCGCTATGCCGTGACAGGGCATATGCCAATCGCTTTCACTGAGAGGATGGGAGGTAGCCACTGACAATGGTGAAACCCTACACGAGCTTGCCATGGAAAGGAGTAAGAAGGATTGGATGAAGACAGTAGGAAAGCAGAGAGACGGAATGGAAGGCATCTTCATGCGCTTATCTGAAGTTCCTACCAATGAATTACATAAGTATCTCTATCTTTACCTTTTATGTTATTTTCGTTCATCACCATCATACATTTGAGTCTGCCTGACTAAGATTTACAAGATGACCATAGCTTGCTTCATAGCAACAATCTCCGTGGGATCGACCCTTACTCACGTAAGGTATTACTTGGACGACCCAGTGCACTTGCTGGTTAGTTGTGCGAAGTTGTGTTTATGCCATGGTATTGAGCACCAAGTCTTTGGAGCCATTACCGGGGATTATTTGAATATGGACAAAGTAGTGATCACAATTTCGTGCACCAGCTGGCCATTCGGCCATGCCTAGACCTTGTTCTTATGTATTTTCAACGGTGGAGTTTCTACACACCATAGATTAAGGTGTGGAGCTCTGCTGTACCTCGAGTATTAATGCAATTACTATTGTTCTTCTATTCAATTCCGCTTGTTCTTTGTCCAAGATATCACTTGTTCTTCAACTTGATGAATGTGATGATCCGTGACACTCATCATCATTCTCACCTATGAGCAAAGTGACTGACAACCACTTCTGTTCTACAAGCAATCAAGGCTCTAGTGAATATCTCTTGGATTCCTGATACACGATGCATGGTTGATCGCCTGACAACCGAGTGCTCGCCTGACAAACGAGCCAGCCATTCCGTGAGATCAGAGTCTTCGTGGTATAGACAAGAACTGATGGCGGCATTCAAGAGAATCCGGAAGGTCTAACCTTGTCTGTGGTATTCTGAGTAGGATTCAATGATTGAATGACTGTGACGTGCTTCAAACTCCTAGCAGGCGGGGCGTTAGTGACAGACGCAAAAGAATCAATGGATTCTATTCCGGCCTGACCGAGAACCGACAGCTGATTAGCCATATGCTGTGACAGAGCATGGGAACATTTTCACTGAGAGGATGGGAGGTAGCCACTGACAACGGTGAAACCCTACACAAGCTTGCCATGGAAAGGAGTAAGAAGGATTGGATGAAGACAGTAGGAAAGCAGAGAGACGGAAGGGAAGGCATCTTCATACGCTTATCTGAAGTTCCTACCAATGAATTACATAAGTACCTCTATCTTTATCTTTATGCTTTATTCGTATACCACTATACCCATTTGAGTCTGCCTGACTGAGATTTACAAGGTGACCATAGCTTGCTTCATACCAACAATCTCCGTGGGATCGACCCTTACTCACGTAAGGTATTACTTGGACGACCCAGTGCACTTGCTGGTTAGTTGTGCAAAGTTGTGTAGTGATCACAATTTCGCGCACCAAGTTTTTGGCGCCGTTGCCGGGGATTGTTCGAGTTTGGACAACTGACGGTTCATCTTGTTGCTTAGATTAGGTATTTTTCTTCAGAGTTCTTAAGAATGAATTCTAGTGTTTCAAGTGATGTTCTTATCATCACCAAAGCTGATTGATTTTCATCAATTTAGCTCTTGAATGCAATGTCCTGCTGAAGCTTGGCTAGCCATGTCTAATTCCTTTAGACTGAAGCTTTAGACTAACATTGCATGATTCCTGGAATTCTCATTAAGAATTTTGATACCTTTATTTTCTTTTTCACTTAATTTTCGAAAAAATCCAAAAAATTTATAAAATCATAAAAACCAAAAATATTCTATGTTTCTTGTTTGAGTCTAGAGTCTCATTTTAAGTTTGGTGTCAATTGCATGCATTCATTCATGCGTCTTAAGGATCTTCAAGATGTTATTGATGATTTCTTACTCTAATCTTTAAATTCTCTTGACTTGAGTGTTTTGTGTGTCTCATATGCATTCTCATTAGTGTTAGTAGTATACAAACTTCTAAGTTTGGTGTCTTGCATGCATTGTTATTTGATTTTAGTTGCTTTTTGATTATTAAAAAAATCCAAAAATATTTTTAATTGGTATCTTCTCAAGTCAATAATACAGAGAATTGAAGATTCAGAACATACAGCAGAGGAATTGCACAAAAAAAGCTGGGCGTTCAAAACGCCCAGTGAAGAAGGACAGACTGGCGTTTAAACGCCAGCCAGGGTACCTGGTTGGGCGTTTAACGCCCAAAAGGGTAGAGTTTTGGGCGTTAAACGCCAGAATGTGCACCATTCTGGGCGTTTAACGCCAGGATGGCACAAGGGGGAGGATTTTGTTTTCAAATCAATTTTTTTCAAGTTTTCAAAGTTTTTCAAAATCAAATCTTTTTCAAATCATATCTTTTCAATCAAATGTTTTCAAAATCAATTTCTTTCCTTTTTCAAAGATACTTGCTATCAATTAATGATTTGATTCAACATTTCAAGTATGTTGCCTTTTCTGTTGAGAAAGGTTTAATGTTTGAATCATATCTTTTCTTGTTAGGCAAGTCATTAATTTTTTTTTAAATCAAATCTCTTTAAAATGTTTTTCAAATCATATCTTCTCAACCACATTTTTTAAAACCAATCATATCTTTTTAATCACATCTTTTTCAAAATAGTTTTCAATCAAATCTTTTTGACTTCTAATTTCAAAATCTTTTTCAAAAATCACTTTACTTTTTTTTTTCCCACTCTTATTTTCGAAAATTACTTAGTGTTTTTCAAAATGTTTTCAAAATCCTTTACTTAATTTTCGAAAATTACTTCCCTTCTTCCCACATCCTTCTATTTATGGACTAACACTATTCCTTAATGTAAAATTCGAACTCCATCTTCTTTGATAAGTTCGAATTTTCTACTTCTGTCTTCTACTTTTCTTTTCCTCTGACACCTCAAGGAATCTCTGTACTGTGACATAGAGGATTCCACATTTTCTTGTTCTCTTCTCTTTCATATGAGCAGGAGCAGAGACAAAGGCATTCTTGTTGAAGCTGACCCTGAACCTGAAAGGACCTTGAAGCGAAAGCTAAGAGAAGCTAAGGCACAATTCTCTATAGAGGACCTAACAGAAATCTTCAAGGAAGAAGAACCCATGGCAGCCGAAAACAACAACAATGCAAACAATGCAAGGAAGGTGCTGGGTGACTTTACTGCACCTACTCCCGATTTCTATGGGAGAAGCATCTCTATCCCTGCCATTGGAGCAAACAACTTTGAGCTTAAGCCTCAATTAGTTTCTCTAATGCAACAGAATTGCAAGTTTCATGGACTTCCACTGGAAGATCCTCATCAGTTTTTAGCTGAATTCTTGCAAATCTGTGACACTGTAAAGACTAATGGGGTAGACCCTGAGGTCTATAGACTTATGCTATTCCCCTTTGCTGTAAGAGACAGAGCTAGGACATGGTTGGACTCACAACCTAAAGAAAGCCTGGACTCATGGGAAAAGCTAGTCAATGCCTTCTTGGCAAAGTTCTTTCCACCTTAAAAATTGAGTAAGCTTAGAGTGGAAGTCCAAACCTTCAGACAGAAGGATGGAGAATCCCTCTATGAAGCTTGGGAAAGATACAAGCAATTGATCAGAAAATGTCCTTCTGACATGCTTTCTGAATGGAGCATCATAGGTATTTTCTATGATGGTCTCTCTGAACTATCCAAGATGTCTTTGGATAGTTCTGCTGGAGGATCTCTTCATTTGAAGAAGACGCCTACAGAAGCTCAAGAGCTGATTGAAATGGTTGCAAATAACCAATTCATGTACACTTCTGAAAAGAATCCTGTGAACAATAGGACTAATCAGAAGAAAGGAGTTCTTGATATTGATGCTCTGAATGCCATATTGGCTCAGAACAAGATATTGACTCAACAAGTCAATTTGATCTCTCAAAGTCTGTCTGGAATGCAAAATGCACCAAGCAGTACTAAGGACGCTTCATCTAAAGAAGAAGCCTATGATCCTGAGAACCCTTCAATGGAAGAGGTGAATTACCTAGGAGAATCCTATGGAAACACCTATAATTCTTCATGGAGAAATCACCCAAATTTCTCATGGAAGAATCAAGAGAGACCTCAACAAGGTTTCAACAACAATAATGGTGGAAGAAACAGGTTTAGCAATGGCAAGCCTTTTCCATCATCTTTTCAGCAACAGACAGAGAATTCTATGCAGAACCCCTCCGACTTAGCAACTATGGTCTCTGATCTAATCAAAACCACCCAAAGTTTCATGACTGAAACAAGGTCCTCCATTAGGAATTTGGAGGCACAAGTGGAACAGCTGAGCAAGAAAGTTACTGAACTCCCTCCTAGTACTCTCCCAAGCAATACAGAAGAAAATCCAAAAGGAGAGTGCAAGGCCATCAACATGGCCGAATTTGGAGAGGAAGGAAAGAAAGTGAACGCTACTGAGGAAGACCTCAGTGGGCGTGCACTGACCTCCATTGAGTTCCCCAATGAGGAGCCATGGGAATCTGAGGCTCAAAATGAGACCATAGAGATTCCATTGGACTTACTTCTGCCTTTCATGAGCTCTGATGAGTATTCTTCCTCTGAAGAGGATGAGTATGTCACTGAAGAGCAAGTTGCTAAATACCTTGGAGCAATCATGAAGCTAAATGACAAGTTATTTGGAAATGAGACTTGGGAGGATGAACCCCCTTTGCTCACCAAAGAACTGGATGACTTGTCTAGGCAGAAATTACCTCAAAAGAGACAAGATCCTGGGAAGTTTTCAATACCTTGTACCATAGGCACCATGACCTTCAAGAAGGCTCTGTGTGACTTAGGGTCAAGTGTAAACCTCATGCCTCTTTCTGTGATGGAGAAGCTAGGGATCTTTGAGGTGCAAGCTGCAAGAATCTCATTAGAGATGGCAGACAACTCAAGAAAACAAGCTCATGGACTTGTAGAGGATGTTTTGGTGAAGATTGAAAACCATTACATCCCTGCTGATTTCATAGTCCTAGAGACTGGGAAGTGCATGGATGAAACCATCATCCTTGGCAGACCCTTCCTGGCCACAGCAAAGGCTGTGATTGATGTTGATAGAGGAGAGTTGATCATTCAAGTGAATGAAGAATCCTTGGTGTTTAAGGATCAAGGATATCCCTCTGTCATCATGGAGAGGAAGCATGAAGAGCTTCTCTCAAAACAGAGCCAAACAGAGCCCCCACAGTCAAACTTTAAGTTTGGTGTTGGGAGGCCACAACCAAACTCTAAGTTTGGTGTTGAACCCCCACATTCAAACTCTAAGTTTGGTGTTGGGAGGTTCCAACATTGCTCTGAGAAAATGTGAGGCTCCATGAGAGCCATCTGTCAAGCTACTGACATTAAAGAAGCGCTTGTCGGGAGGCAACCCAATGTTATATTTTGACTATTTTCTTTTGTTATTTTATTTTATTTTGTAGGTTGATGATCATGAGAAGTCACAAAATCAATTGAAAAAGCAAAAACAGAATGAAAAACAGGAAGAAAAATAGCACACCATGGAGGAAGAACTTACTGGCGTTTAAACGCCAGTAAGAGTAGCAGTTGGGCGTTTAATCACCTTTGTTTGCCACTTTGAGCCTTTTAATCCCCTTCCGTTCTATGTTTTACCACATCACTAGTTTTAAGCAGAAAAACAATTAATTATCCCATTTTAATCTTTGGTTAGCTTAAGATAGAGATTGTGTGTCAATTAAGTGTGGAAAACTGTGGGAACTTGGGTTGATGGAAGTGTATAGTGTTTCATTGACAAAATATTGGGAATTTGGGTACCTACTCATGTGAGACCAGAAAATTAAAAGAGCCATGTGCATTGGTATGTTATGTTTACTTTTATATTTTTAATAAAAAAAGAGAGAAAAAGAAAAAAGAAAAAGAAAAAAGAGAAAAAAAAATATATAATATAAATAAATAAATAGGGGACAAAATTACCCCAATGCTAAGTTTAGTAAAAGATCAATGCATATGTGGTGAAATTAAAGAAAAAATATTGGTACATGAGTATGTGAAATATACAAAAGTGGGAATTATGGGTAGCTAGGCATGATTTTAGAGTTACACAGTGTGTGTGTGTGTTAGGTGAGAGCTTAGGGTAATCAAAGATTTATATTATAGCTCACTTGGCCATACATATATCCTCACCCTTACCTTAGCCCCATTACAAACAAGAAAAGACCTCAGGATGTTTGGATTAGTATACTAAATTTTTGTTGATTGGTTAGATGAAGAACAAAGTTTTAGAAAGCATGACTAGAGAAGATGTGAGTGAATTAACCCTAGACACTTGAAAGAGTTAGAGTGATATACACTACCAGTGAGGGTTCAATGCTTGATTCTATGTTTTCTGCTTTCATGAGCTATCTTCTTACAGGTTTACTTATCTTTACTGTATGATTTGAATTAGTGAAATCTGGTTTATGTTTGTCTTGGAGAACTTGTTTACTTTCAACCAAGTAGACAGAGATATTTTGCATGTAGTTTCATTCATATAGATAGGTTGCATGTCATACTTTCTACCATTCCTCTTCACTCTTATAGTTTCTCTTGAGCTTAGCATGAGGACATGCTAATGTTCTAGTGTGGGGAGATTTGATGCACCACTATTTCGTGGTACATCTTGTGCTTAATTGAGTGGATTTTATCTGCTATTCTCACATTTATTCATAGAAATCGCATGTTTTACATTTTCCTTCCTAATTTTATGCTATGATTGAAAACATGCTTCTTTAGTCTTAATTTTGCTATGTTTAATCCTTTCTTATTACCATTCAATGCCTTGATATGTGTGTTAAGTGATTTCAGGGTTTATGGGGGCAGGAATGGCTTAGAGGATAGAAAGGAAGCATGTAAAAGTGGAAGGAATATAAGAAACTTAAGGAATCGCTGAGCTGTCCAGCCTGACCTCTTCGTACTAAATCGACCATAACTTGAGCTACAGAGGACCAAATGAGGCGGTTTTAGTTGTGTTAGAAAGCTAACATCCGGGACTTTGCAACGATATATAATTTTGTCATAGCTGCCTGGCTGTTAGGTGACCTGCATGCATGAATCACGCGTACACGTGACCTGGCAAAAGTTCAATCCACGGGTATGCGTGGACGACGCGTACGCGTGGACGATGCGTACTCGTGGACAACGTATACGCGTGACATGCGCACGTGCTGGGCATATCAGAAATCGCTTGGGGTAATTTCTGGGCTATTTTTGACCCAGTTTTTGGCCCAGAAAACACAGATTAGAGGCTACAAAGTAGGGGAATCCATTCATTCATTATATACTTCTCATAATTCACACTTTTAGGTTTTAGATGTAGTTTTTAGAGAGAGAGAGGCTCTCTCCTCTCTCTTAGGTTTTAGGATTTAGGATTTCCCTTTTACTTTTATTTGTCTTTGTTTTCTAGTTTATTGATTTCCCTTGTTAATTACTTTAGTTTATGAATTCTCATGTTAGATTGATTTTCTATTTAATACAATTTGAGGTATTTCAGATTTATTGCTTCTTCTACTATTTGTTATTGATTGATGTTTGCAATTGGTTATTTGGATTTAATATTCCTAGCTAGTTTTCTATATTTTTATGTTATACCCTCCAAATACTTCACAAAAATGCTTAGAAGGATGTTAGAGTAGGCTTCTATGTTGTTGGCTTTGGTTCAGTAATTGGTGACACTTGAGTTATCAAACTCCCTTGTTAATTGATAATTGGAAGTCACTGATTGATTTGGATTCCACTAAAGCTAGTCTTTCCTTAGGAGTTGACTAGGACTTGAGGAATCAAATTGATTAGTCCACTTGACTTTCCTTCATTCGTTGAGGGTTAACTAAATGGGAGCAACGGACAATTCTCATCACAACTGATAAGGATAGCTAGGATAAGACTTCCAGTTCTCATACCTTGCCAAGAGCTTTTCTAGTTATTCATTTATTCCTTTCGCAATTCACTTTTCTTGTTTCCTATCCAAAATCCCAAAACACACTTTTCTATAACCAATTATAAGCACACTTCCCTGCAATTTCTTGAGAGACGACCCGATATTTAAATTCTTCGGTTATTATTTATTAGGGATTTGTACTTGTGACAAACAATCTTTTGTATGAAAAGATTTTAGTTGGTTTAGAAGCAATACCTTCAACGAGCCTTTATTTGTGAATTCTAGACCACACAAAAATCCGTTCGTCATGCTGTCACCATTCATTCCTCTGAAAGGGCATCTTTCAGGGGGGACAGAAGGAGGGTCGTTCCTACAGGAGGGGGTCCTTGTACGCTCGCGAGAGGAAGTCACGGAGGCTATTCCGCTCATGTGGCAAGTCCCCTCTTGCTCACGCACTCCCTCTTCTTCCTGCTCATCCATCAGACCCAACAGAAAGTCCATTCACGCTAGTTCCCCACATACTGAAATGTTCGGTGGCTCGCTTACTCAAACAGGTCAGATCGTAAGGTGAGGAAGGTGGGGTCGACTGGGAGATGGATGTTGATGAGCTCTGACGCGTGACTCTTTCAGCTTGCCAAATTGTGCGGGGGGGGGGGGGGGGGGAGGGGGTCCACCTGCAAGGACTCCGATGCACAAGTTAGTGTCTGTACGAAGGGTGGTTATTAGGGTTAGAGTAGATGACGTACCTCTGGGGAGGGTAGGTCCTCCCTTTAAATAGTCTGTATTGGAGTGGGTCCCGTGTGAACAAGTCCTCTTTTCTAGAAACTTCCTCTCCAGCTGGACGAATGCTCGGACTTGGGTCCCTACTCTGTTGGGCTGGGCCGGAACAGATTTTTTGTGCTTACTACTATAACTGCAATCAAGGAAGTAATTAAAATGCCAATCAAGGTAATTTAAATTTTCATGTAATAAAAAAGATATATGTATTGGCTGATTTTTGAATTATTTTTCATTTATTCTATTTTTGTGTTCTTTGTTTTATATTTAAATATCAAAAGTATCCATAAGAAATAGCACTGACCATATGAATAAACACTTATTATTGGCTAATCTTTTATCAAATATAGCAGTTGAGATCTCAATTTAATAAGGATTTCATGTTTTGATTGTTGATTGTGAGTTGAGCGTGCTGATTTGCTATATAAACCTTCAAGTGACTTCTTTTCTTTCCCACTTTGTTTCTTGCTCCCATTTTATAAGCAAAATCAAGGAATAATTACATTGTTCTATAGTACTTTTTACTTTTTATGATGGTAACAGTTATTATTATATTGATATTTCATTCTAAATATTACAAGAAAATGGCAAGAAAGGAAAAGGTAGAAAAGTTTGTCAAATATTTAAAACCCAAAACTTTTAAAAAATTTTATTATAAGGGAATTTCAATTTATTTATTCATTAAGAATTTTAATTTTAAAAATTATTTTATTAAAATTAATAAATCAAGTTTTGATAATTAAATTAGAATTTTTATCTAATTTTATAATTATTGAATAATTTCTATATTTAAATTATAAAGTTTAATAATTATAAAATAATAAGAATTTTATATGATTTAATTTAAATAATTGAGATCTAGAATTTAATACTTTTATTTTTATGAACAAAAAAAATTAATTATATTATCTTATATTTTAAACTAGAGTACTTGATTGAAAGCCAGTTAGTAAATTGATAAATAATAGTATTCTTAAAGTGATTTTAAGGATTAAATTAGATTTTAAATTAATACCTTATCCCCTAATTTTATTAAGATTACCTTTATACCTAATTGAAACCCTAACCCTAACTAAATCCAACCCGCATACACACGCCACCACCCCCTTTTCCATTTTCCTCTCACATAAAATTGCGAATACACGATAGCAAAGAAGGAAAGCTGTGAATCAGAACGGGAGAGGAAGGGAGGGAGTCGCGCTGCCACTGCACCCTGTCGCGACAAGCTCTGTAAGACCCATTTTAACCGTTTTGAAATAATATTTTGAAAATAAAAAGGTGAACTTTGAATTCAATGATTTTTTCTGAGTGAAAAAATGTATTTTTTACGGAAAATTTTTGTAAAAATGCGTACCGACACTTAAGCCGACAGTACCGGCTCTAGTCCGATTGGTATCTCGTATTGAGAAAAATAAGATTTTGAAAATTGAATTTATTATTTTGGAAAGACAAAAATAATTTAGAATTGAAAACCAGGAACTAATATTAAATATTTTGGCCCAAAGTTGGGCCAAACGGACCTAAAATGCTAACGGGTTGGACCAGACCCAAGTTGGACCCAAGTTCAGCATATATAAGTACTAACTAATAAGCATTCATCTCATTTTCACAAAGAAAATAAGAAAGGGGCACTGAGTTGAGAAGAGAGGAGAAAAGGCTTTTGTTACTATTCATCTCCTCCTTCAAAGCTCCACAACTTTTGATCCGGAGCTCCGATTGATAAGCCGTTTGTGGCCACGCGTCTGATGTGCGGAAAATGATCCGACACAAAACTCACCGGCAAGTGTACCGGGTCGCATCAAGTAATAATAACTCACATGAGTGAGGTCGATCCCACAGGGATTGAAGGATTGAGCAATTTTAGTTTAGTGGTTGATTTAGTCAAGCGAATCAAGTATTGGTTGAGTGATTTGTGTTTAACAGAAGCTAAATTGCTTGGAATGTAAAGGGGGAAGGGAAAATTGCAGTAAATTAAAGTGCAGGAAAGTAAACTTGCAGAATCTTAAAGAACAAGAAAGTAAATGACTGAAACTTAAAGTGCAAGAAATGTAAATTGCAGTAACTTAAATTGCAAGGAATATAAATTGCTTGAATGTAAAAGAGATTTGAGGACAGCGATTTCAGAATTTAAACAGGAGAAATTGAATTGCAACAATCAATAGAGCAGAAATTGAATTAGGAACAATTAGAACTCAAACAGTGAGGAAATTAGGTGCAGCAAAGGTTCACAGAAGAACCAAAAGTAAATTGGGATCTCAGGACTCCAGAGACTAGGTAGCAAAGCCTAGATCTCAATTGCCTTCCCAGATCCAAGTTCACAAAGCAATTGACAAGAAATAGAAGAAGAAGCCGTAAAGGAAATGTGTTTGAATTCAATTATGCAGAAATGAAATCAAAGAGATTTTGAATGGAGATTGAGACAGAATTTCCTCAATTCTTCACACCCAAAACTCAAAACAAGAAAAGTAAAAGTGCCCAAGCAAGAACGAGGAAGAAGAGAGATCAATTCTCCTCCCCAATTCTCTGAAATCTCAGTGAAGTCACCAAGAGAAATTTCAACAGCAAAGGTTCAAAGGAAAATTCAAAGTTCAAAAGCAAAGCAAAAGGTTCTAATTACATCAAACTAGCTCCTATTTATACACTTTCCATTCTTGGATCTTAGGATTTGGATGGGCTTTTGATTTGGTGAAGAAATGAATTAAATTGGATTTTTAATTCAATTTTTGGCCCAAAAAAAAATAGCTTCCAGGAGGCTGCCCTGCCCTTGTGGAGGTCAGGGCAGGATTTGGTGCTTGGTGCGTTGCTGGTACGGGCGTGGTGCAGGCTGGTGCACAAGATGCTGCCCTGCCCTCGCGGAGGGCAGGGCAGAAAAAGTTGGTGCGCCAGAATTGTGCTGTGGTGCGCTGCTGGTGCTGCCAGAATCGTGCCTTGGTGCGCCAGAAACGTGCCTTGGTGCGCCAGATTCATGCCACAACAAAATGCTGCCCTGCCCTCGCGGAGGGCAGGGCAGTGTTTCCAAATTGAAGTCCCGCGTTCGAATCCTGGCAGAAACACACGCTCATTCAATTTCCTTGGCTTTCTTGGCACCGTAATGGAGCCTAGTTCCTTGCTTCCTCATGGTCCCGTGTTCAACTCTTGTGGCAAGCATTGTAGGCATTTTCCTTTGATTTTCTTCCCTTGGTGAGCCCGATACTGCCCTTGTGGAGGGCAGGGCAAGGTTTTGTTCTTCTTGATTCCAAGGCACAAATTTGTGCTCTGCCCTTGTAGTGGGCAGGGCAGAGTTGCCTTTCATGCTTTGTTCCCTTATGTTGCCCTCCTAGAGGGCAGTGTGCCCTTGTGGAGGGCAATGCTTGCCTTCCTCATTTTGTGCGCCACACTTCTTCTCTCTTTGACCACATTTTCTTCTCCTTGGGCCACACTTTCTTAGGCTACGCTTTTCCCTTTTTTATCTTTTCTTCATCTACAATAAACCAAAACAACCACTCAAAGTATCACTAAATTCAAGAGGCTTATAAATCAATTAAAAATCAATTAAATTTAGCTTAAACCTCATGAGTTAACATTAATTTCATGGTGGTTGTTTGATTTAAAGAAGTTATGCATTTTCACTCCAAATCACTTACTTAGGATGCAAGAAAGTGCATAAATGCTAATAAAACAAGTGAAATTAGCTTGAAAAATGGGTATATGATGACTTGTCATCACAACACCAAACTTAAATCTTGCTTGTCCCCAAGCAAGCATCAAAACTAAGAGAAATTGAAATGAACCAGAAAAGACACATATCCTTATTAGGCATATAGCAGAACTTGATTTATGGGGTCTTTATGCAGACAATGATAACTCAAGTTATTATTTGCTGTCACATAATATACATTTTTCATCAAAGTCTTGCTAAACTTGCTGTTATAAGACTCACTTATTTAATTACTCCCTTGCTAACTTTTCTTTCTTATAATGCTTAACAAGCTTATTCTTTTGGAGGTTTGGTGTCTAATGTTGCAGTAGTAGCCTTTGGCTTTATTTTTTTTTTCTTTTACTCAACATGTTTCCACCACAGACACATGGCTCACTAATTCTTCCTAGGATCATTGATGCCCAGCATCTCTTTGGATAACTAAATGTTCTGTAGCTAAGTTGCTCTTTATTGTGGACTTTCAATTGGCCATCCCAAATCAGTTGATCTAAGTGACCGGGTTTTAAAATACCCCTTAGAATTTACTCATCCAAGCATATCTTAGTACAAGAACACCACAGGCATATGTCCTAGGGTCCAAGCTATTGGTGTCCAACCTTTATTTTTTTGTTTTTCTTGCCACTTTGGCTTTTTCTTCTTCCTTTTCTTTCTTATTTTTGTTTTTGTTCTCAAGGGCTTTTTATTTATTGATGAGGATCTTTATAACAGCAAGCTAACTTACACTTGAATGAAAATGATATTATGCAGCAATTATTTCATGAGTCATGAATTTAATCAAACATATATACCACCATTAACTTCCATTCTACTTATGCAACATTGGATATTTCACTTTTCAATTCAAACCAAATCTCTTTTATTCAAGCATATGGGAAACAAAACAAAATTAAAGCTAAGTGATGGATAACAAGCATTATGCAGATCATTTCTCTAGCTACTTATTGAATAACAGAAAGTACAAGAAAAAGAAATAAAAAGAAATAAACAGTGGAGGCATATCATGTTTCAGACATGCTTCTCCTTATTAAAAGAGTGAAAGAGGGGGAATGAAAGAACTTTGCCACCTTCTATTGGTCGTGGCTGCTGCTTGAGTTTGTTTCAATCTTTTTCTCCTGCATGAACCAAAACAACTAGCCTTAGAACATTGATGTAGTCATTGGCAATTGATTTGTACTAAAGGAAAAGAATTGTTTTGTTTTGTTTATTACTATTTATTATTTAAATTTTTTTTTGTAAATTGTGTCCCTTAATTAAAGATGCTAAAAGTTGGTGAACACCAAACTTATCTTTTATTGAGGGGACGGCTTAGCAATGCAAGCCATTCTTCACAATTGATGTAATTTTAATTTTTTTTTTAAAAAAAAATTTTGATGCATGATTCCTTTCTGTATGGTTTTGATTCCATGATTGGGAAATGATCTTCTGAACATTGTTATACATGCAGGCACCAAACTTAGTGTTTGGTCATATGCTCCATCAAAAGAATTACGCATATGTTCTAAGAATAGCTCCCTTTCTTTTTGAAAAGCAAAAATTAAGTGTGCCTTAAGGGACACCAAACTTAGAAGTCTGACTTCTGCTCTAAAATGAAATATGCATTTATCAAATATGAAAGTTCAAAATCATACTCAGGAAATCATAGCTTATTAAGGAGAAGACAGAAATCTTAAATCATGGGTTGCCTCCCATGAAGCGCTCTTTTATTGTCACTAGCTTGACATTGGACTCCCTTTAGGGTGGTTGATGTTGGTGATGTCTCAACTTGTCACCTCTCACTGTAAGCTTTCTCTGTGTGCCTTGATGCTCAATTTCAATGTGCTCAAGAGAGAGTACTTGGTTGACAGTGTAATAATCTTTTGTTCCCAGCTGTTGATACACTAGTTGCACCTTATCACCTTTGGCAAATCCTTCAGTTGGGATTTTCTTATTCTTCCACCCCTTGTAGGCCTTTTTCTTGTTTTTCTTCTTCTTCTTCCTTGTTAATATGCTTCCTTTGACAGTGACTTGAGTTGTGATACCTTCCTTTTTGTTTATCATCCCAGCTTCTTTGAATTCCTTTTCTCCTTGTACAAGCTCACTCTCTTGTTCTATTGTTTTGTCGGTTGCTTGCTTTGGAAGGAAATCACCACTTGTCTTGCTTGGTTCTTCATTCCTTTGTAATTCTGGAAAGACTTTCAAGATGATGCTTTCCTCATGCATCCTGAGGGTTAGCTCTCCCTGTTCTATATCCACAATGGCTCTAGCAGTGGCCAAAAATGGTCGACCAAGTATTATTGAGTCATTTCCATTTTCTGAAGAATCCAGAATCACAAAATCTGCCGGATAGATGAACTTGTCAACCTTAACTAAAAGGTTCTCAATCAGCCCTTTAGGATATACTACTGATTGGTCCACCAACTCCAAGGATATCTGTATTGGTTTCACCTCCTCTATGCAAGCTTCTTTACCAAAGAAGATGGGATTAGATTTATGCTTGCTCCTAAGTCACACATCCCCTTGTTGATGAATAGGTTTCCAATAGTGCAGGGTAGGAAGAAACCTCCAGGATCTTCAAGCTTAGGAGGGAGTCCCTTTTTGATGAGTGCACTGCATTCTTCACTAAGCATTACAGTCTCCTTCTCATTCCAACTTCTCTTCTTGTTGATGAGCTCCTTTAAGAACTTGGCATACAGAGGCATTTGCTTTAATGCCTCAGCCAAAGGTATGTTGATTTCCAACTTCTTGAAAGTCTCAAGAAATTTGTGGAAGTGCTGGTCCTTTGTTTCTTTGTGGAATCTTTGTGGATAAGGTATTGGGGGTGTCAAGTTTTTCTCCCCTTGAAGTTGTCTTGGAATCGGTTCTTCCATGATTTGCTTTCCTTTCTTCAGATTCTGTGGTTGTTTATTTTCCTCTGTGAGTTTTTCTGAGACATTCTTGGTTGTCATGTCCTTGTTGATGGCCTCATCATTCTTTGTTGGCTCATTGTCGTTCTCCACAAGTTTCTTGGTTGCTCCTTGGTTATCATCCACTAACATCTTTCCGCTTCTCAGTTGCACGACTTTGCATTCTTCCTTTGGGTTAGGAATGGTGTCACTTGGTAGTGAGCTTGATGGTTTTTCAACAGAAATCTGTTTGGAGATTTGTCCAATCTGCCTCTCTAGGTTCTTCATGGCAGCTTCTTGATTCTTTGTTGTCAATTCTTGGTTCTTCATCATTTTTTCCATGAGAAGCTCTAGATTAGTGATCCTCTGGGATTCTTGTGAGATGGGTTGGTTTTGGGGTGTTGATGGATGATGGTAAGTACTTTGGTTAGTTGGATGGTTATTGGGTAGGTGATGGTTAGAATTGGGGTAGTTATTTTGTGGTTTTCTGTATGTGTTTTGGTTAGTGTTTGGCTGGGGGTTGTGGTTTGTGCTTTTCCAATTGTTCTGACTTGAGTTTCTTTGCCATGGTTGTTGGCTTTGATTGTGGTTGTCTCCCCATCTGAGGTTGGGATGGTTCTTCCAAGATGGATTGTAAGTATCACCATAAACTTCATTTGTTCCAGGATTTTGGTTGTGCATGTATTGGACTTGCTCTTGCTGTTGCTCCTCTTGGGTCTCTTCACTTTGCACCCATGTGGTTGATGGTTGGCTTGTAGTGCTCACTACTGCCACTTGTAGGCCATCAATTCTTTTGGCCATTTGCTTAAACTGTTGTTGAATCTGCTGCTGCATCATCTTGTTCTGAGCTAGAATTGAATCCACTCCTTCTAACTCCATTACTCCTCTTCTCTGTGATGGTTGGCGTTGTCTTTGATGAGCAAAGAAATATTGGTTGTTGGCCACCATATCAATGAGGTTTTGAGCTTCCTCTGTGGTTTTCATGAGTTGTAATGAGCCTCCAGCTGAGTGATCAAGTGCTTCTTGAGCCTTTAGAGTAAGTCCTTCATAGAAGTTTTGCAACTTATCCCATTCAGTAAACATCTCTGGTGGACATTTTCTCACTAGAGCTTTATATCTTTCCCATGCTTCATATAAATTCTCAGCCTCCATTTGAGTGAATGTCTGCACCTCAGTCTTCAATCTTATGATTCTTTGAGGGGGTAAAATTTGACAAGAAACTTGCTCACCAAATCATCCCAAGTGTTGATGCTTTCCTTTGGGAACGTTTCTAGCCATTGAGTGGCTTTGTCTCTGAGAGAAAATGGAAAGAGCAACAACTTGTAACTGTCAGGAGGCACACCATTGGTTTTAACAGTGTCACAAATCCTCAAGAAGGTGGATAAATGTTGGTTTGGGTCCTCCAATGGTCCTCCTCCAAAAGAACAGTTGTTTTGAACCAGAGTGATGAGTTGTGGCTTTAGTTCAAAGTTGTTTGCATTGACATTGGGGGGAAGAATGCTACTCCCACAGTGTCTAGCATTTGCAAATGTATAGGAAGCCAGTACTCTTCTTTGTTGTTGATTATTATTGGCTCCTCCTTCTGGTTGATTGGGATTTGATGGATCTCCTTCCATTTCTTGGAATTCCTCCTCAGATTCTTCCTCTCCAATAACGTTCTTTCCTCTTTCAGCTCTTCTAATTCTTCAAAGAGTTCTTTGGTCAATTTCAGAGAGGATAGGGGAAGATCTTCCTGTACCTGTCATACAAACACACAACAATAAACACACAGACCCAGAAAATCAATAAAACTTCAATCTATGGCTAGAATGAAGTTTTAGTTAGTTTAAGCAAAAATTCAAACAGTTAGTGTGTTAGAGAAACAGAAAAGAAAAAATGCTTAATCTAGACCTCCACTTCACTTAATCATTGTCAATCTATTTCAATCCCCGGCAACAGCGCCAAAAACTTGATGTGCGGAAAACGATCCGACACAAAACTCACCGGCAAGTGTACCGGGTCGCATCAAGTAATAATAACTCACATGAGTGAGGTCGATCCCACAGGGATTGAAGGATTGAGCAATTTTAGTTTAGTGGTTGATTTAGTCAAGCGAATCAAGTATTGGTTGAGTGATTTGTGTTTAATAGAAGCTAAATTGCTTGGAATGTAATGGGGGAAGGGAAAATTGCAGTAAATTAAAGTGCAGGAAAGTAAACTTGCAGAATTTTAAAGAACAAGAAAGTAAATGACTGAAACTTAAAGTGCAAGAAATGTAAATTGCAGTAACTTAAATTGCAAGGAATATAAATTGCTTGAATATAAAAGGGATTTGAGGACAGGGATTTCAGAATTTAAACAGGAGAAATTGAATTGCAACAATCAATAGAGCAGAAATTGAATTAGGAACAATTAGAACTCAAACAGTGAGGAAATTAGGTGCAACAAAGGTTCACAGAAGAACCAAAAGTAAATTGGGATCTCAGGACTCCAGAGACTAGGTAGCAAAGCCTAGATCTCAATTGCCTTCCCAGATCCATGTTCACAAAGCAATTGACAAGAAATAGAAGAAGAAGCAGTAAAGGAAATGTGTTTGAATTCAATTATGCAGAAATGAAATCAAAGATATTTTGAATGGAGATTGAGACAGAATTTCCTCAATTCTTCACACCCAAAACTCAAAACAAGAAAAGTAAAAGTGCCCAAGCAAGAACGAGGAAGAAGAGAGATCAATTCTCCTCCCCAATTCTCTGAAATCTCAGTGAAGTCACCAAGAGAAATTTCAACAGCAAAGGTTCAAAGGAAAATTCAAAGTTCAAAAGCAAAGCAAAAGGTTCTAATTACATCAAACTAGCTCCTATTTATACACTTTCCATTCTTGGATCTTAGGATTTGGATGGGCTTTTGATTTGGTGAAGAAATGAATTAAATTGGATTTTTAATTCAATTTTTGGCCCAAAAAAAATAGCTTCCAGGAGGCTGCCCTGCCCTTGTGGAGGGCAGGGCAGGATTTGGTGCTTGGTGCGTTGCTGGTGCGGGCGTGGTGCAGGCTAGTGCGCAGGATGCTGCCTGCCCTCGCGGAGGGCAGGGCAGAAAAAGTTGGTGCGCCAGAATTGTGCTGTGGTGCGCTGCTGGTGCTGCCAGAATCGTGCCTTGGTGCGCCAGAAACGTGCCTTGGTGCGCCAGATTCATGCCACAACAAAATACTGCCCTGCCCTCGCAGAGGGCAGGGCAGTGTTTCCAAACTGAAGTCCCGCGTTCGAATCCTGGTAGAAACACACGCTCATTCAATTTCCTTGGCTTTCTTGGCACCGTAATGGAGCCTAGTTCCTTGCTTCCTCATGGTCCCGTGTTCAACTCTTGTGGCAAGCATTATAGGCATTTTCCTTTGATTTTCTTCCCTTGGTGAGCCCGGTACTGCCCTTGTGGAGGGCAGGGCAAGGTTTTGTTCTTCTTGATTCCAAGGCACAAATTTGTGCTCTGCCCTTGTAGTGGGCAGGGCAGAGTTGCCTTTCATGCTTTGTTCCCTTATGTTGCCCTCCTAGAGGGCAGTGTGCCCTTGTGGAGGGCAATGCTTGCCTTCCTCATTTTGTGCGCCACACTTCTTCTCTCTTTGACCACATTTTCTTCTCCTTGGGCCACACTTCCTTAGGCTACGCATTTCCCTTTTTTATCTTTTCTTCACCTACAATAAACCAAAACAACCACTCAAAGTATCACTAAATTCAAGAGGCTTATAAATCAATTAAAAATCAATTAAATTTAGCTTAAACCTCATGAGTTAACATTAATTTCATGGTGGTTGTTTGATTTAAAGAAGTTATGCATTTTCACTCCAAATCACTTACTTAGGATGCAAGAAAGTGCATAAATGCTAATAAAACAAGTGAAATTAGCTTGAAAAATGGGTATATGATGACTTGTCATCAGCGTCGCTCTCGCCGAGTCCGTCATTTCTAACTAAGTTTTGTTGGTAAGAAAATCTTTCTTTAGCTCTAGTTTTCTGCCTTAGCCCAAAACTCGAAAATGGCTTTGGATTTTTGAGTTTTTTTGTGTTTTTGTTGTTTAGGTGTAATCTAGTTTGGGTGATGATGAGCGGATATTTTATACGCTTTTTGGCATCATTTTCATATAGTTTTTGTTATGTTTTGTTTAAGTTTTATTATGTTTTCATAGGTTTTAGTGTAAAATTCATTTTTTGAGATTCTACTTTGAATTTGTGTGTTTCATAATGACTTTAGGTATTTTCTTGCTGAATTTGAGGAGCTTTGGAAAAGTCTGATTCAGAGACAGAGAAAGGACTGCAGATGCTGTCAGATTTTGACCTCTGTGCACTCAAAGGAGCATTTCTGGAGCTAGCGAAGTCTAAATGGTGCGCTCTCAACGGATATGGAAAGCTAACATCTAGGAATTTCCAGAAATATATAATAGTCTATACTTTTCTCTGGAAATGAAGGCCCAAAACTGGCATTCAACGCCAGCACTTCACCCTCTTCCTGGCATTGGATGCCCAATAGGAGCAGCTGGCGTCCAACGCCCAAAAAGGAGTCCAAAGCTGGCGTTCAACGCCCAAGAAGGGTACTAGCTCATGGAGTCACCTTTAGCTTAGCCGAAACACTCACCAAGTGGGCCTGGAAAGTGGATTTTCGCACTACAAGACTAGTTTATCTTATTTTTGTAATTCTTAATTATTAGATTAGTATATATAGACCAAGGATCATCCTTGTTCAGGACCTTATGCCATATTTTTTAATACATTACTACTTTCTGTAAGCTATGAGTCACTAATCTACTAGGTTAAGGTTAGGAGCTCTGTTGACTTTTATGGATTAATAATATCATTGTTGTATTTCAATCTATGCTTGATTCTATTCTAAGATGTATCTTTGTTCTTCATCCTAATGAATTGGGAGTGTAACTTGACCGTCATCCCTATTCTACATGGGTTCTTGCGAGTCCTTAATGGGATAGTATTGAACCACAAGCTTGATTATACATCTCTTAGACGGCTAATCCACGACTTCATTTGGGACTTGGAAACATCAGTTCAGCCAAGGTACAGGGCGATTAGGGCCTTTGTGGTAGAGGCTAGAATCAAGACGCAGCGTTCTCTGATCCGGAAGATCCGACCTTGTCTGTGGTGTTTTGAGTAGGATCACCAAGGAAATCGACTGTTAGAGCTTCACCCCGTTCAGATTGGATGACCACTGACCTGGCAGTTGATCAGAAGCAGAGGAGATTAATGACCACTGACATGGCGTTAGTCACTTACAGCCTGCCATGGAATGAATCATTAGAAGATGAAGTAGACGGTGAGAAAAGTTGGTCCAGAAGGAGGAAGCATCTCCGAAGCTATACCGTTCTCTCATCACTGATTTCACACCAATTAAGGAATTCTATCTTTATTCTGTTTTTATGTGTTTTTCATAACAACTATATTTTCTATCCACCTGACTAAGATCTACAAGATGGCCATTGCTTGTTCAAACCAACAATCTCCATGGGTTCGACCCTCACTCACCTGAGGTATTACTTGGATGACCCGGTGCACTTGCCGGTCTATCTGTGCAAATGTTGCGGAGTCAATTTCGTGCACCAAGTTTTTGGCGCCATCGCCGGGGATTGTTCAAGTTTGACAAACTACCGGATTGTCTTGTTGCTTAGATTAGGTTTTTTTTAGTATTTTGTTTCGTGTCTTTTGTTTTCTTTTTCAAAAACTTTTTCAAAATCCATCTTTTCTTTGCCTTTTGTTTGAGTCTAGTGTCAGTTCTTAAGTTTGGTGTCCCTTGTGTGTTCTTTATTCTCTTTAAATTTTCAAATTGTTCTTGAGTGTTCTTCTTGGTATTCAAGTTGTTCTTACTTCTTTTCTTTGTTTAATCTTAAAGTTTTTAGTTTAGTGTCTTTTGGTTGTTTTCCTTTTAATTTTCAAAAAACTAGTGTCTTTGATATAAAAACTTTTAAGTTTGGTGTCTTTTGGTTGTTTTTCTCTTTCCTCATTAATTCGAAAAATAAAAAAATAATATCTTTTCTATCTTTTTTCAAATTTTCAAAAATCTTATTGCCTTTTTCTTATCCTGATTTAAAAATTTTTTTAGTATAGTATTTTCTTGTTAGTAAAGTTCAAATTTTGATTTCAAATCTTATCTTTTCAAATCTTTTTCAAATCATTATCTTATCTTATCTTAATTTTAAATTTCAAAATCAAATATTTTCAAAATTTAAAAACTTTTCAAATCTTCACCATATCTTATCTTTTCAGCTTATTTTTAAATCTTTATCTTATCTTGTTTCAATTTCAAAATTCAAAATCAAATCTTTTTCAAATCTTTTCAATTCTTATCCTATCTTGTTGACTTTTCCTTTCCAATTTTAAAATTTCAAAATTTTTAAAATCAAATATTTTTCAAATCTCCTATCTTATCTTATTTTCAAATCTTTTTTAATTAGTTACTTATTTTATCTTATTTTAATTTTAGAAGTTGGATATCTCTTTAATACTCTCATTTCTCTTCCCTCTTTTTCAAAACTTCCTAACTAATTTCTCTCTCTTCTATTTTCAAAAACTTCTTAGCTCTTTCTCTTTCTTATTTTTCAAAAATCACACTCAATTTTTAAATCTTTTTTTAATTCAATTAATAATTAAAATAAAAATAACAATATTTTAATTCTAGTTTCTATTTTTACTTCTTAATATTCGAATTCTTCTACCCCCTCTATTTGAATTCTTCTTCTCATTCCTCTATCTTCATTCTTCTTTCTTCTTCATATCTCACAGGGAGTTCTCTATACATTGACATAGAAACTCCCATTCTCTTTCTCTCTTGTTTTCTTTTTCTTGTTCGTGAGCAGAAACAAAGATAAAGAACCTCTCTTTAAGCCTAATCCTGAACCTGAGAGGACTCTAAGGAGGCGTTTACAATAAGCTAAAACACAACACTCCGAAGAAAATCTGACAGAACTTTTCGAATAAGAAACTGAAAGCACTTATATGGAAGCCGATCCGAATAATAGAGGTGATGCAAGGAAGGTTCTTGGTGACTTCACTAAATCCACTTCTAACTTCTATAGAAGAAGCATCTCCATACCTGCCATTAGAGCAAATAACTTTAAGCTTAAGCCTCAGTTAGTCTCTCTGATGTAACAGAATTGCAAATTTCATAGACTTTCACTGGAAGATCCACATCAATTCATATCTAAATTCTTGCAAATCTGTGACATGTTAAGACCAATGGAGTAGATCATAAGGTCTACAGGCTTATGGTTTTCCTTTTTGCTATTAGAGACAGAGCTAGGACATGGTTAGATTCTCAACCTAAAGAAAGCCTAGACTCTTGAGAAAAGTTGGTCAATACATTCTTGGTCAAATTCTTTCCACCTCGAAAGATGAGTAAGCTCAGGTTGGAAGTTGAAACCTTCAGACAAAAAGAGGGTGAATCCTTCTCTAAAGCTTGGGAAAGATACAAGCAACTGATCAGGAGATGTTCTTCTGACATGCTCTCAGAACAGACTATCCTAGGTATCTTCTATGATGGTCTATCTGAGATATCCAAGATGTCCTTGGATCATTCTACTGGTGGAGCACTCCACTTGAAGAAAACGCCTGAAGAGGCACAGGAACTCATTGAAATGGTTGCAAACAACCAGTTCATGTACACTTCTGAGAGAAACACTGTGAACAATGGGGTAGCTCAGAAGAAAGGAATCCTAGAGGTTAACACTCTGACTGCCATATTAACTCAGAACAAGATCTTGACCCAATAGGTCAATATGATCTCTCAGCATTTGACTGGAATGCAAGCTGCAGCTGGCAGCACTCATGACACCTCCTATGAAGGAGATGCTTATGATCCAGATCAACCCACTATGGAAGAGGTGAATTACATGAGAGAATCCTTTGGAAACACCTACAACTCCTCATGGAGAAATCATCCTAATTTCTCATGGAAGGATCAACAGAAGTCTCAGTAAGGCTTCAATAATAATCTAGGTAGAAGAAACCAGAATAGGTTTAACAGTAATAAACCATTCCCATCTTCTCAAAAACAGATGGAGACTTCTAAGCAAATCCTCTCTGACTTAGCTACCAAAGTCTATGAACTCTCTAAGGCCACACATAGTTTTATAACAGAAACAAAGTCCTCCATCAAAAATCTGGAGGTACAAGTTGATCAGCTGAGCAAGAGAATCCCTGAGATCCCTCTGAATACTCTCCCAAGTAACACTGAAGTGAACCCGAGAGAAGAGTGCAAGGCCATCACTGTAGAAGCTAAGGCCGAATCTAAAGGGGATGCTTTGGCATCTAACGCCAGTAAGAAAGCCCATACTAGGCGTTCAATGCCCAAAGAGGAACCATCTTTGGCGTTGAACGCCAGTAAGGGAGTCCTTACTGGGCATTCAAAGCCTAAAGAAGAACCAGTCATGGCGTTAAACGCTAGTAAGGGAGTCCTTACTGGGCATTCAATACCCAAAAAGGCACAACATCTAGTGTTGAATGCTAGTAATAGGGCAGTTGGGTGATAAACAAAATTTATCATGCCGATATAGAATTCAATAATGGATATAATCGTGAGTATAGTCTAATCGACATTCAAACTTCGCATCAAACAATCCTACAATCTATAACTGAGAGTACTAGTCTCCCGAGTCGTCCTCCCTTGGAATTGCTAGAGAATGCATCTTATTGATTAGGAAGCCTTGTTATGATTCTTTGAGGGTTTAGCAAAATAGATGACAAACAATCAATTTTAGAAGACTTGGCCTAGGGTCGGCATTAGAAATTCTATCATTATAGCTTCCTCAATGATGATAACAATTAGGCTTTGCTTCATTTAGTTAACCCCTAGGTATAGAGGAAAGTCAAATGAGAGTAACTAACTTGAGTCACAAGTCCTAGTTTTACCCTAGGGAAATCTAGCTTTAGTGCACTCCAAGTCAATTAGCAATTTCTAATTCCAAATCAACAATTGACATAAGCTATTCAACTCTTTCTAATGGTCCAAACCCTATGCCAAGTAAAAAACTTTTACTCCATAACTAGTGTTGGCATTTTATCAAACAATTAATGAGCAAGGATGAAAGGCATAGTAAGAATAAGAAGAAATTAGAATTAAAAGTGCTTCAACACAAGAAATTAACAATAATCAACAAAGAACAACAATGGAAATGAACTTCTCAAGAAATTGATAGAATCCAAAACTACAAAGTTGAATCTAGGATCTATGAGAATTGAGCAATTACAAGCACTAATTGAGATTAGAGAAGAAGATCTATAACATGAACAAAGTAAATTGAGAATTGCAATGGATCTCACCAAAGAGTGATTGAGAATTCAGAAGTTGAAGAAGATGAACCCTAATGAGAGCTTGGAATCTCTCCCTCTCTCTTTTTCGTTGCTCACCAAGGGTACGGGAGGTTGTGCACATTCTTTTATAATTTCAACTTCATGTCCAATGGGAGAGGATTCCATTGTAGAGAGAAATTCATCCATGATTGAATCCATCTTTTGATAAGCCTCTTCCAAGTCTCCAGCGATGAT
This sequence comes from Arachis stenosperma, assembly GCF_014773155.1. Lineage (NCBI taxonomy): Eukaryota > Viridiplantae > Streptophyta > Magnoliopsida > Fabales > Fabaceae > Arachis > Arachis stenosperma. The sequence continues at coordinate 78,894,342 of NC_080382.1, forward strand.
ATGCCTTGGAGGTTGCGCACGCTCCTCAACATCGATATCAAGCTTCTTGGAAGAGTTCTCCATGATGCTACATTCCCATGGACTTTCAACATCTCCTAAATCTTTAACCACCTCTTCCTTTTCTTCAATGATCATAGGCTCCTCCAATTGTTCCAACACAAAATAGCATCCCTCATCCCCACCGGAGTTTCCAATCTCTCCTTCATGCTACACTCTTCAATTCATTCTCCATATGTGGCTATGGAAGCACCTTGAGTGTTCAAACATTTGTAGGCTAAAGTATGCACTACCTTGGTCAAGTTAGTCACAAACTCTAAGGTGTTCCTTTGCATATCCGCTTGTCCTTGAAGTAGCAAGGTAAGAGAATCATCTATTGGGGCTTGGGGTAGATAAGAGGGTTCATCATTTTGGAGAGAGGGTTCATAGTAGGAAGGTGGTTCTTCTTGGTAAGGGTATGGAGATGGTGAGTGTTGAGGTGGTTCATGGTAGTAATCTTGATAGGGTTGTGGTGGTTCTAAAGGTTTTTGCTCATAATGATCACAAGGATGTGGTATGGGTGATTGGTTATATGATGGATAAGGGTCACATAAAGGTACTTGGTAGAAAGGGGCTTGTGAGAATGGTTGAGGGCTATGTTGAGGCTCATATTGAGGATGAGATTCATAGGCATATGATGGTGGTTGTTGAGTGTCACAAAAAGAGTCATCATAGCCATTAAATTGACATGCATTAGGATGGGAATTATACCTATAAGTATCCGGAGGTTGTTGCCAATAGGAGTGATCAATTCCTTGAGGCTCCTCCCATCTTTGTTGGTTCCATCCATGGTACATGTTACCATTGAAGTGCACATTTCCTACAACACAATTAGAACCAAACTCATAGCCAAAGTGAGAATTCATAATGAAAAAAACAAAATAAAACTAACAAGATCTAGTAAACAAGCAAAAGATAAGCTATTCACACTATTCACATATGCACAATAACCAATAACATAACACCATTGCAAATCCCCGGCAACGGCGCCATTTTGATGATCGGATTTTTGATGGTTTAGAATTTTACAAATGAAATCTCGTTGAAGTATAGTCTCTAAACCAACAATAATCCTTTCATGCAAAAATTTGTTTGTCACAAGTACAAACCCCTAAAATCTATAAACCGAAGTATTTAAATCTCGGGTCGTTCTCCCTAGGATTTACAATAAAGTGTCTTGTTATTGGTTGTGAGTTATTTTTGGGGTTTTGATAAGAAGAATGAAAGATAAATGGCAAGAAAGTAAACTAAGGCCTAAAAAGGTCTTGGCAAGGGTTGGTGGTCAAGGATCTCTATCCTAATCACTAACCACAATATGAGAATTGGCAAGGATTAATCTCATTAAATCATCCTCTAACTAGTAGTAAAGGAAAGTCAAATGAGCTATATCAATGCTACTCCATAAGTCCTAACTCTCCACTAATTCAATTAGTGAGAACTAGAGTTAATAGATCCTAATCATCAATTACTTGGACATTAGTAACTCAAGAGTTCCTAAGTTACCTTTCCAAGCCAAGAACATAAAACTCTACTCTAAAATCCAACCAAGCATTTCATTAAACACTTGGAAGGCACAAAAGGAAAACATAGTAAATCAACAACAAGAATTAATTCTAACTACAATCAAATGTAAAGAATTAACAACAACAATTAAAGGAAACAAGATCTACATGAATTACCTCTTATTGAATTGAAAGAAAATGGAATGAACAATAGTAGATCTACAACAAAACATAAGAACAACATAAAGGAAATTGTAACAAAAGAATGGAAGAATGGTGAATGTAAAAACAAAGAATTGAAAGGTAGAAGTAGAAGAAAGCAAAGATAAAAACCTAGATCTAAGAACTAAACCTAATCCTAATCCTAATCCTAGAGAGAAGTGAGAGCTTCTCTCTCTAGAAACTACTTCTAAACTAATCCTAATGAGTGGAAATGAACTAATGGTCAAAAGTATGAAAAGTATGTTGATTCCCCTTCAATCCTTGGCTTAAATAGCATCAGAAATGAGTTGGATTGGGCCCACAAGGCTTCTAAAATCGCTGGCCACGTGTTGCATTAAGTGGGTCATGTGCCACCATCGGCGCGTCTGCGTACCGTGCGCGTGCGCGCCCCTATGCGCAATGCAAATATGGCAAATCTTATATTGTTTCGAAGCCCCGGATGTTAGCTTTAGGCATCTAATAGAATCAAGGTGAATTAAATTTAGCTATTTTGAGTCCTAAAAAGCATGTTTTCACTCTTAAGCACAATTAAAGGAGAATATACAAAACCATGCTATTTCATTGCATAAATGTGGGTAAAAGGTTATAAAATCCCTAAAAATCAATACAAGATAAACCCTACAAATGGGGTTTATCATTGGGCATTCAACGCCCTCTAAAAACTTCTCTATTGAAGAACTGAAGGTAACTAAGACTCATGAGGAGACCATAGAAATTCCATTGAATGCCTTATTGCAAATCATGGATTTTGAAGATCACTCGTCGTCTGATGAGGTAAAGGAAACTATGGAAGAGCATGTTGCTCGGTACCTAAGAATTCTGATAAAGCTAAATGCCAAGTTATTTGGAACAGAGACACTGGAGAAAGAACCTCTAGTGCTCACCAAGGACTCAATGCCTTAGTTCAAAAGAAACTACCTCAGAAGCTTCCGGATTCCAAACGCTTCCTAATTCCTTGCACCATAAACCTCATGCCACTCTCATGTAATAGAGAGGCTAGGAATCTTTGTGGTGCAAGCTGCAAGAATCTCACTAGAGATGAAAGACAAATCAATGAAAAAGGCATATGGGGGTAGAGGATGTCTTAGTAAAGATTGAGGACCTTTACATCCCTGCGAACTTTATATTCTTGGATATTGGGGAAGAAGAAGATGAATCCATCATCCTTGGAAGACCTTTCCTAGCCACTGCCAATGCCATCATTGATGTAGCAAAAGGAGAGCTAGTCCTGTAATTGCATGAGGACTGTATCTTATTTAAGATACCTAGTCCTAACTTTCCCTTTGACAAAAGAGAGACAATTGTGCAACACTTAGTGTTCCAACCCTCTCTTTCAGTGCAAAACTATACAAAACCATTAGACACCAATTCTAAGTTTGGTGTTGGGCAGCCATCATCAAGCGCTGTGAATAAAGGTACTAAGAAGAAGGTACCTAAAGGCTGAAGGGACAAAAATATCCCTACTGAAGACCTTTCACCTGGCATGAGAGTTGTCTTCACTAACAATCCAGTCCTTTCAAACATAGTGAACAAGATCCTGTCTCTAGAATATGTGGAACTCATCCATGAGAGCACAGGCAAGAAGTTCACTGTAAGGGGTGAAATTCTAAGCCCCTATCTCACTCAGTAAGGAGTTAACCATCAAGCTAGTGACGTTAAAGAAGCGCTTGTTGGAAGGCAACCGAACCATAATGAGTTATTTCTATTTTTTCTTAAGTTTGTTTTACATAATTATTTCTTTAAGTTTGTGCTCATGTGCAGTAGTTAGAACAGAAACAGAGACAGTCAGAACCAGAAACAGAACACCCCAGAGTAGGCCCCTTGCTGGCATTGAACACCAGATAGGGAGGCAAGAGTGGGCGTTCAACGCCCAAAAAGAGTAGTCAAGCTGGCGTTGAACACCACACAGGGTATCCCTATTGGGCATACAATGCCCAAGAGGAGCAGCATTACTGGCGTTGAACGCCAACCAGGGAGCATGTAGTTGGCGTTGAACGCCAGCCAGGAGGCAGAGAACTGGCGTTGAATGCCAGGAAGGAGGTCCCCTAAGGGCGTCCAACGCACTATGAGGAGCATGAAGCTGGTGTTGAATGCCAGCTAGGAGCAGGAGCTGGGCGTTCAATGCCCATAAGGGGGCAGGGAATTCGAATTCCCTAGCCTCTTAGGACTAGTGGGTCTCATAGAATCTCCACCTACCCCACCTTTTTCTCTCTCTTACTTTCACTCTACCCCACACACTCTTCCCCATAATCCCTCAACCAATCACATCCATACCCTCTTCCCAAAACCATCATAACTTCCACTAACCCCCACCCACTTCAAATTCAAAATTTTCCACCCAATTCCCCCTCCCATTCGAACCCTACCCCATCCCACCCTTATAACTACCACCCCATACTACCTCTCCAACACACACCTCAAACACTAAAGCCCCCACTTGGTCGAATCCTTCTCTCCCTTTTTCTCTACTATTTTCTTCTTTTTCTACTCTATTCTACCCTTTTGTTCATATTTGCTCGAGGATGAGCAAAGATTTTAAGTTTGGTGTTGGAAAAGCCTTACTTTTTGCTTTCCATTCACACTTATGGCACCCAAAGTCGGAGAATCATCTAGAAAGAGGAAAGGGAAAGTTGTTGCTTCCACATTTGAACCTTGGGAGATAGAGAGATTCATCACCAAAGCTCATCAAAACCACTTCTATAAAGAAGTGGCAAAGAAGAGAGTGATTCCTGAGGTCCCATTTAGGCTCAAAAAGAATGAGTACGCGAAGATCCAATGAGAAATCCAAAGGAGAGGTTGGAAAGTTCTAACAAATCCAATCCCAAAAGTTGGAATCTTGATAGTACAAGAGTTCTATGCCAATGCATGGGTCATTAAACATCATGATACAAGTGTGAACCCAAGCCCCAAAAATTGAAGCACCACGGTCCGAGGGCGACCCTTGGATTTTAGCCCAAAAAGTTTAAGGTTGGCGCTCCATTTGCCAGTAATGCAAGGAGACCCACATCCTTACACTAGAGGAGTAAATTTTTATCAAAGGCTGGACCAAGTCCTTTCAAACATTTGTGTGGAAGAAGCTCAGTGGAAGATGGATGCTCAAGGCAAGCTTATCCAACTAAGAAGGCTTGACCTCAAGCCCGTAGCTAAAGGATGGTTGGAATTCACCCAATGCTCTATCATCCCTACTAGCAATCGGTCAGAAGTGACCATTGACAGAGCCATCATGATTCATTGCATCATAGTTGAAAACGAGGTGGAAGTACATGAGGTAATACCTCAAGAATTGTACAAGAAAGCTGAAAAGCCTTCCACATTAGCAAGGTTGGATTTTTTCCACCTTATCTGTCACTTATGCAATTCAGCTGAAATGGTCATAAAAGAAGACATCTCCATAGAGGAGGACAAGCCCATCACTAAAAGAAGGATAGAGCAAACTAGAGAGCCTACACATGCACCTCAACAAGAGCATGTGGAGCTGCCCCCAACAAGAAATTCATGAGATGTCTTAAGGGATGCATTTTCCTCCCCAAGGATATTGGGATCAACTGAATACTTCTCTAGAAGAATTAAGCTCCAACATCGATCAACTGAGGATGGGACATCAAGAGCACTCCACCATCCTCCATGAAATAAGAGAAGATCAAAGAGCCATAAGAGAAGAGCAACAAAGGAAAGGATGAGACATAGAAGAAATCAAGCGCTCCATTGGATTCTTCAGAGGGAGTAGTAGCCGCCATAACTAAGGTGGACCCGTTTTCTTAATCCCCTGTTGCCTATGTTATTTTTCTGTTTTCCACATATTTTACCTTATTGTCTATTTCTAGTGTGTTATCCTCTTTATTTATGTCTTAAAGCTATGAATTATTCTATGCATCTCTCACCATACTTAAAAGAAAATTTTATTTGAAAAAGAGAAGTAAGATGCATGAACTCGACCTATATCATAAGAATAGTTCAATTATTTTGATGTGGTGGCATTGCTTTTACTTTCTAAATGCATGAATGAACAGTGCATATTTGATATTGGAGTTAAGAATGTTGGCTCTTGAAAGAATAATGAAAAAGGAGAAGTATTATTGGTAATCTGAAAAATAAAAAAAATTGATTCTTGAAGCAAGAAAAAGCAGCAAAAAGCAAAAAGAAAAAATATATATATACATATGCAAAAAAAAAAAAAAGAGAGAGCAATCAAAAAAATAAAGAAAAAGAAAAAGCCAATAGCTCTTTAAACCAAAAGGCAAGAGCAAGGATCCAAGGCTTTGAGCATCAATGGTTAGGAGGGTTTAAAAGAAACAAAATGTTGGACTAAACAGTTCAAATGAGCTGCTTCCGTAACTATATGCTTGTGGTGTGAAGGTGTCAAGTGAAAAGCTTGAGACTGAGCAGTTAAAGTTGTGATCCAAACCAAAAGAGTGTGCTTAAGAACTCTGGATACCACTAGCTGGAGATTCTAGAAAAGCTGAATCACAATCCTAAAGGGTTCACCCAGTTAAGTGTCTGTGGCGTTTATGTATCCGGTGGTAATACTGAAAAACAAAGCGCTTAGGGTCACGACCAAGACTTAAAAGAAGCTGTGTTCAAGAATAAAAAAAGAACTAAACCAGGAGAATGAATAGTATCATCTTGATTATGAATTCCTAAAGAGGTCAATTATTCTGAGCTTCAACGGAAAGTGAGATGCCAAAACTACTCAGAAGTGAATAGACACTAGTTTCGCTCATCTAATTGAAACTGAGCTTCATTGAGAACTTTGATATTTATTGTATCCTTCTCTTCTTTTTAATCCTACTTGTTTTTGGTTGTTTGGGGACAAGCAACAGTTTAAGTTTGGTGTTCTGATGAGCGGATATTTTATACGCTTTTTGGTATCATTTTCATATAATTTTTGTTATGTTTTGTTTAAGTTTTATTATTTTTTCAGAGGTTTTGGTGAAAAATTCATTTTTTTGGATTCTACTTTGAGTTTGTATGCTTTATGATGATTTCAGGTATTTTCTGACTGAAATTGAGGTGCTTTGGAAAAGTCTGATTCAGAGACAGAGAAAGGACAGTAGATGCTGTTGGATTCTGACATCCGTGCCCTCGAAGGAGCATTTCTGGAGCTACAGAAGTCCAAATAGCACGCTCTCAACGGCTATGGAAAGTTAAACATCTAGGAATTTCCAGAAATATATAATAGTCTATACTTTTCTCTGGAAATGAAAGCTCAAAACTGGCATTCAACGCCAGCACTTCACCCTCTTCCTAGCGTTGGACGCCCAAAAGGGAGCAGCTAGCGTCTAATGCCTAAAAAGAAGTCCAAAGCTGGTGTTCAATGCCCAAAAAGGGGTACTAGCTCGTGGAGTCACCTTTAGCTCAGCCCAAACACTCACCAAGTGGGCGCGGAAAGTGGATTTTCGCACTACAAGACTAGTTTATCTTATTTTTGTAATTCTTAGTTATTAGATCAGTATATATAGAACAAGGATCACCCTCATTTAGGACCTTATATCATATTTTCAAATACATTACTACTTTCTGTAAGCTATGAGTCACTAACCTGTTAGGTTAAGGTTAGGAGCTCTGCTGACTTTTATGGATTAATAAAATCTTTGTTCTATTTCAATCTATGCTTGATTCTATTCTAAGATGTATCTTCGTTCTTTATCGTATTGAATTGGGAGTGTAACTTGACTGTCATCCCTATTCTACATGGGATCTTGCGAGTCCTTAACGGGATAGTATTGAACCACAAACTTGATTATACATCTCTTAGACGGCTAATCCACAACTTTGTTGGGGACTTGGAAACATCATCTCAGCCGAGGTACAGGGCGATTGGGGCCTTTGTGGTAGAGGCTAGAATTAAGATGCATCATTTTCTGATCCAAAAGATCCGACCTTTTCTGTGGCATTTTGAGTAAGATCACCAAGGAAATGGACTGCTAGAGCTTCACCCCTGTTCAGATTGGATGACCACTGTCCTGGCATTTGATCTAAAGCAGAGGAGATTAATGACCACTGACCTGGCGTTAGTCACTTACAGCCTGCCATGGAATGAATCATCAGAAGATGAAGTAGACGGTGAGAAAAGTTGGTCCAGAAGGAGGAAGTATCTCCAAAGCCTCAACCGTTCTCTCATCACTGATTTCACACCAATTAAGTAATTTTATCTTTATTCTATTTTTATTTGTTTTTCACAACAACTATATTTTCTATCCGCCTGACTAAGATTTATAAGATAGCCATTGCTTATTCAAACCAACAATCTCCGTGGGATCGACCCTCACTCACCTGAGGTATTACCTGGATGATCCAGTTCACTTGCCGGTTTATCTGTGCGAATATTGCGGAGTCAATTTCGTGTACCAGGTGAGTAATGGGTTTTATCCCAAAACTCGTTAGACAAGATAAGATATCACTAAATCCTTGTGTTTAGTTGTATGTCATGAACCTTAGCTTTGATTTTTGTTGTTCTTTATTATCTAGAGTGTTATTAATGTTGTTTAGTATTGAGTTGAGGCTTGGAAAGCTTGTAGTGAAAAGGTTTTGTGCATGGAGGATAATCAGCCAAGATATGATTTCGGTTTCTTTTATATAATATGTAATATTTCCGGACATATAGGCTAATGGACCTTAGGATAGGATTGAATTAGTTGTTGAAAATTGTTGGATTGATGATGTATGATGATTTTGTTGAATATGATGATTTTGATCAATTATGATTGTAATGTGATGATGTTGTAAATTGATGAAGGGTGTATAAGAGGAATTAGATTGTTTAAATTATTGGTATGAAAATATTGATTCGGAATTATGGATTTATGTTGATTTATGGTAGAAATGTTGAGTGAATTAGGTGTGAAAGTGATGGAAGTACAATGGAATGGTTAAGTGTAGTATGTGGTAGTGTTTTATGATGGAATTGGGAATGTTTTGGTTTAGTTTGGTGTTGGAATTTGGAAACTAGAGAACTTTGATATTTTTGTGTAAAACTTGATTTTTGGTAAACTTTGGCGGATCATAACTTGAGCCTCAGACATTGAAATTGAATGACTTTTATTTTAAATTAAATATGATTTCAAGAGCTTTAAAATGATATAAATTTTAAGGAAAATAGAATTTTGTAGAGGAAGTTATGAACGTCAGAAGTTCGGTATAAAAATATGATTTGTGCAACTTTACAAAATTTTACAAGTTTGGGAGTGCATGCGTATGTGGACACCTTCGTACAGGGATGTGCGTCTCTGCCAAGCCTTCTCGCGTATGCGGAATGGTCCAATTTTACTTGGATGCATACGTGGCATATTGGCACGTGAACGCGGACCCACTTTCTTCAACGTGTGCATACGCACAATAGGGGGTGTGTGTACGCACATACCCTGTTTTGTTGAAAAATGGTTTTTCTTCATTTTTCATGGGTTCTCTAGTCTTCCAAACTTCTTTGTCTACCGTTTAAGATTTCTAACTAGTAATTAGGCCTTAGGACTAATAGAGATGGGTTAGTGAACTAAATTGGTAATTTATGCATGAGTTTAAAAGATGGTAATTAACTTAGGCCTGGTATGTCAGTCGAATGGAGTTGTCATGTGAATTGATGGGGAGTCGAAGTGATGATGAACTGGAGATATTGAGGATGAATGATGAGATTAGAACCTGAAAATAAATGTTTATAGTTAAGGTTTATGAAATAAGTATGAATGGAAGTATGCTATGAGCAGTGGCCTCTGTGATGGACTATGTGATTGTGATATGTATTGTTTTCCATCATAGGGGCTGTGGTAGTCTTTCGCCTACATTTGGATGTGAGGGCTGTGGCAGTCTCCCGCTCATGTGATACGAATTATTTTGGTAAGTCCCTTGAGTAAGGGCTGTGGCAATCTCCCGCTTGTCGAGGTAGCGGTGCCAGCGTAGGGGCCGAGGCAGTCTCCCGCCTACGTTGAGATGTGAGGACTGGGGTGGTATCCCGCTCGTATAACCTTCTCTGCTGCATGAGTGTGCAGAGCCTATATCTCTGGCGAGGCAAATTCTCTACTGCATGAGTGTGCAGGGCCTATATTCCTGGCGTGGTAGATTTCTCTACTACATGTGTGCACGGCCTATATCCCTGGCATGGCAGAAAGGCTACATCTGGGAGGATATGTCGGGTTGGCATTTATAGACGGACAAGTGATATCACAGCCAATAGGACAGACATTTATCATATGCATCTCTTATGTGCTTGTTTGCTTTGATTACTTGCAGTTTGCCTAAATGTATAATATGCCTACTTGCTCCTTGAAATTACTTATTTGCATATACTTGTGATTGTCTAGCATTTAGGAGGATCGAAAAGCGGTGGCGATGGGATCGCACGGAGGTTAGGATGGCGAAGGCTGTGGGATACATCAGTGTTATTTGTATTAGTTAGAAATCCCCTAAGTTTAGATAACACTGTTTACGGTTTATGCTTTAATTTATTTATTTCGTTAAGCTTGAATCTCTATTTGATGTGAAGTTCTAGGATTGCCTTTAGCATCCCGGAACCTTACATCTTATATATTGGGCACTGTTACCATACTGAGAAAATCCAATTCTCATACCATATGTTGTTGTTTTTCAAATGCAGGTCGCAACTTGCCTCGGTAAGTTTGCGAATATGGTGACAGAGCGAAGAATGATCTTCCTCATGTTTTACTTTACTTTACTTTTGTTGTAGTATTAATGAATCCATATTTGAAGATATATTTTGGTTTGATTTAAGTGGATTTCATCATATAAACCCACATTTATTCACTTAAATAGCATGCTTTTGTGTTTTCTCTCTAAATTGAGCATAATTGTGAAAACATGCTATTTTGTGCATAATTTGATTAATTTTATTCCACTTTTATTCCATTTGATGCCTTGATGGTTTTGATGAGTGATTTCAGGTATAATAAGTTGGAATGGCTTGATGAGAGTGGAAGAGAAGCATGGAATTGGGAGAAAACATGAAGAAAACAAAAGAGAAGCACATAGCCATGTATGCGTACACACAAGAGGAAATTTCAGCATGTGTGCGTGCGCACAGACCTGTGCGTACGTACAAGTACCAGCGTGTGATTTCATTAAAAAGTTATGTAGCTCGTGATTTTGGGGTTCTTTTGGCCCATTTCTGAAGGCTTGGATGCTGAAATCAAAGTCAATATGAAGGAGCAACAACACATAACAAAGAGAGCTCACTTAGATTAGAAAAACACACATAGTAGGATAGTTTTAGGGTAGTTTTTAGGTTAGGTTTTTCTCTCAACTTTAATTAGGGATCTTAATTAGGGTTTGTAGCATTTTATACTTCAAGTTTTGATTTGGGATTATAGCAATTTCATTGTAAGTATTTTTTTAATTTCTCTTTTAATTACTACATTTGTTCTACACTTCTTATGTTTTCATTTCTTTTGTCAATATATACATAGTTTTGCAATTTCGAGTTCTTGTTAATGAATTTGATGTTTGATGCTTATTTTATGTTTGTTGGATTGCCTTTGTTGATTTTGATCATTAGTAGTTCATAGTTATCATTATTTTCCCAATTTTGCCATGTTTTATGATTATGCCCACTATGTGTTTGATAAAATGCCTATTATGATTATGGGGTAAATTTCCACTCCTTGGCTTAGGGAAAATGAGTATATGGATTACTAGAGCCATAATGTCCAACATTTAGTGATAATTCTTTGGTTGTTAGTTGTTATTGTTTCCACTAACGCTAGCTTCTTACTAAGGTAATTAGTAAGTTAGTTAGGATTTGTGGATTAATAACAATTATGCTCACTTGACTTATCCTTCAATGCTAAGGGTTGACTTAGTGAGATTAATCTATCATAAATATCATAGTTGTGGTTATGGCAAGGAAGGGATTCCATAACTCATCCCAAGTCAAGGTTTCATTTTTGTTTTGAACCACATTTTCATTACTTTATAGCATTACTTGTTTATATTACATATATAGTTCTTTAATTCTTTTGTTAGTTTATAAATTGCAATTTTGAATCGTTCTTTTATCTCTTTATTTGTTTACTTCAATCATTGAAAACCCCTTTTGCTTCTCACAACCAAAATTGTGTGCACTTGTTGGCATTAGTTCCTAGGGAAGATGACCTGAGGTTTAATTACTCTCGGTTTATATTAGAAATTGTAAACTTTTATTGGGAGGATTATTATTTGCTGGTTTGGACTATGCTACCAACGAAGAAATTGTTTTGCTAAATTTCTGAACCATCGTGATTCTCTCTTATCAAGTTTTTGGCGTCGTTACCGTGGAACTAGCGCCATGAGTGCTATAATTTTGGTTGTCGTTAATATGCGAATTGTGTGAATAGATGCTTTTTTTGGATTGCTTGTTTGTTTTTGTTAGTAATTAGGAATTGTTTATTTTGTTAATTGATGTCTTTAGCTTTTATTTTCTATTTTCTCTATGAGTTATCACTCTCTTGGTTTGGAGTTTGGTTGTAATCATTTTGTAGGGTTTGATAACTTCAATTTTGGTTTGCATCATGGGATTGGAGCATCAATTTTGGAAGGAGCAACCTCTTCTATACTACAATGAGCCATACCCTTCCCAGTGCACATACCCAATCCAAGGATATAGTGGATTTCACTTTGATTATGCACCTTCACCACCATATGCCTATAACCCCTACTCCCAACAAAATCCCCAATCACTACATTTTCAAACACCACACTAATACCAACAACCACATTCTTACATACCACCTCAAAATACTTACCAATATGAACTACCTCCCCCATATACAACCTTCCTTCTACACAATGAATCTCATTCTTCACCCCAATGTGAAGTTTTTCCACCATTGACACAAGACCATCAAGACCTTCAAGCTTTTCTACAAGAGCAAGAAGGATACCAAAGAACACAAGGACAATTCATGGCTACCATAGCCGAAGCGGTGAACGGCTTGGTCCAACTTCGCTCATCCGATCAAGGCATTCCTCTTGAGGAATGTGGAGGGTCAACTAAAGAATGTAGTGAAGAGGAGAGCACGGAGCCACAAGGGAAAGAAGAGTTAGAGCATGAAATGTAATAAGAGGAAGAGAAGGAAGTACTTAAACCGGAGGAGGGAAAGGGAGAATTAAGGGAGGTTGTTCAAGATGAGGATTCCATCATTGATGATTTTTTGTCCTCCTTGGTCAATCCCCTCAATGATCCTAATGAGCCTCCTCCCATTGAGTTTGAGAGAGACATTGAGGTAGACTTCTCACAACCTCCGTGTTATGACTTAAGTGATGGGGAAGAGGACGAAGAGGTTGGTGAGGAAGCAATTCCGTTCCAAGAACATATTGAGTGGGTGGCAATTTTACCTATGAACTTCATTGGCCCCCATCAATATGCTATCTTGGAGACGGATTACCAACTCAAGGTCCTTCTTAGGTTGGTGCATGGTGGAGGAAGCAATGTTAGTAGCCAAGTGAATCCAAGGTTCTTCAAGAAAATCAATTCAAGACTTGGAGTTCAAGTGGGATGCAAGGTACAATTGGGTAATTTCCAGAGAGTGTTGGGTTATCTCAAGGGTATTTTGAAAACCTTTCCACCCGGCTTGAAGCATAAGGATCAACAAGAAGGAGAACGGATACCTAGAATATGGGATCCCAGAGGACCTTTAAAGTGCAAGCTTGGATGGAGATTCAAGGAGGAGTGAAAACACAAGCCACCCTAGCAAGAGTCTCCTCAACAAGTCCAACTTAAGGACTATAAACCAAAGTGGTAGGTGGGAGACACCCCACCATGGTAACATTGTTCCAACCTTTCCTTCTTTATAGTCTTGTTTTCTTGCAAATTTTTTTTTGCTTATCTTAGCTAGCTTACGCTAGTTTAATTTTGAGTTTGATAGGTTGATTTTTGTTTGGATCATATATTTATGGACGGTTGAAAATTGTGAGGATGAATTTTGGTTGAGCTAAAGTTTAATACCTTAGATTTTGAAGAAAAATTTTTGGAAAAATAGGGTACTGTGCATGCGCACAGCCTTGTGCGTGCGCACGTGATGAGCGGATAATTTATACGCTTTTGGCATTGTTTTCATATAGTTTTTAGTATGATTTAGTTAGTTTTTAGTATATTTTTATTAGTTTTTAAGCAAAATTTACATTTCTGGACTTTACTATGAGTTTGTGTGTTTTTCTGTGATTTCAGGTTATTTCTGGCTGAAATTGAGGGACTTGAGCAAAAATCTGATTTAGAGGCTGACAAAGGACTGCTGATGCTGTTGGATTCTGACCTCCATGCACTCGAAATGGAATTTTTGGAGCTACAAAAACTCAAATAGCGCTTTCTCAATTGCGTTGGAAAGTAGACATCTAGGGCTTTCCAGCAATATGTAATAATCCATACTTTGCCCGAGTTTAGATGACGCAAACTGGCGTTCAATACTAGTTTTCTACCCTATTCTGGCGTTAAACGCCAGAAACAAGTTGTAAGCTAGAGTCAAATGCCAGAAACAAGTTACAAACTGGCGTTTAACTCCAAGGAAGACCTCTACACATGAAAGCTTCAATGTTCAGCCCAAGCACACACCAAGTGGGCCCGGAAGTGGATTTCTGCATCATTTACTTATTTTTGTAACCCTAGTAACTAGTCTGATATAAATAGAACCTTTTACTATTGTATTAGACATCTTTGATCTGTTTTATGCTATCTTAGACTTTTATAGGGGCTGGCCATTCGGCCATGCCTACCCTACTTTCACTTATGTATTTTCAACGGTGGAGTTTCTACACACCAGAGATTAAGGTGTGGAGCTCTGCTGTTCCTCGAGTATTAATGCAAAGTACTATTGTTCTTCTATTCAATTCATGCTTATTCTTATTCTAAGATATTCATTCGCACACAAGAACATGATGAATGTGATGATTATGTGACACTCATTACCATTCTCACTCATGAACGCGTGATTGACAACCACTTCCATTCTACATGAAAACAAGCTTGAATGTATATCTCTTGGGTTTCTAATCAACGATTCACATCAACTCCTCTCTGACAATGGGGCATCTGAATCCGAGATTAGAATCTTCGTGGTATAAGCTAGAATCAATTGGCAGCATTCTTAAGATCCGGAAAGTCTAAACCTTGTCTGCGGTATTCCGAGTAGGATTTGGGAGGGGATGACTATGATGAGCTTCAAACTCGCGACTGTAGGGCGTGGTGACAGACGCATAAGGATAGTAAATCCTATACCTACACGATCGAGAACCAACAACTGATTAGCCATACGATATCTGTGCATGGTATTTTTCATCCGAGACGAGAAATCCGACAGTTGATTAGCCATACAGAAACCGTAGAGGACCATTTTCACTGAGAGGACGGGAGGTAACCATTGACAACGGTGACACCCAACATACAGCTTGCCATAGAAAGGAGTATGAAGGATTGGATGAAGGCAATAGGAAAGCAGAGATTCAGGTGGAATAACGCATCTCCAAACGCTTATCTAAAATTCCCACCAATGAATTACATAAGTATCTCTATCTTTATTTTATGTTTTATTTTTCATTTAATTATTGATACGTAAAATTTGGATTTCACGTACAACCGGCAAGTATACCGGGTCGTATCAATTAGTAAGACTCACTGAGAGTGAGGTCGATCCCACGAGGATTGGTAGATCGAGCAACTTTAGTTAATTGGTAAACTTAGTTAAGCAAATAAGATTTTTGATTTTGTGAGTAATGTAACTTTTGAACATAATTGCAGGAATTTAAATGGCAATTAAGAACAAGAACATAGAAATAAAATGAAAGTAAATAACTGAAACTTAAATTGCAAGAAACTTAAATAACATCAAAGGTAAATGGCAAGGAATTAAAGGGTGCAGAAATTTAAAGAACATAAGAGTAAATAGCAAGAATTGAAAGAACAAAATATAGATGACAAGAATAATAAATTGACAGAATGTAAAAGGGAATTGGGTTATGGGTAATCAAACAACTAGAAGCAAAAGAAATAAGAATTGATGGTAGAGAAGATCATTAGGGATCAGAGATGCAAGTATTCATGAATTGATGTTAGTCAAATCCTTCTCAATCATGTGCTTAGATCCATGGCAAGTGGGTAATTGAACCCCAATCTCTTGGTGATTCAATTTCTCTCAACATAACCAAATGCCACTCTCGTGATCTATTTGTTCATGAGAAGAGATGATGCTCAAATCTAATCCAGCCACACAATTTCCATAATCTCAACCAAGGAGAGTTACATCTCACATACTAACCAAGGTGTGTTGATTAAGGAAATCATGAAAGGATGAACTCTAAACTGAATTGTGTGGCTCATTCCTCAAATTCACCACATAATTCATATAGATTAACCCCTCTCTCGATGGTGGTTGAATCTTTGAAGAGCAAGAGTTCCCTCTTTAGATCAACCACTAGAATTGAGAAGGAGAAGATGGGTTCACCAATTCATTCCAACAAACAGAGCTCCTCCCCCTAATGAAAGTGGGGTTTAGTGAGTCATTGCTCTAAATTCAACAACAATTGCCATAAATCAAAATTAAACTAAATGTAAAGGAAGAAGAAGAAGAAGAAGAATGAAGTGCTTAAAACTTGAAAATGAAGAAGAAGAATTCCAATAGAGAACCAAAGATGAGCTTTCCGGGAGAGTACCCGGAAGTTCTAACAAAAGCCAAGTACAAGTGCTTAAAGTGTATAAAAATTCTAAGTGTCAAAAAGTAAAAAAAAATCCTCTACAAGTACAAACTCAATCTCTATTTATACTAGTCCCCAAAACTCTTTCAAAGATCTTGAATTGGGTTAGCAATATGGGCTTCCTCTTTGTTGAATTCTTGGCTCAATTGGAAGTGTTGCTAGACTTGGAAAGGAAGAGTTCATTCATCATGCTTCTGGCCCATTGGCTTGGCGTTATTGGCACTAACTCCAGGCCAAATGCATGTTGGCAACGTGCAAGACATTTTCCTGGAAGTGAAGTATGAGACTTGGGCGTTGCTAGCCCAAGTTGTTGCCAACAACTTGCTTTTCCTCTTCTTGGCTCTACTTTCATGCTAAATGTAGCCCAGAATTTGAGTGTCAACCTTCAGCCTCAATATGGACTATTATACATCATTGGAAAGCTCTTGATGTCTATTTTCTAATGCCACTGGAATCACCTCAATTGGACTTTCCTAGCTCAAGTTATGGTTCCTCAAAGAAGGTAAGGTCAAGCTGCCAAGTTGTTGCCAAAAACGCACCCTCATTCCCAAGTTGGCAACGTGCTCGTGCCTAGCCTCCCAAGGCAGGGGCTTGGGGCTGGCGTTGTTGCAAAACACGCCCCCTATCCAGCACGTTGGCAACGTGCTCGTGCCACACTCCAAGGCTAATCTCTAGCCTTCTTGAATTTCACTTCATATTCTTGTTTTTAGGGCCTAAAGATGACTCTGGTTTGGCTTCAATTTTGTGCTCCACCATAGACTATTATATATGGTTGGAAAGCTCTGAATGTCAGCTTTCCAATGCAACTGGAAGCACTCAATTTGGATCTCTGTAGCTCAAGATATCTTCCATTGAAGAGGACATAGTCAGGCTGCCTTGTTGGAGTTGTTGTGGATAACGCCCATTCATTCCAAGTTAGCAACGTGCATCACAATTTCCTCACCATCCTGGCGTTATTGCCAAACACTCCTTCTCTTCAGCACGTTGGCAACGTGCTCGAGCCCTTCTCAAGGCTCCATGCTTGCTTCCTGGCGTTGGCAACGTGCATGGCAAGGCTAATGGGCGTTGGCAACGTGCATGGTGCCTTTCCTGGCGTTGGCAACTTGGTTGGCAAGGTTTGTGGGCGTTGGTAACTTGGTTGGCACCAAGACTTGGTGCCTAGCCAAGCATTCTTGTGTGGCGTTGCCTTGAATAACGCCTATGGTTCTTGGCGTTGGCAATGCCCTCGAGCTTCTCTTCAAGGCTCCATTTTGTTGCTTGGTTGTGTGGCGTTGGCAACGCCCATCTTGAGTTGGCAACGCCAGCTCCTTTTCTTCCAGGACCAAGCTTGATTGTGTGGCGTTGTTAGCCTGCATTGTCCTCAAACACGCCCCTCATCTCTAGGCTGGCAACGTGCTCGAGGCTCCAAATTAGCTCCCCAAGATTGCTTGGGTGGGCGTTGGCAACGCCCATCTAGAGTTGGCAACGCCAGCTCTTCCTCCAGGGCCAAGTTCCTTGTGTGGGCGTTGGCAACGTGGTTCTAGAGTTGGCAACGCCAGCTCCTCCTCCAGGGCCAAGTACCTTGTGTGGGCGTTGGCAACGTGGTTCTAGAGTTGGCAACGCCAGCTCTTCCTCCAGGGCCAAGTTCCTTGCTTGTGTGGCGTTGCCTTCAACAACGCCCATAGTTCTTGGCGTTGGCAACGCCCTCGACACTCCTTCATGGCCCAAGCTTCTTGCTTGTGTGGGTGTTGCCTTCAACAACTCAGCCTATTCTTCAAGTTGGCAACGCCAACTTTGCTTCTAAGGCTGCCTGGCGTTGTCCTCAACAACGCCCTCTCTTCCCAAGTTGGCAACGCCAACTCTTCTTCTTGGTAGCCTGGCGTTATCCTCAACAACGCCCTCTAATCCCAAGTTGGCAACGCCAACTCCTCTTCCTGGCGTTGGCAAGAACAACGCCCATTGTATCCAAGTTGGCAACGCCAACTTCTTGCCCAGCTTGCATCATTCTTGCTTCCATGCTTCCTTGTTTCATCACCTATCATCAACAAGGGAAATAGCTTCAAAGTCTTACCAATTCATGCAATAAATTTCATGAGATTCATTCATACTCATTCTATATGCATTCCTTAAATCATTTGCATGAATTTGGCTAGAATCAACATATTCCTTGGTATTCTCATGCATGGAAACAAAATTCATAAAAGGACTTGTTTATTTAGAGAAAATGAGTGAAATTAAGCTAAAACTAACTAAACTAACTAACTAATAAAGCAAATATGCATTTGCATCACAACACCAAACTTAAAGTATTGCTTGTCCTCAAGCAAAATGTAAAGGACTTTGTCACAAGAATCTAAGATGTAAGACTTGAATGTTCTTCCAGAGAGTAATTTTTCATTGAGCATGTCATCCTCACTTGTGTGGTCATTAATTTATTGTAATTGAACACAACTATTCAACTTTTTCAATTAAAATGCTTGCTTCAATACTAAATTGATTAACTTCACTAGACTTCCTTTTATACCTTAGCACATGATCCTTGAACCAATTTTTTCTTGATGCTTCTCTTCCTTTTTTTTTATATTTCCCCTTTTTTTTCATTTTAAATGAGCTCGAAATCTTGTCTTAAGGCGGCTCTTTAGCATAAGCTTTCAATCAACAATCCCAAACCAGTTGGTTCAAGTTGTTAAGTGTTGAGACACTCTTAAAGATTTACTAACTCAAGCCTCTTTCCTTAACACATTCAGTCACAGGCATATAACATTGAAATTTTGTTTGGATAGTGGTGTCCAGCACCTCTTTGGGTTGCTAAATGTTCTGCTATAGAGCTACTCTTGATTGTGGGTTTTCAATCGATAATCCCGAGTTAGTTAACTCAAGTTACCAGGTGATGAAGCACCCCTCGGATTTACTAGCCCAAGTATGTCTCTTAACATCAATCACCACAGACACATATCCAAATTTTGTCATTGATGCCTAGCCTTTCATTCTTTGTATTCTATTTTCTTTATTGTCAAGGTTATTTGTGCTATTACTGATAAAGTCTTTGTGATCCTTAACCAAACTAGTCTTGTATAAGCAAGCATTCTTTTGAGTTCATTGAACCTTGATTCTTTCACAATAAATGCATGTATGCTAGCACTTTTCTCATGGGACAGCATGCTTCTTTTTAGGCTAGAATTCTCTCTGTTCTTGCTCAAACTACATCTTTTATTCCAATGACAAGTAAAAGTATTAAAGACAAGCAACCATTCCAAATCTGTGAGTGGTGATGCATGGAATGGGCAACATAAAAGATAATGCTTCAAAAGGAAAAATGCATCCTAGAAGGTATACCATATTTCAGACATACATCTTCTTTATTTAATAAAACATAAAGAAAAACATAGGAACTTCACCACCTTTAGTCTTCATGTCCCTTTTCCTTTGCTTGATTCTCCTTGCTTTCTTTTGCCCTTTGAATCTTGTTTCTTTTTACTTCTTAACTCTCCTTGTTGCTTTGTTGTTGAATCCCCCTTTGGATCTTCTTTCTTTTTGCTTCTCCGTTCTCCTTGTTGCTCTGTTGATTGAATCTTACCCTTGCAAGTTCCTGCTCTTCAAATATCTTGCGAGCTTCATTAAAGGTTTTAATTTGTGGGTTGAGTAATGGGGGTGTGGAACAGAGGTAACTGAGCTTTTCTTGGGTGCATATATCATAGTCAAGTCTGTCCTTGTGCCTGGCTTCCCTGAACATTCTGCTTTCATTGAAATCTTTGTGAAATGTATCATGTCTAGCATCCAACCTATGGAGAAGCTCCCTTTGCTGAGCTTGCTCTATCCTTAATTGAGCTTGTTCTTGTATTACTTTCTCCATGGCTCTTTCATGTTCCATAGTTGAATTGTTGATGGCTTCCTGCATCTTGGCATATTGTTCTTGTTGTAACTCCATCATGTGTGCTTGGTACTCATTTTGTTGGTTCATCCATTGAACTTGAACCCCTCTTTGTTGATCCATCAATTGCCAAAGGTCCCTTTGTTGTTGTGCTTGTTCCTCTTGACTTCTTTGAATTTGTGAATATTGCCCAGAAATCCCTTCCAAGGTGGCTTGGAGTTGGTTCATGTTTAAAGTGTGGGGTTCTTCCATTTCTTGAGGCTCCTCCTCTTGTCTTACTTCTTTCCTTTTCTTCCTTCTTGCTAAAGGTTGCCTTTCCAATTGGGTTATGGTGATGAACTCCAACCTTTCTTTGGTAAGAGGTTTCCCAACAGAGACCACATCAGTTTCTTCAAATTCTTCCAGAGGCACTCCAGCTTCTTCACATAGGCGCAGAATGGTACTAGGATATCCTAGCCAACTATCTTGTTTGACCTTTTGAGCTATGTCAATGATGTTCTTGGCTATAATGTCTCCAACATTGATTTCCCCTCCTTTCATTATGCAATGGATCATTATTGCTCTATTCACCGTTACCTCAGAATTATTTGAAGTAGAGATCAATGACCTCCTCACTATGTCATGCCATCCTTTTGCTTGAGGTATGAGATCACCTCTCCGAAGTTTGAGTGGTTGTCCATGTGAATCCAACACCCAATCCGTGCCTATTCTGCATAAGTCACTCACCACATCCACATATCTTGGGTCATTTTCAACCCTTTCTTCATAGCTAGGTCGTTTGAACTGTTTTGCCTTGACTTTTAGCACCCTGTTGATGGTGTCCGGGCTAAAATCAACAGTCACACCTCTTACATAACTCATGTAAGGTTCTTCATAATCATATTCTCTTATCACATTAGTGTAGAACTCATGGATGAGAAGCATGCTCACTTCTTGAGGTTGGTCACAGAGAAGCTCCCATCCCCTTTTTCTGATTATTTTTTGTATTTCAGGGTATTCATCTTTTCTAAGCTTGAATGGTAGCTCTGGAACAACATCTTTGCTTGACATCCAACTAAAGATCCGCTCATTGTGTTTGGATTTGAATCTTCTTTCATCAAATTCATCTTCTCTCCTATCCCTTGATGATGAGGCCATTGAGATTCACTTGCAAGGTTGAATCTTCCACACCAAACTTAGATCAATGCTTGTCCTCAAGCATAAAGAAAATAGTTGTGAATGAGAGAGATATAAGATGAGCACGGTGACTTAGAGAAGATAGAAGATGATGGTGAAGGAGGTTGAGTGTTTCGGCTATGTGAGAGATGTAATGCTTCAAGAGTTTTGTTGGGTAAAGATTAGGCCTAAGGCAATAATATATGAAACATGGAGTGGGTTTGAGGTTGAGTATGGGTTCGGGTAATGAAATGAGGTTATGGGGGTAGAAGGATGAGTGATGAAGAATGAGGTTTGATGAATGTGGTTGAAGTATTTAAAGTGAACTTTGGTGAGGATGCATGGTTCTAGTGGCATTTAAGGCTCGGTCATGGCATGGGGAGCATGCTTCCTTGTGCCCAATGCATGTTGAGTTCACTTCTTTCCAATGCACAAAGTTTAAGACTCATGTGACTTCCCATCCTTGTGTATCCGTGACCTCATTCACCAAGATTCCCCATCACTTCCTTCTTTCTTTCCTGCAACAAAATTCCAAAAACTTGAGATTCTTAAAGTGACATTAATAGCTAAAAGCTTATGATGATATTCCTATGCAAAATTGACTACACTAAAATTAAAATTTATGAATTGATTTCCTAATCTATTTTTTCTAGCATTATTAATGTAAGTAAAGACACCAAACTTAGTTTGTGACTAAGTGTCTTATGGAATTAATTCCCAAGATAGCCACATCAAACTTAATATTGTACTTACATTATATGCTATTTCACATTTTTTTTTTTTTAACTAAGATAGAAAAATAGATGACTAACTTTCATAGTCTAGCATTTTCGTGTATGTATGGACACCAAACTTAGTTTGTGGCTAAGTGTTGCTATTACTTGAAGAGTGGCCACACCAAACTTAGTGCCTTGCATACACCATGTACTAGTCTACTTAATCATTATTGACTACTAAAGTATAAAAATAAAAGACTCCCTGTGCATGGGTTGCCTCCCATGAAGCGCTTTGTTTATTGTCCTTAGCTCGACATTGCAGTTTCTTTGCTCATGTTAAGAGTTGCACACTCTCTTCCTTGCTCCAAGGGCCACCAAAATAGTGCTTCACCCTATGTCCATTAGCTGTGAAGGTTTGTTTTGAGGCTTCATCAAGTAATTCGACATAGCCATGAGGTGATACTTTGGTGATGGTGTATGGACCAGTCCATCTAGACCTCAGCTTCCCAGGGAAGATCTTCAATCTTGAATTGAATAACAACACCTTTTGGCCCGGTTCAAATGTTCTTTGAGAGATCCTCTTATCATGCCATCTCTTTGCTCTCTCTTTGTATATCTTGGCATTGTCATATGCCTCCAACCTGAACTCTTCAAGTTCATTAAGTTGTAGCAACCTCTTCTCTCCTGCTGCTTGAGCATCTAAATTCAGAAGTTTGGTGGCCCAAAAGGCCTTATGTTCAAGCTCCACAGGGAGGTGGCATGCCTTTCCATACACCAACTGAAATGGAGATTTTCCTATGGGTGTCTTGAAGGCTGTCCTATATGCCCAGAGTGCATCATCCAGCTTCCTAACCCAATCCTTTCTTGTTGTTCCCACAGTTTTCTCCAAGATCCTTTTTAGCTCTCTGTTGGCAAGTTCAACTTGGCCATTGGTTTGTGGGTGATATGGTGTGGCGACTTTGTGGGTAACACCATATTTGTGGAGTAGAGAGTTTAGTTGCTTGTTGCAGAAGTGGCTTCCCCCATCACTTATGAGTCCTTTGGGCACTCCAAATCTAGTGAAGATGTTCTTCTTGAGGAATTGCAAGACCACGTTGGTATCACATGTGGTGGTGGCTATGGCTTCTACCCATTTGGAGACATACTCTACTGCTACCAAAATGTATTTGAATGTGTAAGATGGAGGGAAGGGTCCCATGAAATCTATTCCCCACAGATCAAAGAGTTCCACTTCCAAAATGAACTTTTGAGGCATCTCATTTTTCTTTGACAAACCCCCTGTTCTTTGACACTCATTGCATTGGCTCACAAACTCCCTAGCATCCTTGAAGATTGAAGGCCAATAGAAACCACTTTGAAGGACCTTTGCAGCAGTTCTTTCAGCCCCAAAATGACCACCATAGCTAGAGTTGTGACAATGCCATAGTATGTCCTTCATCTCACCTTCTGACACACATCTTCTTATCATTCCATCTGGGCATCTTTTGAACAAGAATGGTTCATCCCAGAAGAAGAACTTAGCCTCATGTAGCATCTTCTTGACTTGTTGTTTTGTGTACTCTTGTGGAATGATTCTCCCCGCCTTGTAGTTGGCCATGTCTGCAAACCAAGGGACATGTTGAATGTGCAAGAGATGTTCATCTGGAAATTCTTCATTGATTGATGGAAAGTTGTCTTGACATGCACCTTGTGGTACCCTTGATAAGTGATCAGCAACTTGATTTTCATTGCCCTTTCTATCTTTGATCTCAATGTCAAACTCTTGTAGGAGTAGCACCCATCTGATTAGCCTTGGTTTTGCATCCTGTTTTGACATAAGATACTTAAGAGCACATGGTCAGTATACACTAAGACTTTAGATCCAATCAAGTATTGTCTAAACTTATCAAAAGCATATACCACAGCTAGTAGCTCTTTCTCTGTTGTGGTGTAGTTTCTTTGAGCTTCATTTAATACCTTACTTGCATAGTAGATAACATGAAGCTTCTTTTCCTTCCTCTGCCCCAACACAGCACCAATTGCAAGGTTGCTTGCATCACACATGAGTTCAAAAGGTAGTCCCCAACTTGGGGGTGTGATGATTGGTGCTGTGGTGAGCTTAGCCTTTAGAGTTTCAAAAGCATGTTTGCATTCATCATCAAAGATAAAAGGATTGTCTACCACCAGCAAATTGCTTAGTGGCTTTGCTATTTTGGAAAAATCTTTAATGAATCTCCTATAAAATCCAGCATGCCCTAAGAAACTTCTAACAGCTTTCACACTAGTTGGCAAAGGAAGCTTTTCTATGATTTCTACTTTTGCCTTGTCAACTTCTATACCCTTACTTGAAATTTTGTGACCAAGAACAATGCCTTCGGGTACCATGAAATGGCATTTCTCCCAATTCAAAACTAAATTGGTTTCTTGGCACCTTTTCAAGACTAAGGTAAGATGGTGCAAGCAAGTATTGAAGGAATCACAAAAACAGAGAAATCATCCATGAATACTTCAATAAATTTTTCTACCATGTCTGAGAAGATTGATAGCATGCATCTTTGAAGGTAGCTGGGGCATTGCAAAGTCCAAATGGCATTCTCCTATATGCAAAAACTCCAAAGGGACAAGTGAAGGAGGTCTTCTCTTGATCCATGGGTCAACCACTATCTGGTTATATCCAGAATATCCATCAAAAAAACAGTAGTAGGCATGGCCAGCCAACCTTTCAAGCATCTGATCAATGAAAGGGAGAGGAAAGTGGTCTTTTCGTGTAGCATCATTTAGCCTTCTATAGTCTATGCACATTCTCCACCCTGTCACTGTTCGTGTTGGGATAAGCTCATTCTTCTCATTAACAATGACAGTCATCCCCCCTTTCTTGGGAACCACTTGCACTGGACTGACCCATGGGCTGTCAGATATGGGGTAGATGATCCCAGCTTTACACAACTTCAGGACTTCCTTTTGAACAACCTCCTTCATTGTAGGATTCAATCTTCTTTGGGGTTGCACCACCGGTTTGGAACCTTCCTCTAAGAGTATCTTGTGCATGCATACGGCAGGGCTTATGCCTTTCAAATCATCAATGGTCCATCCCAATGCCTCTTTGTGAGCTTTCAATACTACAAGGAGCTTTTCTTCTTCCTCTGCACTCAATGTGGAATTGATGATCACTGGGAAGCTGTCCTTCTCACCAAGGAATGCATATTTGAGATGAGGGGGTAGTGGTTTCAACTCTTGTTGTGGTGCCTCTTCTTTCGTAGCTTCACTTGGTTCCTCTGATGCTTCCAACTTGTTCTCTTCTTGTCCCTTGATGTTATGGACCTCTTCTTGTTTCACTTGATGGTTTGTGTCAAGTACTTCTTCAACCAAAGAGTCTACTACATCAATCCTCATGCAATTTTCTTTCTCAACAGGGTGTTGCATTGCTTTGAAGACATTTATGGTCATTTGCTCATCATGCACTCTGAAAATCATCTCTCCCTTTTCCACATCAATGATTGTTCTAGCTGTAGCCAAAAAGGGTCTACCAAGAATGACTGAATTGTTTCCCTCTTCATCCATGTCTAGGACCACAAAATCAGCTGGGAATATGAAGTTTCCCACCTTCACCAAGAGGTTCTCAACTACTCCATTTGGTACTTTGATGGATCTGTCAGCAAGTTGAAGTGACATCCTTGTGGGTTTAAGCTCTTCAATCATCATTTTCTTCATCATGGTAAGGGGCATTAGGTTAATGCTTGCTCCCAGGTCACAAAGTGACTTGTCAACGGCCATGCTCCCAATCGTGCAAGGTATGAGGAAGCTGCCAGGGTCTTTGAGTTTTGGAGGTAGCCCTTGTTGAATGATGGCACTACACTCTTGATTGAGAATCACCGTTTCTTTTTCTTGCCAACTTCTCTTCTTGGTGATCAATTCCTTAAGAAACTTTGCATATAATGGCATCTGTTCCAGAGCTTCTGCTAATGGGATGTTGATTTCAAGTTTCTTGAAGATTTCTAAGAACCTTGGAAATTGTTGGTCTTTTGCTCCTTTGTGTATCCTAGTTGGGTATGGAAGCTTGGGTACATAAGCTTTCACTCCTTCATTTTTGTTTTCTTTTTGTGGATTCATACTCTCCTTGCCATCACGGTTGCCTCCTTGACTTGGTGGATTGCCTTGTGGCTTGACAACCTCCTTGCCTTTGTTAGATGTTGAAGCCTTTCTTCATCTTGCCTCTCCACTGTGTCTTGCTCTTTGGGTTTTGTTGCTTCTTTATTTGAACTTTCACCAACTACCTTGCCACTCCTTAACTGCAGAGCCTTACATTCTTCTCTTGGGTTGGGTATTGTGTCACTAGGAAGGACATTGGTTGGTCGCTCAGCTTGTTTGGCTAATTGTCCCACTTGTCTCTCAATATTCTTCATGATGACCTCATGTTCCTTGTGTCCCTTAGCTAAGGCTTGAGTGGTTTGAGCAAGTGCTTGCAAGGTTGCTTCAAGACTTGCAATTCTAGTCTCATGATGGTCAATTGGGGGTATGATGGGGGGTGATTGTTGTTGGAAGTTGTTGGGTGGATTAATGTGGTAATTCTGTGTGTTGGATGTTGGTGCAGGGAAGTTATTTTGGTGAGTTTGTGAGTTATTGTGAGGGTGTTGATATGTTTTGTGTTTTTCTATATTGGTTAGTGTTGGTGGCATGGTGATTTTGGTTATTTGTGTTACGGTTGTGGTTGTGGTTGTTGTTCTTTTGCCAATGGTTTTCACCCCACTTTAGATTGGGATGATTTCTCCAGGATGAATTGTATGTATCACCATGAAATTCATCCTGAGAATTTGAAGTGTTCTGCATGTATTGAACTTGTTCTTGTGGTTGTTCAACCGTGATCCCTTCACCTTGGCTCCATTCAAGTGATGGTGATTTGTTGTGTTCACTGATGCAAGTTGCATACCATCCATTCTCTTTGTTATCATCTCCATTTGTTGTTGGATTTGTTGGTGCATTAACTTGTTTTGTGCCAAGATAGCATCAACACCTTCAAGCTCTATTACACCTTTCTTTGGGGTCGGATTGTGCTGCCTTTCTGATGAGTAATAATATTGATTGTTTGCCACAATCTCAATGAGGTTTTGAGCCTCCTCGGCAGTTTTCATCATGTTGAGTGATCCTCCTGATGAGTAGTCTAGTCCCTTCCTTGCTTCTAAGCTTAAGCCTTCATAGAAGTTTTGGAGCTTAACCCAATCACTAAACATGTCGGGGGACATCTCTCATTAGTGCCTTATATCTTTCCCAGGCTTCATACAATGACTCCCTTCCATTTGCCTGAAAGTTTGAACCTCTGTCTTCAACTTGATGATCTTTTGAGGTGGGTAGAACTTTGCTAAAAATTTGCTCATCACTTCATTCCAATCATTGAGGCTTTCCTTGGGGAATGATTCTAGCCATTGAGTGGCCTTGTCCCTCAAAGAGAATGGGAATAGCAATAACTTGTAGACATCTGGATGCACTCCATTTGTCTTCACTGTATTGCATATCCTCAGAAAAACAGATAGATGTTGATTTGGGTCTTCAAGAGGTCCCCCTCCATAAGAGCAATTGTTCTGTACCAAAGTGATGAGCTGAGGTTTTAACTCAAAGTTATTGGCCTGAACATTTGGTGTAGCAATACTGCTCCCACAATGTCTTGGATCAGGGATGGTGTAAGAAGAAAGCACCCTTCTAGGTTGTCCACCATATTGTTGACCCCTCCAGGAGGATTTTGTATCTCATCCTCCATGACTTGATCTTCTCCCTCTGATTCCTCTGACCCTTCTTCACCAACTATGAACTTTCCTCTTTCTGCTCTCCTTATCCTTCGGAGGGTTCTCTCGTCCTCAATATTACGTCTACTAGCTCCTGACATACACAACACAAAACCAAAATCACAAGTGAGACACTCTAGAACTAGAGTGAAATTGGGGTTAGTGAAACAAAGTATCAAACAGTTAGTGGGCTTAACAAAAACAATAAAAATGCTTAATCTAAACCACCTTTCACTTAATCATTGTCAATCTTTCCAATCCCCGGCAACGGCGCCCCGTAAAATTTGGATTTCACGTACAACCGGCAAGTATACCGGGTCGTATCAAGTAGTAAGACTCACTGAGAGTGAGGTCGATCCCACGAGGATTGGTAGATCGAGCAACTTTAGTTAAATGGTAACTTAGTTAAGCAAATAAATTTTGATTTTGTGAGTAATGTACTTGAACATAATTGCAGGAATTTAAATGGCATTAAGAACAAGAACATAGAAATAAATGAAAGTAAATAACTGAAACTTAAATTGCAAGAAACTTAAATACATCAAAGGTAAATGGCAAGGAATTAAAGGGTGCAGAAATTTAAAGACATAAGAGTAAATAGCAAGAATTGAAAGAACAAAATATAGATGACAAGAATAATAAATTGACAGAATGTAAGGGAATTGGGTTATGGTAATCAAACAACTAGCAAGCAA